>NC_029789.2:91858354-91910955 GCF_000816755.2 Arachis ipaensis
TGAAACAAAGGCCTCAATTATGTAAGTGTATGCATACATCAAATAATAGAAATATAGAATTAAGCAAGACAAAGATCACAATTTTAGAGAGAACAACACACACCAAAAATAAAATTTTGGTTGATAAAATGCAACCAATCAAATAGGCTCAAAATCTCACAGGTTTTGTGTGTTCAAGCTCTAAACCATGTTCTAGTATAATATTTCTTCAAACAAGTTTAACATTAAATTTTATTCAAATTAGTGAAATGCTCTAAAAGGTTTCTTGAAAAAGAAAATATTACTTCAACCAAGTGGTAAAATATGCACAAAATCAAATAATGATGCAATCAAACATGCAAATGCAACAACTAACAAGGAAAATAAACCATTGGTGTTGAGATAGAAGAGTAACTAACCCATGGAGATCGGTATCGACCTCCCCACACTTAAAGATTGCACCGTCCTCGGTGCATGCTAAGATGTGCAAGTGGATGGGCGGTTATAACTGATGCTTTTCTCCAAAGATTGTGCAGGTGGACTTGTCGGTCGCCCCATATAAATATTTTCCATTTTCCTTCCTCGGTGGCCATCCTGAAAGAAGGGAAAAAAGAAGAAAAGTAACCCAAAAACAAAGATAGGAGACAATTTAAAATATGGTTGGGTTAATGCCAAATGATGAGGATCTCAATTACATGGTAGCTACAATATGCAAGTTAGAAAACAATAGAAGTACATGGCATATCAATAGTGCAGAAATTGCAACAATGAGGAAAGAGGGTGTGGGTAATGCAAAATAGTGTAAGTGCATATCAATGCAAAAGGAATATCAGTATTATAAAAATTAGCATTGACTTATGAATAATAATACCCAATTAAAATAAAACAAGTCATGAAGCACCAGAATAATTCAAGAAAAGATGCAATAGTTGAAGAAGAGAATTTTAACACTAATGGAAAAAGAAAAAGAAAGTAAGAAAGGAGGAAGAAAGAAGAAAAGATAGAAGAAATTAGGATTAGAAAAGAAAAGATAAGATAATTGGCACTGATCTGGTTAAGCTATGCGTCGCATGTGACGCGGACGCGTGAGTGACGCGATTGCGTTGTGTGCGATAAGTTCAGGTGACGTGGCCGCGTGGGTCACGCGATCGCGTGGCCCGATTTGTGCGATTGGTGCGAGTGCAGCCTCGCCTTCGCGCAACTCTCTGTTTCAAACTCATTTTGCCAAAATTTAAGGTGACGCGGTCGCGTGGGTGACGCGATCACGTGAATGGCCATATTTTGAAAATGACGGGGACGCGTGGGGCACGCGGTCACGTGACACGGCTGGTGCTTCTAGCATCATTCCAGCCCCACTCCATCATAACTTGCTGCCATACACCCCTTTTTACGTCGATTTTTAGAGTCACGCGTTCGCATGGGTGACGCGGACGTGTGGGAGGCGTAATTTCCAATTGACGCGGCCACGTGGTTGATGCGGACGTGTGGGCATATTTGTGCCAAAGGCACGCCTCCAGCCACGCTCTCGCGTGACTCTCTGTTCAATTCTCTTTTCTTTAAAATGCACTGGTGACGCGGACGCGTTAACGACGCTGCCGTGTCGCGTGCGTATTTTTTTTTATGTAGAATGCAAAATGCAATGCTAATGTGGATGTTATGAATAATTCCAGGTTCAATGAAATAAAATAAAACCTAAAAACAAACAAAACGAATTAAAATTGAAAAAGAAACGATCATACCATGGTGGGTTGTCTCCCACCTAGCACTTTTAGTTAAAGTCCTTAAGTTGGACATTTGGGGAGTCCTTTGTTATGGTGGCTTGTGCTTGTACTGATCCTTGAATCTCCACCAATGTTTGCAATTCCAGTATCCTCCGGGATCCCAAACTAGGCGCAGAAAGCCTTCAAGCAAGTTAAAGCAAGTGACAAGGCCCCAAGAGTGTTGATTGCCAAAATGAATTACGGGGTCCCAAACCTTGCTTTTGCACCCGTCTTCTTGTTGATCATTAGTGTTCCAACCGGGTGGCAGACAATCTGAATTCTCATTGGGGCATCCAAACAGTTTTCTAGACCCATACAATTTAGTATTCTTCCAACCATGATACTTTAGTTTGGAGCATGCAACCATATTGAACCTTGCATGACAATTTTTACCACTAACCATCTCCCTCTTACTCTTATAGCCACAAAGAGCTCTAAGTTGACCATCTGTCTCAAGTAAACCATATTCAAGTGGAATGAGAAAGCTAATAGATATGAATTTTACCCACTTGAATGTTGTGAAGGATGATGGTGACTTAGGTGGAAAGGTCTCCAGCAGCTTTGGCAAAGTGATATCAAGCTCCTATCCCTTATGTTCTTTCTTGACAACTTCCACCTCCTTGAAAGCTTCTTCAATATCAACCTCTTCCTCTTGGTAGCTTTCTTCCAATTTAATCTCTTCTTCATTGCTTACCAAGGGCATGGGAGGTTCTGCTTCTGCTTCTTTAGTCTCCATCTCTTGATCAACCTCTTCCAAGTCTTCAACCATGATGTGCCTCGGAGGTTATACACCCTCTTCAACATCAAATTCAAACGTCTTGGAAGGAGGTTCTATGATTTGAATTTCCCATGGAGGTTTCGCATCTCCTAAATCTTCAACCAATTCTTCCTCTGCAACTATTATGGCTTCCTCCACTTGTTCTAATACAAAGTCATGTTCCTCATTGTCCACCGAAGTTTCTAGTGTCTCCTTCATGCTACACTCTTCTTTCGATTCTCCACATACAGCCATGGAGTACTTTGAGTGCTCAGATGTTGAGAAGCTAATTTATTTACTACCTCGGTTAAGGCAGTCGCGAGTTCCAGTACATCCCTTTGCATCTTCGCTTGCCCTTGAAGAAGACCACGAAGGAAGTCATCCATTGGAGATTGGGGTGGATATGAGGGTTCATTATTTTGGAGAAAAGGTTCATAATAGGAAGGTGGTTCTTCTTGATAAGGATATGGAGATGGTGAATATTGAGGTGGTGGTTCTGGGTGTGGTTCATATGGTGGTTGGTGTGGTGGATACAGGTTAGGGTCATATGGTGCTGTTTAGTGGTAAGGGGCTTGTGAGTATGGTGGTTAAAAGTTGTATTGAGGAGATGGTTCATAAGCATATGGCGGGGCTTGTTGGTAACTACAAGGGGGTCCACCATAGTCATCATTTTGGTATGCATCACAGAATGGTTGTTGGTTATAGTGCATTGGAGGGGGTTGTTGCCAAGAGGGTTGATCAAATCCCTGTGGCTCCTCCCATCTTTGATTCTTCCAACCTTGATGCCTATTTTCATTATAGTTTCCATTCCTTAAAACAACATTGGAACCAAATTTAAAGCGATGGGGGTGAGAACTCATAATAGCAAATAAAAATTAAAAACGAAAATAAAAAAAATTAAAATTAAAAGATTTTTGAAATTTAAATTTTTGAATTTGAAAATTAAATTTTGAATTTTGAATTTTAAATTTTGAAATTTGAAATTTGAAATTTGAATTTGAAATTTGAAATTTGAAATTTGAAATTTGAATTTTAAATTTTGAATTTTGATCTTTGAATTTTAAATTTTGAATTTTGAATTTTGAAAAAGTCAACAATATAAGATAAAGATTTGAAAAAGATTTAAATTTTGAAAAGGTTTGATTTTTAAAATTTTAAATTTAAATTTTGAATTTTGAATTTTGAATTTTGGAATTTAATTGAAATTTGAAATTTGAATTTGAAATAAGATAAGATAAGATTTTGAAAAATAAATGATTTTTGAAAAAAGATTTGAATTTTGAAATTTAAAACTAAGATAAGATAAGATAAAAAAAATTTAAAATAAAAATCTGAAATTTTTTTATAACTAAATAAAAACCAATAACCTCTTAATTTACGAAAAAGAAAAAATAAAAATAAAAATAAAAACAAATAAACAAGTAAAAAGCAAATATTTACAATAACCAATAATAAGGCACACGTTTGCAATTTCCCGGCAACGGCGCCATTTTGAAAGAGCGAAACTCCCGTGCGATCTAGAATTTTTGCAAATAAATTTCCGTTGTAAGTATAGCTTCTAGACCGACAAGAATTCCTTTCTTACAAAAGTTTTGGTTGTCACAAGTAACAAACCCCTTTGAAATTGATAACTGAAGTATTTAACCTCAGGTCGTCTTCTCAAGGAATTGCAGGGAGGTGTTCTTGGTTGTGAGTCTTGTAAATTGGGGGTTTTTTAAAATATGGAACAAGTAATTTAAAATAACAAGTCGTTAAAATAATAACTAATAAAGCTCTTGGCAAGGTATGAGAATTGGAAGTTCTATCCTAGTTATCCTTATCGATGGTGATGAGAATTGAGTTTTAATCCCACTTAGTTAACCTTTACTAAAGCAAAGGAAAGTCAAGTGGACTAATTAGTTTGATCCTCAAGTCCTAGTTAATTCCTGCGGGAAGACTAGCTTTAGAGCGATCTAGATCAATTAGTAATCTGCCAATTTCAACCACTGCTGAGTTTGACAACTCAAGTGTTACCAATTACTTAACCAAAGCCAAAAGGAAGAAAATATCTAAATTAAATTAAAAGCATTCATAAATAGAATAAAGCAATCATAAATCTGAAACACATCAAATTATGTTTAAACATAAATTCAAATCTACCATAGAAAAGTTCATAAAGTAAATTGGGAAAATAAATAAAAGGAACGTTGAACCTGAGAAGCAGTTGAAATCCTAAATCCTTTAAGAGGAATCCTAATCCTAAAACCTAAGAGAGGGGAGAGAACCTCTCTCTCTAAAAACTACATCTAAATTATGAAAAGTGAATTATGAGTGTATTGATGAATAGATGCATTCTCCCACTTTATAGCCTCTAATGTGTATTTTCTGGGCCGAGAACTGGGTTAGAAATAGCCCAGAATTCGCTAGTTTCGAATTCAAACACGCTGGTTTTTCTCTACTGCGACGCATCCGCGTAGATCATGCATTTGCATCAGTTATCGTCAGAGAAACTATGGCAAATTATATATCAAATTGAAGCCCCAGACATTAGCTTTCCAACGCAACTAGAACCGCATCATTTGGACCTCTGTAGCTCAAGTTATGACCGTTTAGTGCGAGAGGGTCAGGCTGACAGCTTTGCAGTTTCTTCAATTTCTTGCATTCCTTCCACTTTTGCATGCTTCCTTTCCATCCTCTAAGCCATTCCTGCCCTATAAACTCTGAAATCACTTAACGCACATATCAAGGCATCGAATGGTAATAAGAGAGGATTAATATTAGCAAATATAAAGCCAAAGAAGCATGTTTTCAATCATAGCACAAAATCAGGAAGGAAAACATAAACTCATGCAAATCATATGAATAAGTGTATGAAAGATTGATAAAATCCACTCAATTGAGCACAAGATAAACCATAAAATAGTGGTTTATCACTCATCTGAGGGCGAATCTGAACCGCCATATGAGAGCGAAACAAGCACCTAGGAGGATTACTTTCCAAGAAGCTGGAGCTCCAGATTTTACACTGCAGCCATATCAAGTGCATTATCCAACTCTGGATGCAGATTTTGAGCTGAAGACTGCATTAATCAACTTGATGCCCAAGTTTCATGGCTTACCTGCTCAGGAGCCCATCAAGCACCTCAGGGATTTTCAGACAGCCTGTTCTATTGTTAGGCATCATCGTACAAATGAAACTTCTATTCTGTTAACCACCTTCCCATTTTCTCTTAAGGGAAAGGCGAGGGAGTGATACTACTCCCATCCTGAAGCAACTGTTACCAACTGGGATACGCTCAGGAGAGAATTCTTGGAAAATACTTTCCAGCTGAAGTTACAGACAGACTAAGGAAAGAGATCTCCTGCATTGTTCAAGGAGAATCAGAGACTCTTTATGAGTACTGGAGCATTTTAAGAACCTTCTAGATGCATGCCCCCATCACATGATTGACAGGCTAGTGTTAATCAGTTACTTCACTCAAGCCATGAAGCCTCGGGATAAAACTACACTAGATGGTGCTAGTAATGGTTCTCTGAAAAAAGTACAAGACCACAGATGAAGCATGGCAACTGATCAGTGACTTAGCTGAGTCCACTCGGAACCACAGGCACAGGAGCAGCCACTTAAAAGCTGTTGCAGAAGTTTCCTCTAGCAATGAGACCTCTACTCTTACACAGAGTATATGTGAAATGACTAACCTACTGAAATAATTGCAGTTGAATTAACAACAACAAACTCAGCCTTCCCCACCACAACAAAGCCAATAGTTAGTCCCCCAAAGAGTATGCGGAATCTGTGCTGATTATAGTCATTATACTGATGAATGCCCGCAGCTCCAACAAGAAGACAACACTGTGGCAGCTAATCATAACTTCTATGACCGCCCGAATCAAGGATACAATCAACAAGGCGGCAACTATAACCAAGGTGGGAACTATAACCAAGGATGGTAGGACAACTCCAACCAAAGTTGGAGAGATATTTCCAACCATGGCTGGAGGGACAACTATAACAGAGGAGGCAGAGACAACAATGGAAATCAGAGGTGGAATAACAATAGACAGCAAAATCAGAACCAACCTTACAGAGCTCCTCACCTAAGACAGTCACAAGGACCCCAGCATAACCAACAACAAGTCCCACAAATCACTTATCCTACCTCCTCATCAAATGACAAGATGCTTCGTTCTCTTGCACAAGGACAACAGGACATGCAGACTACACTAAACTCTACTTTAAATGTTCTGAATGCCAATTTACAAGCTCTCGCCGCCCGGATAGATTCATTACCTACTTCCACTAACCAACCTTTAAGATCTAGTGGAATTCCTTCTCAACCCTTACCTAACCCCAAGGGTGGCATCAATGCCATCACTTTGAGGTCCAGAACCACACTGCAAGAGAAGACCCAGGAGGAGCCAAGCCCAATAGAACACACCCAAATTGAAGACTCAGAGGCTGCAAATGGCTCCATTCCTATCCCATTTCCACAACTTGCAAGGAAGTCCAGAAAGCAGATGGAACTTGATCCCAAAATGGTAGAAATTTTCAAAAAGGTTGAGATAACTGTTCCCCTTTTTGATGTCATTCAGCAAGTACCTAAATATGCAAAGTTTCTGAAAGATTTATGCATACATAAAGATAAAATTAATGATTTAGAAACTATTCCTTTAGGTAGTTCTATATCTGCTTTAATGGGAGGTATACCTGAAAAATGTAGTGATCCAGGTCCATGTATGGTAAACTGTACCATTGGAGGTGTAATATTTTCCGATTGCATGTGTGACTTAGGAGCGTGTGTTAGTATAATGTCATTGTCTATATATGATACCTTAAGGCTTCCTCCCTTAAAAAGGTCGGCAGCTCGTTTTGTGTTAGCAGATAAAAGCATTATTACAGTAGTTGGAATTGCTGAAGATGTATTAGTGAGTATTAAGGGGCTCACATTTCCCATTGACTTCTATAGCCTGGAAATGCCTCCTAATGACTCAGGAAGACCATCATCAATCCTGCTTGGAAGACCATTCCTGAAGACTTCGAAATAGATGAACAGTGAGTTTCAGTTTGAATGTAGCTATGAAGCACCCTCCGGAAGATCATTCTATCTTCCAGTGCGACCTCATTGATGAAACTGTAGCTGAAGTTCACCAAGAAGAAGTAGAAGAGAAGCACATGGAGCAAGGTCCAAGTGTGGGGACACCGTCTAAACATAATGAAGACACTTTACCATTATCACTAGCCCCGGATGATCCAGAGCTTACCCAAGAGCAGAAATTGGAATTGAAGCTCCTTCCTTCACACCTCAAGTATGCTTACCTTGAGGATAATCAGAAGTTCCCAGTTATCATTGCAGGGGAACTCACTTCTCAACAAGAGGAGCAACTGCTTAGTGTGCTGAGAAAGTACAAGAAAGTAATTGGGTGGAGCTTGGCGGATATAGTAGGCATCAGCCCTCAAGTTTGTGAGCACAGAATATACTTAGAAGAGGAATCAAAACCCGTCCATCAACCCCAAAGAAGATTGAATCCCACCATCTTAGAAGTTGTCAAGAAAGAAGTGACCAGGCTACTTGAAGCAGATATCATTTACCCCATCTCAAACAGTGAATGGGTCAGTCCAGTACAAGTGGTGCCCAAGAAGTCTGGAGTCACAACAGTAAAAAATGAGCATGGAGAGCTCCTGACAACTAGAGTGCAAAATTTATGGAGGGTTTGCATTGAGTATAGGTGTCTCAACCAAGCTACTCGCAAGGATCACTATCCCTTGCCATTTATTGATTAGATGCTTGATCGCCTGTCAGGTAAATCCTATTACTATTTTTTAGATGGTTATACAGGCTATTTTCAAATTCATATAGCTCCTGAAGATCAGGAAAAGACTACATTTACATGTCCCTTTGGAACTGGTGCGCAGAAATTGTGATCGTTCATTCCTTGGTAACAGCGCTGAAAACTTAATACGCACGTTCATAATCTTAATTCTTTGTCACAACTTCGCACAACTAACCAGCGAGTGCACTGGGTCGTCCAAGTAATAAACCTTACGTGAGTAATGGTCGATCCCATGGAAATTGTCGGCTTGAAGCAAGCTATGGTCACTTTGTAAATCTCAGTCAGGCGGATTCAAATGGTTATGGGGAATTGATAATTAAAATATAATTAAAATATAAAATAGGATAGAGATACTTATGCAATTCCTTGGTGAGAATTTTAGATAAGCGTATAGAGATGCTTTTGTTCCTCCTGAACCTCTGCTTTCCTACTGTCTTCATCCAATCATTCCTACTCCTTTCCATGGCAAGCTTTATGTAGGGAATCACCGTTGTCAATGGATACTTCCTATCCTCTCAGTGAAAATGGTCCAAGATGCACTGTCACCGCACGACTAATCATCTGTTGGTTCTCGATCCTGCTGGAATAGGATTCAGTAATCCTTTTGCGTCTGTCACTACGCCCAGCACTCGCGAGTTTGAAGCTCGTCACAACCATCCCTTCCCGGATCCTACTCGGAATACCACAGACAAGGTTTAGACTTTTCGGATCTCAAGAATGGCCACCAATAATTCTAGCCTATACCACGAAGACTCTGATCTCACGATCAGAAGGCTAAGAGATACACATTCAAGCTTGTTTACATATAGAACGGAAGTGTTTGTTAGGAACGCGTTCATAAGTGAGAATGATGATGAGCGTCAAATAATCATCATATTCATCATGTTCTTGTGTGCGAATGAATATCTTAGAGAATAAATAGGCTTGAATTGAATAGAAAAACAATAGTACTTTGCATTAGTTCATGAGGAACAGCAGAGCTCCACACCTTAATCAATGGTGTGTAGAAACTCTACCGTTGAAAATACATAAGGGATAATGGTCCAGGCATTGCCGAATGGCCAGCCTCCCAAAGAGGGTTCAATCATCAAAACATGATCCAAAAGATTCATAACACAATAGTAAAAAGTTCTATTTATACTAAACTAGTTACTAGGGTTTACAGAAATGAGTAAATGATGCAGAAATCCGCTTCTGGGCCCACTTGGTGTGTGCTTGGGCTGAGCATTGAAGCTTTCACGTGCAGAGGTCTTCCTTTGAGTTAAACACCAGTTTGTAACCTGTTTCTGGCATTTAACTCTGCTTTGCAACCTGTTTCTGGTGTTTAACTCTAGAATAAGGCAGAAGGCTGGCGTTGAACGCTAGTTTGCGTCATCTAAACTCGAGCAAAGTATAGACTATTATATATTTCTAGAAAGCCCTGGATGTCTACTTTTCAACGCAATTGAGAGAGCGCCATTGGGACTCCTGTATCTCCAGAAAATCCACTTTGAGTGCAGGGAGGTTAGAATCCAACAGCATCTTGAATCCTTCTTCAGCCTTTGAATCTGATTTTTGCTCAAGTCCCTCAATTTCAGCTAGAAATTACCTAAAATCACAGAAAAATACACAAACTCATAGTAAATTCCAGAAATGTGATTTTTTTTAAAAACTAATAAAAATATACTAAAAACTAATCAAATCATACTGAAAACTATGTAAAAACAATGCCAAAAAGCGTATAAGTTATCCGCTCATCAGGAACGTATGCATATAAAAGGATGCCTTTTGGCTTATGTAATGCACCGGCTACTTTCCAAAGATGCATGATGAGTATCTTTTTAGATCTTATTGAGAACCGTATGGAAGTATTTATGGATATTTTAGGGTATATGGCGATTCGTTTAACCTTTGCTTGGATAGTTTAGCTAGAGTATTAGACAGGTGTGTTAGTTCAAACCTTGTATTGAATTTTGAAAAGTGTCACTTTATGGTAAAACATGGGATTGTTCTAGGACATGTTGTTTCTAATACTGGTATTTCTGTAGCAAAGGTGGATGTCATTTCTAGTTTACCTTACCCTTCCTCCGTAAGGGAAGTCCGTTCGTTCCTTGGCCATGCAGGTTTTTATGGAAGATTCATTAAGGACTTCAGTAAGGTAGCATTACCTTTATCCAGACTGTTGCAGAAAGATATTAAGTTCGAGTTTAGTGAAGATTGCATGCAAGCATTTGATAAGCTGAATATCGCCCTGACTCAAGCTCCGATTGTAAGAGGACCAGACTGGAGCCAGCCATTTGAGATTATGTGTGATGCCTCCAACCATGCCGTAGGAGCGGTGCTGGCTCAACGCGAAGGTAAGGATCCTTTCGTAATTGCTTATGCGTCTAAAACCTTAGAAGCTGCTCAGTCTAATTACACTACTACTGAAAAAGAGCTTCTAGCCATTGTTTTTGCTCTGGATAAATTTTGAGCCTATTTACTTGGTACTAAGGTAGTAGTATACTCAGACCGTGCAGCTCTAAAATATTTATCAGCTAAAAAAGAGTCCAAACCAAGGTTGATACGATGGATTCTGTTGCTACAAGAAATTGATTTAGAAATTAAGGATAAGAGTGGTAACCAGAATTTAGTGGCAGACCACTTGAGTTGCCTTGAACACATTAAGGATGACTCCACTCCTATCAATGATACTTTCCCATTTGATAGTTTGTAAGAAGTATCCAAAGTAGCTCCTTGATATGCACCTGTAGCTAATTATCTAGTTAGCCATACTTTCCCTCCCAATTTCACTAAGCATCAAAGGACAAGCTAAAAAGTGAGTCTAAATACTATATATGGGATTACCCATATTTGTGGAGGTGTGGTGCTGACCAGGTAATTAGAAGTTGTGTGCCCCAATCAGAATTCCAGTCCATTTTAGAAAAATTTTAGACTGTGGATTCTGGTGGTCTACTCTTTTTAGAGATGCTGCTGAATTTTGTAAATCTTGTTCCCCATGCCAAAGATTTGGTAATATATCCAAGAAGGATGAGATGCCTCAACAAATTATGCTTTTCTGTGAAATTTTTTATGTTTGGGGCATTGACTTCATGGGTCCATTTCTAAACTCTAATGGTTATCTTAATATACTGTTAGTTGTAGATTATGTTTCTAAATGGGTGGAAGCAATTACTACCTGTACTAATGATGCTAACACTGTTATTTCCTTTGTTAGAAACCATATTATTTGCCGCTTTGGATCACCACGAGCAATCGTGAGTGATCAAGGCACTCACTTTTGTAACAGGAGACTAATAGGATTACTGAAGAAGCATGGGATTGTTCATAAAGTAGCAACAACTTATCATCCCCAAACCAATGGACAAGCAGAAGTGTCTAACAGGGAGATTAAACGCATTCTGGAGAAGATAGTAAAGCCTTATAGAAAGGACTGGAGTGCTAGGCTATAAGATGCACTATGGGCATATAGAACAACATATAAAACACCCATTGGGATGAGCCCCTTCCGCTTAGTGTACGGAAAGGCTTCCCACCTTCTAGTAGAGGTGGAACACAAGGCTTTTTGGGCTGTGAGGGAGTGCAACATGAATTTGAAGACGCTGGTGCTGAAAGGAAGCTACAACTACCAGAACTAGAGAACCTTCTCCTAGAAGCATATGACAACTCCAGGCGATACAACGAAAAGATGAAGGCTGTCCATGACAAGCACATAAAAAGGAGAGAGTTCAGACCAGGGGAGTTAGTTCTTCTTTATAACTCCAGGTTGAGACTCATGCTAGGTAAACTGAGATCAAGATGGGAAGGTCCTTACAGAGTAGAGAAGGCAGAGCCATACGGAGTTTTTCACCTGCGTCATCCTTCTAGCTCCAAATTCATCAAGGTCAATGGACATCGCCTAAAGCTTTATCATGGAGAAAAGATGAAGGATCACAAAGAGCTAGAGGTTTTCCTCTTGGAAGACCCACTAACAGAAGTAGAATAAGCCCGAAAACCGTCCAACTTAAGGACATAAAAGTAAAGTGCTAGGTGGGAGACAACCCACCATGGTATGATTGTTCCGTTTCAGTCTTAGGTTTATTTTACTTTTTATTAATGCCTCTTCTCATATTCTCTGTATATAGCCTGCATCTGCATTTACATTCTGCATATAAAAAAAATCACGCGATGCGCAAGCGTCGCTGACGCGTCCGCGTCACATGTGCATTCAAAACAAGGAAGAAAAGAAGCAAAGAGTCACGCGGGAGCGTGGCTGGAGGCGTGTGATGTGTGGAAAACGATCCAACACGAAACTCACCGGCAAGTTTACCGGGTCGCATCAAGTAATAATAACTCACATGAGTGAGGTCGATCCCACAGGGATTGAAGGATTGAGCAATTTTAGTTAGGTGGTTGATTTAGTCAAGCGAACAAGAGTTGATTTAAGTGATTTATATCCAACAGAAGCTAAATTGCATGAAATATAAAGGGAGAGGGATAGTTGACAAGAATTTAAAGTGTAGAAGAATTAAAAGAGCTGAATCTTAAAGTGCAAGTAATATAATTGCAGAAACATAAATTGCCAGAAACGTAAATAACTGAAACTTAAAGTGCAAGAAATGTAAATGGCTTGAATCATAAAAGGAATTGGGAGCTGGGAGTGTAGAAATTAAACAAGCAGAAGTAAATGACAATTAACAGAGAAGTAGAAAGTGAATTGAGATGCAACAGATCTGAACAAGAAAGGAAGAATTGCTTGAGGAACCAAACAGAAAGTGAAATGTACCTCAATTGCAATAACTAAAAGAAAGTTGAAGATCTCAGGGGTGGAGGAGACTAGAAAACAAGTCTAGATCTCAAGTCCTTCCTTGATCCAACAAGAACAATTGCAAAAGAAGTGGAAGAGTAAATTGCAGAAGAAGTAGAAGATAAAAGCAGTAAAGGAAAATCCAGATTCAAATCACAGTTTCTAGAGTTATGCAGAAAAATAAACAAAAAGATCTCAAGGTGAGATTGAAACAGAATTTCTTCAATTCTCTACCCAAGATCCAAGACAAGAAGTAGAGAGTGCAGAAGCAAGAACAAGGAAGAAGAGAGATCAATTCTCCTTCCCAATTCTCAAAGATCAAAAGTGACAAATCACAAGAAAATTAAAAATGAAAATTCTAAAATGAGGGCAAAAGTCCTTTCTAACTCAAACTAACTTCTATTTATACACTTCCTATTTTTGGATTTTAGAATTTGGAGTGGGCTTTTTAATTTGGTGAAGAATTGAATTTAATTTGAATTTTGGTTCAATTTTGGCCCATGGGTGCTTGCTCCCAGTAGTGTGCTCAGTTGGTGGGGAGAGCACAGCATCATGCTGCTTGTGGTGTGTCTTGTTGGGCGTGCCAAGCTTGTATAGCACCAGGGTAGTGCTCAGCTCTCCCCAAGAGCGCAGCACTCCCTTTGCTGCCTTGAGGCTTGTCTCGTGCGCACCAATGCTCCCTGGACCGTGTCAAATTTTCTCCCAGCCTTGTCAATGTTGCGCTCAGCTCTCCTTGATAGCGCAACATCCATGCTTCAAGGGTAAGGCTCTAGGTTCGAATCCTTGGGAAAACATTGCTAGCCAATTTATTTGCAAGGAGCGCTTCTCTCCTTCCCTTAACACATGAGTTCGAACCTTGTGGAAAGCATTTCAGCCAATTTTGGCTGAATTCCTTGGAAGGGTAGCGCTCCATTCTTCTCTAGGCACATGAGTTCGAACCTTGTGGCAAGCATTGGCAAGCTTTTCTCTTTGAATTTATTTTGGAGGCTGCCCGATAATGCTCTTGACAAGAGCTGAGCATTGTGCTTCTTCCCTTTCTTCCTTGGTTCATTATAGTGCTCAACTCTCAAGGAGAGCATAGCATCCAAGCCTTGCTTCCTTGGTTCATTATAATGCTCCTTTGGAGAGCATTGAGCTCTTGGAGAGAGCGTTGTGGCTTTCCTCCTTCAATGTGCCACGCTTCCTTGTTTCTTTTGCCACATTTTTCTCTTCCTTGGGCCACGCTTCTTAGGGTACGCTTTCTTGTTTTCTTCTTTTCTTCACCTACAAATAATCAAAACAACCAATCAAAGTATCACCAAATTCACAAGGTTTATAATTTATTCAAAAACCAATTAATTTTAGCTTAAACCTCATGATTTAGTATCAATTAAAGGGTAGTGGATTGATTCAACAAAACCATGCAATTCCACTCCAAACCACTTACTTACAATGCAAGAAAGTGCATAAAACCTAATGAAATAAGTGAAAAATGCTTGAAAAGCTAGCATAAGATGACTTGTCATCACAACACCAAACTTAAAACTTGCTTGTCCCCAAGCAAGCAAAGAGAGTTATGTCCAAAGGTTCTTTCAATAAGAATGGATTGAAGAATAACTTGTAAACTGTGAGTGAAGTGATTAAGTGACAGTGGGGTGAACTCTAAATTATATGCTCATGCAGGGGCTTCAGTGCTTACTTGTCCCTACATCTTGGAAGTCTTAGGTCCTAGGACTTTCATCCAAATGATATCATGGAGAAATCTCTATAGGTAATCACCTTGAAGCAGCTTATAATTTCTGTGTTTTGGCCTTGACTCTAAGTGTCATGTCTCAAAGCGGCTCTTTAGATAAGCTTTCAATCAATACTCCTAAACCAGTTGGTTTTAAGGTATTAGGTGTTAAAGCACCCCTAAGGATTTACTTGCTCAAGCCTCTCTCTTTGACACAATTTGACCACAAGCATTTACTAGGATAATAACTCTTTGAGTTCTTGTTTCTTTCTTCTTTTCTGCTTAGTAATTGATGCTCAAAACCTTGGGCCATGTTCTTTTGTTTTTGTATTTTCTTTATTTTCTTTTGTTTGCTGCTTCTTGGATCAATAAATGTTTGAGAATTTCCACAATTCCTCTTTGAACTCTATGTCCTGCCTATGAGCTCCCATGCAGGTTTTCATAAGCATGCAACCTCAATGCATAATTATACAACTAGAACCACCACTTCTCCTAATCTTTTGCTTGCCTCAAAATTGTTTAATTCCTCAATCCTTCTTTTCAAAGAGCTATCATGTGATGCCTTTTTGAGACATTGAGTGCAAGCAAGTTTTGGAGAGTATAGTGTTGTGAATAATCAAGTATCTCAATTATTGAATTACAGAGAAACTATACCAGACAGACAGACAGACAGGCGTACAATATCACTCTCAATCATAGCAGTGTCTGATGTAAAATAATCACTTAACAATACAACCTTTTGGAGTTCACTTGCTTTACTTCTCATCATCATCATCGCTGGTCCTCACATTCTTCTTTATCTTTCTGGTTGATGATGCTTAATCTTTCCAAAAACTTGGATAAATCTCTGCAATGATATTGAAAGTTGCTTGTTCCCTCAAGCACTTGAAAGAAAAATTGGTTAGCATGCATGAATTATTTGTGGCCTTTTGAACTTACTTTGGTGTCGGAACACCAAACTTAGTACCTTGCCAGTGTTTCTCATGCATCAAATTAACCATATGTGAAACCCTTTTTCTTTGCCAAAAGCAACAAAACTAAAAACTAGAAAACAGACATTGGTTAAGTAGTTTCTCTGATTGCTTGGAGCTGGTAACCCTTTATGCAGAAGGTGAGAATGTGTTTTTAAATGAGATTTTTGGTGGAACACCAAACTTAGCATCCCTCATTCTCCCTTAAATTGTTTTGGTGTGCAACACCAAACTTAGCTCCTTGCAATATAGATAAAGCTACTTAGCCTTTTTATTGACATAGCTATGGAAAGAAAACTACCTCAGGTTGGGTTGCCTCCCAACGAGCGCTTCATTATTGTCATTAGCTTGACATCCTCCATTCTTTGATCATGGAAGTTGAAAATCCTGTTGTCTTTGATTTTCTCCTCTTGCTGTGGGCTTCCTTTCCTCTGTTTCTTCTTGTGGAACTTCTCTGTGGTGCTTTTCTTGGATGATTGTTTCTTTTTCCATAGCCCTCTCACTTTCCTCTATGATTGCTTTCCATTTCTCGCACCTAGCAACTTTTTCGTTGTCTTTCGGGTTGTCTTCAGTGGCTTTGGGGAAGGTATTTGCCTTCTTCTTACTCAATTCTAAAGTGTATTTATTTGCTTGCTCTAATTTTCCTATAAGACTTCTGATTGCTGCTTCTTGGCGTGTGTTTGCCAAGGTTTGTTCGTTCATGAGCTTTTCCATCATTAACTCTAGGTTAGAAATTCTTTAAGAGCACTGAATTAGTTGTGGTTTGTGAACTGAGATGATTGATGAAAATTGTTTTGGGAAGATTGTGAAGTATAAGGGGGTTAGAAGTTTGTGTGTTGTGGTGATGGGTAATGGGTGCTATTAGCAAGGTTATGGTTGTGATTGTGTGTGATGTTAAAACTGTTATGATTTAATTCCTTGGTCTTTGACTTTGGTGCTCACCCCTCCTCAAGTTGGGATGAGTCCTCCAGGGTGGGTTGTACACATCACCTTGAGAATTGTGTTGGAACAGGCTTGAGGTACTATTTGGAGAGTGTAATCGTTCAGGACTTTCTTGCTCATAGTTAATTGCTTCAAAACCTTTTTTCAGATTGATTCCAACCATGTAAGTTTTGAGGTAAGTTGTGTGCATTGACTACAGCAGTTTGCAGTTCATTGATTTTCCTGACCATCAGCTCCATTTGTTGCTGAAGTTGTTGGTGTATCTGCTTGTTTTGGGCCATGATTGCACTTACACCTTCAATTTCTATCACTCCCTTCTCTTGTGTGGATGGTTGCATTTCTGCCTCTAGCTTACAAATTTTCTGGGGTGGTTTGAACTTGACCAGGAATTTACTCACTAGATCCTCCCATCTAGTGATGCTTCCTTGTGGGAAGGCTTCAAGCCATTGAGCAGCCTCGTTCTTCAATGAAAATGGGAACATCAATAATTTGTAGGTGGTTGGATGTACACCATTAGACTTCACCGTGTCACGGATTTTTGAGAATATAGATAAATGCTGAATGGGATCTTCCAATGGATTTCCTCCATAGGAGCAGTTGTTTTGTACCACGATGATGAGCGGGTGCTTCAATTCATGGGTTTCATTGTCATCCGGGATAAGGACACTACTCCCATAATGACTGGAATTCATTGGGTTCTCCTCTATGACCTGCACAATCACAAACAGTCCAAATGAAAATTGAATATTCTCATGCCAGAATATGGTTAGAGGTTTAGTTGACACAATGTGTCAAACAGTTAATAGGCTTGAAAGATCAATAGAAGAAAATTGCTTCTGTCGTATATTCAGCAAACAAAAGCACAAAAAACACACAGAATCAGAAAACTAGTAACACCTCTCTCTATTGCTAAAGTGAGGTTTTGGTTAGCTTAAGCAAAAATTCAAACAGTTAGTGTGTTAGTCAAAAATTAAAGAAACAGAAAAGAAAAAGTGCTTGATCTAGACCACCACCTTACTTAATCATTGTCAATCTAATCAATCCCCGGCAATAGCACGAAAAACTTGATGTGTGGAAAACGATCCAACACGAAACTCAGTGGCAAGTTTACCGGGTCGCATCAAGTAATAATAACTCACATGAGTGAGGTCGATCCCACAGGGATTGAAGGATTGAGTAATTTTAGTTAGGTAGTTGATTTAGTTAAGCGAACAAGAGTTGATTTGAATGATTTGTATCCAACAGAAGCTAAATTGCATGAAATATAAAGGGAGAGGGATAATTGACAAGAATTTAAAGTGCAGAAGAATTAAAAGAGCTAAATCTTATTGCAGAAACTTAGATTGCCAGAAATGTAAATAACTGAAACTTAAAGTGTAAGAAATGTAAATGGCTTGAATCATAAAAGGAATTGGGAGTTGGGAGTGCAGAAATTAAACGAGCAGAAGTAAATGACAATTAACAGAGAAGTAGAAAGTGAATTGAGATGCAACAGATCTGAACAAGAAAGGAAGAATTGCTTTAGGAACCAAATAGAAAGTGAAATGTACCTCAATTGCAATAACTAAAAGAAAGTTGAAGATCTCAGGGGTGGAGGAGACTAGAAAACAAGTCTAGATCTCAAGTCCTTCCTTGATCCAACAAGAATAATTGCAAAAGAAGTGGAAGAGTAAATTGCAGAAGAAGTAGAAGATAAAAGCAGTAAAGGAAAATCTAGATTCAAATCACAGTATTTAGAGTTATGCAGAAAAATAAACAAAAAGATCTCAAGGTGAGATTGAAACAAAATTTCTTCAATTCTCCACCCAAGATCCAGGACAAGAAGTAGAGAGTGCAGAAGCAAGAACAAGGAAGAAGAGAGATCAATTCTCCTTCCCAATTCTCAAAGATCTAAAGTGACAAATCACAAGAAAGTTAAAAATAAAAATTCTAAAATGAGGGTAAAAGTCCTTTCTAACTCAAACTAACTTCTATTTATACATTTCCTATTTTTGGATTTTAGAATTTGGAGTGGGCTTTTTAATTTGGTAAAGAATTGAATTTAAATTGAATTTTGGTTCAATTTTGGCCCATGGGTGCTTGCTCCCAGTAGTGTGCTCAGTTGATGGGGAGAGCGCAGCATCATGCTGCTTGTGGTGTGTCTTGTTGGGCGTGCCAAGCTTGGATAGCACCAGGGTAGTGCTCAGCTCTCCCCAAGAGCGCAGCACTCCCTTTGCTGCCTTGAGGCTTGTCTCGTGCGCACCAATGCTCCCTGGACCGTGTCAAATTTGCACCCAGCCTTATCAATGTTGCGCTCAGCTCTCCTTGATAGCGCAGCATCCATGCTTCAAGGGTGAGGCTCTAGGTTCGAATCCTTGGGAAAACATTGCTGGCCAATTTCTTTGCAAGGAGCGCTTCTCTCCTTCCCTTAACACATGAGTTCGAACCTTGTGGAAAGCATTTCAGCCAATTTTGGCTGAATTCCTTGGAAGGGTAGCGCTCCATTCTTCTCTAGGCACATGAGTTCGAACCTTGTGGCAAGCATTGGCAAGCTTTTCACTTTGAATTTATTTTGGAGGGTGCCCGATAATGCTCTTGGCAAGAGCTGAGCATTGTGCTTCTTCCCTTTCTTCCTTGGTTCATTATAGTGCTTAACTCTCAAGGAGAGCGTAGCATCTAAGCCTTGCTTCCTTGGTTCATTATATGCTCCTTTGGAGAGCATTGAGCTCCTGGAGAGAGAGATGTGGCTTTCCTCCTTCAATGTGCCACGCTTCCTTGTTTCTTTTGCCAGATTTTTCTCTTTCTTGGGCCACGCTTCTTCGGGTACGCTTTCTTGTTTTCTTCTTTTCTTCACCTACAAATAATCAAAACAACCAATCAAAGAATCACCAAATTTACAAGGTTTATAAATCATTCAAAAACCAATTTATTTTAGCTTAAACGTCATGATTTAGTATCAATTAAAGGGTGGTGGATTGATTCAACAAAACCATGCAATTCCACTCCAAACCACTTACTTACAATGCAAGAAAGGGCATAAAACCTAATGAAACAAGTGAAAAATGCTTGAAAAGCTAGCATAAGATGATTTGTCAATAGCGTGCCTTAGGCACAAGCAGGGCACGCGTTCACGTCATTTGAAAAATCAGCCTCCAACGCGTACGCGTGGCCCATGCGCATGCGTAACCCTGCAAAATCGACGTAAAGAGGTATATGGCAGAGAGTTATGATGAAGTGGGGCTGGAATGGTGCTAGAAGTACAAGCCCTATCACACGAATGCATACCCCACGCGTCCGCGTCATTCTTCAAAATAAAGCCATTCACGCGTGCGCGTCACGCGTGCGCGTCACGCACGCGCACGCGTCACCCAAAATTTTTGCAATATGCGAACGAAACAGAGAGTTGTGCATACGCGAGGCTGCTTTCACGCCAATGGCACAGTTCATTTCACGTGAACGCGTGACCCACGCGTCCACGTCACTTGAACATAGCGCTAATCACGCGAACGTATGCTCCACGCATCCGCGTCGCCTGCGCCGCACAGCTTATCCAAATCAGCGCCAGAAATCTTATCTTTTTCTCCCCAAATCCTAATTTTTCTTTTCTCCCTTCTTATGTCTTTCTTCTTCCTTCTTTCTTCTTCCTTCTTTCTTCTTTATCCCTTCTTACTTTTTACCTTTTTCTCCCCTCTTTTTCACATCCATTCTCAAGGTTCTTTTCTTTTCTTCTTCCCTTTTTACTTTTCCATTATTATTGTTATTTTTATTTTTTATGTTTTCTTCTTCTTTTTCTTTTTACTTTCATACTCTATGTTCCCTTTTTCTTTCTTTTTCTTTTTACATTATTTTATTTGGTGTTAGAAATTTAATTAGGTGATTATTTTCTTCTATAATTGCTTGTGGATTGTTTAGAAGTTGTTTGACAATTACTAATTATTTTAGGGTTACTTGCATGTTCAAATTCAATACTTTCAATAACATATTTTCCATGCATGCTAAGTGTTTGTGAAAAAGCCCGTATAGCATTGTGCATTATTTCTAAATTATTCTACTACTCTAATGCCTGTTTTTTACAAAACCCTTTTTTATATATTATTAATTGAATATAATTGTCAATACAAACAGGTTGTTAGTTTGAAACACTTGGTAATCAAATTGGGCATTTGATGCTTGATCTATGATACTCATGCCTTTGCCAGCATGCTAATAAACATCTTGCATCTACTTGCCATCACATGCACTTGCTATATTTCCATTGATGAACTTCTCACATGTAGTCGCGACCATGTGTTAACGACATCCTTCTTTACCATGCATTGATTATCACTTGTACCGTTCTCCTCTTTGCTCGAACCCTTAGCTTTACATATTACTTTCCTTTTCCTTTTTCAGGATGGCCACCAAAAAGGGTAAAGAGAAAGCTACTCTCAAATCACCAGCAAGGAACGGAACAAAAAGAGCACTCGCTGCAGAGCCATCTTCAACAGCAGTAAGTCCCTCAACAAAGTGAATCAAGAGGATCATCAAGGTCGATGAAAAAGAAAAAGCCTTTCCAGTAAAGGACACAACGTGGTTTACTAACCGCTTAATAATGAATACCTTCTCGTCCTCCCGACCAACATTGTTGAATTTATTGAGCCCCGAATTGAACGAAGACAATAGGGATTCCTACGGAGACAGCCACGGCAGGTTAACCTTTCATGGGTAGTTGAATTCTACTCCAATTTTCACATGCCAACCCTGCAGTCTGTCTATGTCCGTCAGAAGCAAGTTCCCATAACTGAAGAGGCCATTCAGAAAGCTTTAGATCTTTCCCCTGCTCCAGAAGGATTGGACGCATTACAAGAAGCCTCATTCAAACGCCAGACATACCAATTTGACTGGGATGCCATTCTCAGAGTTATAGCACAACCCGGCAGCAGATGGATCTATGGATACCATCGATCTCGACCTAAAGGCATATTGGCTTCAACACGCACCTTCGAGGCTCAAGTATGGGCACAAATTATGTCCCATTACATCTTTTAGAGCACTCACGAGTCCTCCTTCACTGCAGACATGGATGTTCTACTCTGGTGTATCCTTACAGACCAGCACCTTAATTTACCAAGACACATTCGGCATGCTATGGGACATGTACAGATTGCGGGTAACCTACCTTTTCCCGCCTTAGTTTTAGATCTAGTCTCAGCAGCCGGAGTCTCCTACAGAGCTGGGGACACCAAGGCCATGATTCCACGGGATGATCAGTACGTCCCTAACAGGAAGTATATCAGGCCTCCAGCAGCCACTATCAACCGGAGCACAGAACCGGCCAAAGATATTCCTTCACCTTCCACATCACAAGCACCTTCAACAAACCAACTGCTCCATCAGATACTTGAGAAGTTAGACTGGCTTGACCGGAAAGGAAAGCAAAAGAAGCGCCGTAACAAGTGCCGATTTACATACCTCAAGGAGCTGCTTGTTGGTAACCACCCACCTGAAGAAAACCCAGACACCCCGGACTCCACTTCATTTACCAGCACAGAGAGCCATGATGGTCCCGATTGTGGAGATGCTGCTACTAGCCCCCTTTGTTCCTGACTGATGGCACCGAGGACGGTGCCAAGCTTTAAGTGTGGGGAGGTCGGTCAGTACCTGACTTTCGGAGGTAATTTCTCTTTCTTAGCACCAATAAATTATTTATTTTTCTTTTATTTTCTTTTGTTTAGGATAGGATAAATTGCATGCATGTTCTAATTGGTTGAAAAATAATAAGTTTCTTTTTAAAACCCTATTTTTTAAATTTTCACTAATTTTGAATCAAAACTTTTCTTTAAAACTTGTTTGGAGATTGTATTTGGAACATAGTTTAAAGTTAAGAACACACAACCCAGTGAGAATTGAGCTTAATTACATGGTTACGCTATTTAACTATAAAAATTTTATTCTTGTGTGTTTGCTTCTCTATGATTGTAATCTTTATTTTGTTCCATCCTATATGTCCAATGTTTAATGTGTTATATGCATGCATATGATTGAGGCCATTATTTTATTAGCTCACTTATCCCAAATAGCCTACCCTTCCATTTACCTTTGTTAGCCACTTTGAGCCTGTTAATCCCATTTGTTCTATATTTTACCACATCACTAACCTTAAGCAAAAAAACAAGTAATACCCCAAATTGAATCTTTGGTTAGCTTAAGATAGAGATTGTGTGTCAATAAAGTGTGGGAAAGTTGTGGGAACATGGGTTAACAAGGAAATGTGTTATGTTTTTACATTGATGAATTAATTGGGAATTTGGGTACCTACTCATGTGAGACCATAAAATTAAAAATTCAGGTCCATTGATAATATTATGTATATTTTTTATGCTTAAAAAAATCCAAAAATATTCAAGTAATTAAGTAATTAAATAAATGAATAAGGGGACAAAATTACCCCAATGCTAAGCAAGTTAATGAAAAGATCAATGCATGTGTGATACAAAGTTAAGAGAAAAGTTGATGCATGAGTATGTAATACAAAAGTGGAAAAACTTTGGGTAGCTAGGCATGATTCTAAAAATATAAGGAGTATATGTATAGGTAAGAGCTTAGGTTAATCAAGGATTCAATTTATAGCTCACTTAGCTATATATATACCCTCACCTTTACCTTAGCCCCATTACAACCTTGAAAAGACCTCATGATGTTTGCATTGGTACATTCAATACTTGTTGATTGGTTAGGTGAAGAACAAGGTTTATAAAGCATGATTAGAGAAGAGTAGAGTGATTACCCTATACACTAGAGTGACTAGAGTGCATATACACCGTCAGTGAGGGTTCAATACATAATTCTATGTTCCCTGCTTTCATGAGCCGTCTTCTTACAAGTTTAATTATTTTTACTATATAAATTTTAATTAGTGATATTTGATTTATATTTGTCTTGAAGAACTTATTTACTTTTAACCAAGTAGGCAAAATCATTTTAGCATATAGTTGCATTCATGTACATAGATTGCATTGCATTGCATGAGTCTTACTTTTCCCTACTCATTTATTTTATCTCCTTAAGCTAAGCAAGAGGACATGCTAATGTTTAAGTGTGGGGAGGTTGATAAACCACTATTTTTTGGTTTATCTTGTGTTTAATTGAGTGGTTTTATCAAATCCTTACCAACTTATTCATATGATTTGCATGATTTTACAATCCCTTCCTAGTTTTATTCTATGATTGAAAACATGCTTCCTAGAGATCTTTAATTTGTATAATTTAATTCTCCTTTATACCATTCGATGCCGTGATCCGTGTGTTAAGTGTTTCAGGCTTTATAGGGCAGGAATGGCTTAGAGAATGGAGAGGAAGCTTGCAAAAATAGAAGGAACACAAGAAACTAAGGAGATGACCAGCGAGCACCGACGCGCGCATAGCTCACGCGAGCGCGCGGAATAGAGAAAATTGCAGCGACGCGTGCGCGTGCCTGATGCGTACGCGTGCAATGGAGTTCTGCAAGATGACGCGTAGGCATAGATGATGTGTACGCGTGACAAGGAAATTCGCCAAATGACGCGCACGCATGACTGACGCATACGCATGACCTGCGTGATCTGCAAAATTCAAAGAAAATGCTGGGGGCAATTTTGAGCCGCATTTTGACCCAGTTTTCGGCCCAGAAACACATAATAAAGCCAGGGAACATGCAGAGACTCAAGATACACTCACATATTGTCATTAGGATAGTTTTTAGGTTTTTAGATCTGAATCTAAAGAGAAACTATTCTTCCTCTAGGTTCTGTTTACATTCATAGTTTCATAGTTATTGCTTTTACTTTTGGATATTGAAGAGTCATCACCTCCGTAGAAGATACTATTCTAGTTTGCTTCCTTACTTGCTCTTTTATTTATTTATTCCATATTCTTAATTCTTGTTTAGAGTGGTGATTGAATTATTTTCATGGATTGTTAATGCAAAGGATTACTTTTACTTTTAATTAATTTTGAATCTCTATTTTATTTAAATTATTATGTCTCTTTTCTATTCCAAACTCCCAATAATGAAGATGGTATCCATGTCAATAGAGTAGATTCCCTACTTGACATGGGGGTTGATTAAGAGGAGACACTTGAGTTGGAATGCTCAAGTGGTTAGTTAAATTGGAAGTTGTTGGCTAATTCTGTATTTACTAATGCTAGACCTTCCCAAGGGAGAGGACTAGGATTTGCGAATAAGAGTTAGCTCAATCACTTGACTTTCCTTTATTTAGTAAGGGTTAACTAAGTGAAAATAACAACCTCTTAACTACACTTGAGAAAATTCCAACAAGAACAGAACTTCCAATTAATCATTCTCCCAGTCAAGGCCTTTTATTTTGAATAATATAAATTCCTTCTTTTTCATTGCACTAAATTACAATTGTTTATTTTCTGTTAATCAATTCTCAAAACTCTCAAAAAACTCCTGATTAATAAATTAGCACCCCTTCTTGCAACTCGTTAGGAGACGACCTGGGACTCATACTCCCAGTATTTTTATTCTAAACTTTTGTGACAACCTTTCTAAATTGGTGAGGTGGATTTTTGCTGGTTAAGAGCTATACTCGCAACGCTGTTCTTATATTACAATCTCTTAATTGGTCTAATTTCTGCCACGCACAAGTTTTTGGCGCTGTTGCCGAGGAGTTGCAATTGTATGCTAAATTATTAATTAGTGTATATATTTTTATTTTATTTGCGTATTTTATTTTATTTTATTTTGTTACCATGAGCTATATGTTTCTCTCATTGAATGACGTGTTCGTTGCCTAATCCAAGCTTAGCCGCATTTGATCCTGAAATTGAAAGAACTATTTCCTGTATTAGGCGAGCTCGGCGTCAGTTAGCCTCTAAGGGTGGTGAAATAATTATTATCGATTCACCAGTCTCATCAGAGGGCGAATCTGAATCGCCATCTGAGAGCGAAACAAGCTCTTTTTACTACTGATTCAGTTGATTCACGTGCAGATAACATGGCAGCACCTAGGAGGATTACTCTCCAGGAAGCTGGAGCTCCAGATTTTACACTGCAGCCATATCAAGTGCATCATCCAACTCTGGCTGCAGGTTTTGAGCTGAAGACTGCATTAATCAACTTGATGCCCAAGTTTCATGGCTTACCTGCTCAGGAGCCCATCAAGCACCTCAGGGATTTTCAGACAGCCTGTTCTACTATTAGGCGTCATGGTACAAATGAAACTTCTATTCTGTTAACCGCCTTCCCACTTTCTCTTGAGGGAAAGGCGAGGGAGTGGTACTACTCCCAACCTGAAGCAATTGTTACCAACTGGGATACGCTTAGGAGAGAATTCATGGAAAAATACTTTCCAGCTGAAGTTACAAACAGACTGAGGAAAGAGATCTCCTGCATTGTTCAAGGAGAATCAGAGACTCTTTATGAGTACTGGGAGCGTTTTAAGAACCTTCTAGACGCATTCTCCCATCACATGATTGACAGGCTAGTGTTAATCAGTTACTTCACTCAAGGCTTGAAGCCTCGAGATAAAACTAGACTAGATGGTGCTAGTAATGGTTCTCTAAAAAAGTACAAGACCGCAGATGAAGCATGGCAACTGATCAACGACTTAGCTGAGTCCACTCGGAATCACAGGCACCGGAGCAACCACTCAAAAGCTGTTGCAGAAGTTTCCTCTAGCACTGAGACCTCTGCTCTTACACAGAGTATATGTGGAATGACCAACCTACTGAAGCAATTGCATTTGAATCAACAACAACAAACTCAGCCTTCCCCACCCCAACAATGCCAATAGTTAGTCCCCCAAAGAGTATGCGGAATCTATGCTGATTATAGTCATTATACTGATGAATGCCCGCAACTCCAACAAGAAGACAACACTGTGGCGCTACTCATAACTTCTATGACCGCCCGAATCAAGGATATAATCAACAAGGCGGCAACTACAACCAAGGTAGGAACTATAACCAAGGATGGCAGGACAACTCCAACCAAAATTGGAGAGATAATTCTAACCATGGCTGGAGGGACAACTATAACAGAGGAGGCAGAGACAATAATGGAAATCAGAGGTGGAATAACAACAACAGACAACAGAATCAGAACCAACCTTACAGAGCTCCTCACCTAAGATAGTCACAAGGACCCCAGCATAACCAACAATAAGTCCCACAAATCACTTATCCTACTTCCTTATCAAATGACGATATTCCTCGTTCTCTTGTACAAGGACAACATGACATGTAGACAACACTAAACTCTACTTTAAATGGTCTGAATGCCACTTTACAAGCTCTCGCCACCCGGATAGATTTATTACCTACTTCTACTAACCAAACTTTAAGCTCCAGTAGAATTCCTTCTCAACCCTTACCTAACCCCAAGGGTGGCATCAATGCCATCACTTTGAGGTCTGGAACCACACTGCAAGAGAGGACCTAGGAGGAGCCAAGCCCAATAGAACACACCCAAATTGAAGACTCAGTGGATGTGGAAGACGCTGAAATGAGAGATGTTGAAGAGGAAGATGAAGTACAAGACAAAGTTGAAGAAGAAGCAGCTCAGCCAAGGAATGGAGCACCAAAGGATGCAGAGGCTGCAAGTGGCACCATTCCTATCCCATTTCCACACCTTGCAAGGAAGTCAAGAAAGCAGATGGAACTTGATCCCAAAATGGTAGAAATTTTCAAAAAGGTTGAGGTAACTGTTCCCCTTTTTGATGTCATTTAGCAAGTACCTAAATATGCAAAGTTTCTGAAAGATTTATGCATACATAAAGATAAAATTAATGAATTAGAAACTATTCCATTAGGTAGTTCTATATCTGCTTTAATGGGAGGTATACCTGAAAAATGTAGTGATCCAGGTCCATGTATGGTAAACTGTACCATTGGAGGTGTAATATTTTCCGATTACATGTGTGACTTAGGAGCGTGTTAGTATAATGCCATTGTCTATATATGATACCTTAAGGCTTTCTCCCTTAAAAAGGTCGGTAGCTCGTTTTGTGTTAGCAGATAAAAGCATTATTACAGTAGTTGGAATTGCTGAAGATGTATTAGTGAGCATTAAGGGGCTCACATTTCCCATTGACTTCTATATCTTGGAAATGCCCCCTAACGACTCAAGAAGACCATCATCAATCCTGCTTGGAAGACCATTCCTGAAGACTTCAAAGTTCAAGCTGGATGCATTCTCAGGAACTTACTTATTTGAAATAGATGGCAGAATAGTGAGTTTCAGTTTAAATGAAGCTATGAAGCACCCTGCAGAAGATCATTCTATCTTCCAGTTCGACATCATTGATGAAACTGTAGCTGAAGTTCACCAAGAAGAAGTAGAAGAGAAGCACATGGAGCAAGGTCCAAGTGTGGGGATACCCTCTGAACATAATGAAGACACTTTACCATTATCATTAGCCCCGGATGATCCAGAGCCTAGCCAAGAGCAGAAATTGGAATTGAAGCCCCTTCCTCCACACCTCAAGTATGCTTACCTTGAGAATAATCAGAAGTTCCCAGTTATCATTGCAGGGGAACTCACTTCTCAACAAGAGGAGCAACTGCTCAGTGTGCTGAGAAAGTTCAAGAAACTAATTGGGTGGAGCTTAGCGGATATAGTAGGCATCAGCCCTCAAGTTTGTGAGCACAGAATATACTTAGAAGAGGAATCGAAACCCGTCCGTCAACCCCAAAGAAGATTGAATCCCACCGTCTTAGAAGTTGTCAAGAAAGAAGTGACGAGGCTACTTGAAGCAGATATCATTTACCCTATCTCAGGCAGTGAATGGGTCAGTCCAGTACAAGTGGTACCCAAGAAGTCTGGAGTCACAATAGTGAAAAATGAGCATGGAGAGCTCCTGATAACTAGAGTGCAAAATTCATGGAGGGTTTGCATTGACTATAGGCGTCTCAACCAAGCTACTCGCAAGGATCACTACCCCTTGCCATTTATTGATCAGATGCTTGATCGCCTGTCAGGTAAATCCCATTACTATTTTTTAGATGGGTATACAGGCTATTTTCAAATTCATATAGCTCCTGAAGATCAGGAGAAAACTACTTTTACATGTCCCTTTGGAACATATGCATACAAAAGGATGCTTTTTGGCTTATGTAATGCACCGGCTACTTTCCAAAGATGCATGATGAGTATCTTTTCAGATCTTATTGAGAACTGTATAGAAGTATTTATGGATGATTTTAACGTATATGGCGATTCGTTTAACCTTTGCTTGGATAGTTTAGCTAGAGTATTAGACAGGTGTGTTAGTTCAAACCTTGTATTGAATTTTGAATAGTGTCACTTTATGGTAAAACAAGGGATTGTTCTAGGACATGTTGTTTCTAATACTGGTATTTCTGTAGATCCAGCAAAGGTGGATGTCATTTCTAGTTTACCTTACCCCTCCTCCGTGAGGGAAGTTCGTTCATTCCTTGGCCATGTAGATTTTTACAGGAGATTCATTAAGGACTTCAGTTAGGTAGCATTACCTTTATCCAGACTGTTGCAAAAAGATATTGAGTTCGAGTTCAGTGAAGATTGCATGCAAGCATTTGATAAGCTGAAGATCGCCCTGACTCAAGCTCCGATTGTAAGAGGACCAAACTGGAGCCAGCCATTTGAGATTATGTGTGATGCCTCCAACCATGCCATAGGAGCGGCGCTGGCTCAGTGCGAAGGTAAGGATCCTTTCGTAATTGCTTATGCGTCTAAAACCTTAGACGTTGCTCAGTTTAATTATACTACAGCTGAAAAAGAGCTTCTAGCCATTATTTTTGCTCTAGATAAATTTCGAGCTTATTTACTTGGTACTAAGGTAGTAGTATACTCAGACCATGCAGCTCTAAAATATTTATTAGCTAAAAAAGAGTCCAAACTAAGGTTGATACGATGGATACTGTTGCTACAAGAATTTGATTTAGAAATTAAGGATAGGAGTGGTAACCAGAATTTAGTGGCAGACCACTTGAGTCGCCATTAATACATTAAGGATGACTCCACTCCTATCAATGATACTTTCCCATTTGATAGTTTGTAAGCAATATCCGAAGTAGCTCCTTGGTATGCACCTGTAGCTAATTATCTAGTTTGCCATACTTTCCCTCCCAATTTTATTAAGCATCAAAGGGACAAGCTGAAAAGCGAGTCTAAATACTATATATGGAATGACAAATATTTGTGGAGGTGTGGTGCTGACCAGGTAATTAGAAGGTGTGTGCCCCAATCAGAATTTCAGTCCATTTTAGAGGCCTGCCACTCTTCTGAGAGTGGAGGACATTTTGGCCCTCAAAGAACAGCTAGAAAAATTTTAGACTATGGATTCTAGTGGCCTACTCTTTTTAGAGATGCTGCTGAATTTTGTAAATCTTGTTCTCCATGCCAAAGATTTGGTAATATATCCAAGAGGGATGAGATGCCTCAACAAATTATGCTTTTCTGTGAAATTTTTTATGTTTGGGGCATTGACTTCATGGGTCCATTTCCAAACTCTAATGGTTACCTTTATATACTGTTAGCTGTAGATTATATTTCTAAATGGGTGGAAGTAATTCTTACCCATACTGATGATGCTAATACTGTTGTTTCCTTTGTTAGAAACCATATTATTTGCCGCTTTGGATCACCACGAGCAATCGTGAGTGATCACGGCACTCACTTTTGTAATAGGAGACTAACAGAATTACTGAAGAAGCATGGGATTGTTCATAAAGTAGCAATAGCTTATCATCCCCAAACCAATAGACAAACAGAAGTGTCTAACAGGGAGATTAAACGTATTCTGGAAAAGATAGTAAAGCCTCATAGAAAGGACTGGAGTGCCAGGCTACAAGATGCACTCTGGGCATATAGAACAGCATACAAAACACCCATTGGGATGAGCCCCTTCCGTTTAGTGTACGAAAAGGCTTGCCACCTTCTAGTAGAGGTGGAACACAAGGCTTTCTAGGCTGTGAGGGAGTGCAACATGAATTTTGAAGAAGCTGCTGCTAAAAGGAAGCAGTAACTAGCAGAACTAGAGAACTTTTGCCTAGAAGCATATGACAACTCCAGGCAATACAAAGAAAAGATGAAGGTTGTCCATGACAAGCACATAAAAAGGAGAGAATTCAGACCAGGGGAGTTACTTCTTTTTTATAACTCCAGACTGAGACTCATGTCAGGTAAATTGAAATCAAGATGGGAAGGTCCCTACAGAGTAGAGAAGGCAGAGCCATACGGAGTTTTTCACCTGCGTCATCCTTCTAGCTCCAAATTCATCAAGGTCAATGGAAATCGCCTAAAGCTTTATCATGGAAAAAAGATGAAGGATCACAAAGAGCTAGAGGTTTTCCTCTTGGAAGACCCACCAACAGAAGCAGAATAAGCCCGAAGACCGTCCAACTTAAAGACATAAAAGCAAAGTGCTAGGTGAGAGACAACACACCAAGGTATGATTGTTCCGTTTCAGTCTTAGTTTTATTTTACTTTTTGTTAATGACTCTTCTCATATTCTCTGCATATACCTTGCATCTGCATTTACATTCTGCATATAAAAAAAAAAAGCACGCGACGCGCAAGCTTCGCTGACGCTTCCGCGTCACATGTGCATTCGAAACAAAGAAGAAAAGAAGCAGAGAGTCACGCGGGAGCGTGGTTGAAGGCGTGCCTTAGGCACAAGCATGCCCACGCAAACGTGTGCCTTACATGTCCGTGTCATTTCAAAAATCAGCCGCCCACGCGTGCGCGTGGCCGATGCGCATGCGTGACTCTGCAAAATCGACGTAAAGAGGTATATGGCAGAGAGTTATGATGGAGTGGGGCTGGAATGGTGCTAGAAGCACAAACCCTATCACGCGAACGCATGCCCCATGCGTCCACTTCATTCTTCAAAATAAAGCCATTCACGCGTGCGCGTCACCCAAAATTTTTGCAATATGCGAACGAAACAGAGAGTTGTGCGTACACAAGGCTGCTTTCGCGCCAATGGCACAGTTCATTTCACGCGAACGCGTGACCCACGCGTCCGTGTCACTTGAACATAGCGCTAATCACGCGAACGCATGCTCCACGCGTCCGCGTCGCCTGCGCTGCACAGCTTATCTAAATCAGCGCCAAAAATCTTATCTTTTCCTCCCCAAATCCTAATTTTTCTTTTCTCCCTTCTTATTTCTTTCTTCTTCTTTCTTTCTTCTTTATGCCTTCTTACTTTTTACCTTTTTCTCCCCTCTTTTTCACATCCAATCTCAAGGTTCTTTTCTTTTCTTCTTCCCTTTTTACTTTTCCATTATTATTATTATTTTTTATGCTTTCTTCTTTTTTTTCTTTTTACTTTCATACTCTATGTTCCCTTTTTCTTTCTTTTTCTTTTTACATTATTTTATTTGGTGTTAGAAATTTAATTGGGTGATTATTTTCTTCTATAATTGCTTGTGGATTGTTTAGAAGTTGTTTGACAATTACTAATTATTTTAGGGTTACTTGCATGTTCAAATTCAATACTTTCAATAACATATTTACCATGCATGCTAAGTGTTTGTGAAAAAGCCCGTATGGCATTGTGCATTATTTCTAAATTATTCTACTACTCTAATGCCTATTTTTTACAAAACTCTTTTTATATATTATTAATTGAATATAATTGTCAATACAAATAGGTTGTTAGTTTGAAACACTTGGTAATCAAATTGGGCATTTGATGCTTGATCTATGCTACTCATGCCTTTGCCAGCATGCCAATAAACATCTTACATCTACTTGCCATCACATACACTTGCTATATTTCCATTGATGAACTTCTCACATGTAGTCGCGACCATGTGTTAACGACATCCTTCTTTACCGTGCACTGATTATCACTTGTACCATTCTCCTCCTTGCTCGAACCCTTAGCTTTACATATTACTTTCCTTTTCCTTTTTCAAGATGGCCACCAAAAAGGGTAAAGAGAAAGCTACTCCCAAACCACCAGCAAGGAAAGGAACAAAAAGAGCACTCGCTGCAGAGCCATCTTCAACAGCAGTAATGCCCTCAACAAAGCGAATCAAGAGGATCATCAAGGTCGATGAAAAAGAAAAAGCCTTTCCAGCAAAGGACACTGCGCGGTTCACTAACCGTTACTATGAGCAGATGTTCCCTATCCTGGCGGAGAGGAACTATAATAATGAATACCTTCTCGTCCTCCCGACCAACATTGTTGAATTTGTTGAGCCCCGAATTGAATGAAGACAATGGGGATTCCTATGGAGACAGCCACGGCAGGTTAACCTTTCATGGGTAGTTGAATTCTACTCCAATTTTCACATGCCAACCCTGCAGTCTGTCTATGTCTGTCAGAAGCAAGTTCCCATAACTGAAGAGGCCATTCAGAAAGCTTTAGCTCTTCCCCCTCCTCCAGAAGGATTGGACGCATTCCAAGAAGCCTCATTCAAATGCCAGACATACCAATTTGACTGGGACGCTATTCTCAGAGTTATAGCACAACCTGGTAGCAGATGGATCTATGGATACCATCGATCTCGACCTAAAGGCATATTGGCTTCAGCACTTACCTTCGAGGCTCGAGTATGGGCACAAATTATGTCCCATTATGTTTTTCCGAGCACTCATGAGTCCTTCTTCACTGTAGACATGGCTGTTCTACTCTGGTGTATCCTTACAGACCAGCACCTCAATTTACCAAGACAAATTCGGCAAGCTATGGGACACGTACAGATTGTGGGTAACCTACCTTTTCCCACCTTGGTTTCAGATCTAGTCTTAGTAGCCGGAGTCTCTTACAGAGCTGGGGACACCAAGGCCATGATTCCACGGGATGATCAGTACGTCCCTAACGGGAAGTATATCAGACCTCCAGCAGCCACTATCAACCGGAGCACAGAACCGACCAAAGATATTCCTTCACCTTCCACATCACAAGAACCTTTCACAAACCAACTGCTCCATCAAATACTTGAGAAGTTAGACTGCCTTGATCGGAAAGAAAAGCAAAGGGAGCGCCGTAACAAGCGCCGATTTACATACCTCAAGGAGCTGCTTGTTGGTAACCACCCACCTGAAGAAAACCCAGACACCTCGGACTCCACTTCATTTACCAGCACAGGGAGCCATGATGGTCCCAATTGTGGAGATGTTGTAACCAGCCCCCCTTTGTTCCTGACTGATGGCACCGAGTACCGTGCCAAGCTTTAAGTATGGGGAGGTCGAACAGTACCTGACTTCTAGAGGTAATTTCTCTTTCTTAGCACTAATAAATTGTTTATTTTTCTTTTTTTTTCTTTTGTTTAGGATAGGATAAATTGCATGCATGTTCTAATTGGTTGAAAAATAATAAGTTTCTTTTTAAGACCCTATTTTTGAAAATTTCACTAATTTAAATCAAAACTTTTCTTTAAAACTTGTTTGGAGATTGTATTTGGAACATAGTTTAAAGTTAAGAACACAGAACCCAGTGAGAATTGAGCTTAATTACATGGTTACGCTATTTAACCATAAAAATTTTATTCTTGTGTGTTTGTTTCTCTATGATTGAAATCGTTATTTTGTTCCATCCTATATGTCCAATGTTTAATGTGTTATATGCATGCATATGATTGAGGCCATTATTTTATTAGCTCACTTATCCCAAATAGCCTACCCTTCCATTTACCTTTCTTAGCCACTTTGAGCCTTTTAATCCCATTTGTTCTATATTTTACCACATCACTAACCTTAAGCAGAAAAACAAGTAATACCCCAAATTGAATCTTTGGTTAGCTCAAGATAGAGATTGTGTGTCAATAAAGTGTGGGAAAGCTGTGGGAACATGGGTTAACAAGGGAATGTGTTATCATTTTACATTGATGAATTAATTGGGAATTTGGGTACCTACTCATGTGAGACCAGAAAATTAAAAATCCAGGTGCATTGATAATATTATGTATATTTTTATGCTTCAAAAAAAATCCAAAAATATTCAAGTAATTAAGTTATTAAATAAATGAATAAGAGGACAAAATTACCCCAATGCTAAGCAAGTTACTGAAAAGATCAATGCATGTGTGATACAAAGTTAAGAGAAAAGTTGATGTATGAGTATGTAATACAAAAGTGGGAAAACTTTGGGTAGCTAGGCATGATTCTAAAAATATAAGGAGTATATGTATAGGTAAGAGTTTAGGTTAATCAAGGATTCAATTTATAGCTCACTTAGCCATATATATACCCTCATCTTTACCTTAGCCCCATTACAACCTTGAAAAGACCTCATGATGTTTGCATTGGTACATTAAATACTTGTTGATTGGTTAGGTGAAGAACAAGGTTTAGAAAGCATGATTAGAAAAGCATAGAGTGATTACCCTATACATTAAAGTGACTAGAGTGCATATACACCGTCAGTGAGGGTTCAATGCTTAATTATATGTTCCCTGCTTTCATGAGCGTCTTCTTACAAGTTTAATTGTTTTTACTGTATAAATTTTAATTAGTGATATTTGATTTATATTTGTCTTGAAGAACTTATTTACTTTTAACCAAGTAGGCAAAATCATTTTAGCATATAGTTGCATTCATATACATAGGTTGCATTGCATTGCATGAGTCTTATTTTTCCCTACTCATTTATTTTATCTCCTTAAGCCATGCATGAGGACATGCTAATGTTTATGTGTGGGGAGGTTAATAAACCACTATTTTATGATTTATCTTGTGTTTAATTCAGTGGTTTTATCAAATCCTTACCTACTTATTCATATGATTTGCATGATTTTACAATCCCTTCCAAGTTTTATTCAATGGTTGAAAACTTGCTTCCTAGAGATCTTTAATTTGTATATTTTAATTCTCCTTTATACCATTCGATGTCGTGATCTGTGTGTTAAGTGTTTCAGGCTTTATAGGGCAGGAATGGCTTAGAGAATGGAGAGGAAGCTTGCAAAAATGGAAGGAAAACAAGAAACTAAGGAGATGACCAGCGAGCACTGACGCGAGCGCATGGCTCACGCGAGTGCGCAGAATGGAGAAAATTGCAGCGACGTGTGCGCGTGCCTGACGCGTACGTGTGGAATGGAGTTCTGCAAGATGACGCGCACGCATGGACGACGCGTAAGCGTGACAAGGAAATTCACCAAATGACGCGCACGCGTGACTGACGCGTACGCGTGAACTGCGCGATCTGCAAAATTAACAAAAAATGCTGGGGGCTATTTCGGGCGGTGTTTTGACCTAGTTTTCGGCCCAGAAACACAGAATAAAGCCAGGGAACATGCAGAGACTCAAGATACACTCACATATTCTCATTAGGATAGTTTTTAGGCTTTTAGATCTGAATCTAGAGAGAAACTACTCTTCCTCTAGGTTCTGTTTACATTCATAGTTTCAAAGTTATTGCTTTTGCTTTTGGATATTGTAGAGTCATCACCTCCGTAGAAGATACTATTCTAGTTTGTTTCCTTACTTGCTCTTTTATTTATTTATTCCATATTCTTAATTCTTGTTTAGAGTGGTAATTGAATTATTTTCATGGATTGTTAAGGCAAAGGATTACTTTTACTTTTAATTAATTTTGAATATCTATTTTATTTAAATTATTATGTCTCTTTTCTATTCCAAATTCCCAATAAGAAGATGGTATCTATGTCAATAGAGTAGATTCCCTACTTGACATGGGGGTTGATTAAGAGTAGACACTTGAGTTGGAATGCTCAAGTGGTTAGTTAAATTGGAAGTTGTTGGCTAATTCTGTATTTACTAACGCTAGACCTTCCCAAGGGAGAGGACTAGGATTTGCGAATAAGAGTTAGCTCAATCACTTGACTTTCCTTTATTTAGTAAGGGTTAACTAAGTGAAAATAACAACCTCTTTATACTACACTTGAGAGAATTCCAACAAGGACAGAACTTCCAATTAATCATTCCCCCGGTCTAGGCTTTTTATTTTGAATAATATAAATTCCATTTTTTTATTGCACTAAATTACAATTGTTTATTTTCTGTTAATCAATTCTCAAAACTCTCAGAAAACTCCTGATTAATAAATTAGCACCCCTTCTAGAAACTCGTTGGGAGACGACCTGAGACTCATACTCCCAATATTTTTATTCTAAACTTTTGTGACAACCTTTCTAAATTGGTGAGGCAGATTTTTGCTGGTTAAAAGCTATACTCACAATGCTGTTCTTATATTACAATCTCTTAATTGGTCTAATTTCTGCCACGCACCAGTTTTTGGCGCCGTTGCCGGGGAGTTACAATTGTGTGCTAAATTATTAATTAGTGTACATATTTTTATTTTATTTGCATATTTTATTTTATTTTATTTTGTTACCATGTGCTATATGTTTCTCTCATTGAATGACGCGTTCGTTGCCTGATCCGAGCTTAGCCATATTTGATCCTGAAATTGAAAGAACTATTTCCCGTGTTAGGCGAGCTCGACGTCGGTTAGCCTCTGAGGGTGGTGAAGTGATTGTTATCGATTCACCAGTCTCATCTGTGGGCGAATCTGAACCGCCATCTGAGAGCAAAACAAGCTCCTTTACTATTGATTCAGTTGATTCACGTGCAGATAACATGGCAGCTCCTAGGAGGATTACTCTCTAGGAAGCTGGAGCTCCAGATTTTACACTGCAGCCATATCAAGTGCATCATCCAACTCTGGCTGCAGATTTTGAGCTGAAGACTGCATTAATCAACTTGATGCCCAAGTTTCATGGCTTACCTGCTTAGGAGCCCATCAAGCACCTCAGGAATTTTCAGACATCCTGTTCTACTGTTAGGCGTCATGGTGCAAATGAAACTTCTATTCTGTTAACCGCCTTCCCATTTTCTCTTGGGGAAAAGGCGAGGGAGTGGTATTACTCCCAACCTGAAGCAACTGTTACCAACTAGGATACACTCAGGAGAGAATTCTTGGAAAAATACTTTCCAACTTAAGTTACAGACAGACTGAGGAAAGAGATCACCTGCATTGTTCAAGGAAAATCAGAGACTCTTTATGAGTACTGGGAGAGTTTTAAGAACCTTCTAGACGCATGCCCCCATCACATGATTGACAGGCTAGTGTTAATCAGTTACTTCACTCAAGGCATGAAGCCTCGGGATAAAACTACACTAGATGGTGCTAGTAATGGTTCTCTGAAAAAGTACAAGACCACAGTTGAAGCATGGAAACTGATCAGCGACCTAGCTGAGTCCACTCGGAATCACAGGCACAGGAGCAGCCACTCAAAAGCTATTACAGAAGTTTCCTCTAGCACTGAAACCTCTGCTCTTACACAGAGTATATGTGAAATGACCAACCTACTGAAGCAATTGCAGTTGAATCAATAACAACAAACTCAGCCCTTCCAACCACAACAACGCCAACAGTTAGTCCCCCAAAGAGTATGCGAAATCTGTGTGGATTATAGTCATTATACTGATGAATGCCAGCAGCTCCAACAAGAAGACAACACTGTGGCAGCTACTCATAACTTCTATGATTGCCCGAATTAAGGATACAATCAACAAGGCGGCAACTATAACCAAGGTGGGAACTATAACCAAGGATGGCAGGACAACTCCAACTAAAGTTGGAGAGATAATTCCAACCATGGCTGGAGGGACAACAATAACAGAGGAGGCAGAGACAATAATAGAAATCAAAGGTGGAATAACAACAACAGACAGTAAAATCAGAACCAACCTTACAGAGCTCCTCACCTAAGACAGTCACAAAGACCCCAGCATAACCAACAACAAGTCCCACAAATCACTTATCCTACTTCCTCATCAAAAGACGAGATGCTTCGTTCTCTTGCACAAGGAGAACAGGACATGCAGACTACATTAAACTCTACTTTAAATGGTCTGAATGCCACTTTACAAGCTCTCGCCATCCGGATAGATTCATTACCTACTTCCACTATCCAACCTTTAAGATCCAGTGGAATTCATTCTCAACCCTTACCTAACCCCAAGGGTGGCATCAATGCCATCACTTTGAGGTCCGGAACCACACTGCAAGAGAGGACCCAGGAGGAGCCAAGCCCAATAGAACACACCCAAATTGAAGACTCAGTGGACGTGGAAAACGCTGAAATAAGAGATGTTGAAGAGGAAGATGAAGTACAAGACAAGGTTGAAGAAGAAGCAGCTCAGCCAAGGAATGGAGCACCAAAGGATGCAGAGGCTGCAAGTGGTGCCATTCCTATCCCATTTCCACATCTTGCAAGGAAGTCCAGAAAGCATATGGAACTTGATCCCAAAATGGTAGAAATTTTCAAAAAGGTTGAGGTAATTGTTCTCCTTTTTTATGTCATTCAGCAAGTACCTAAATATGCAAAGTTTCTGAAAGATTTATGCATACATAAAGATAAAATTAATGAATTAGAAACTATTCCTTTAGGTAGTTCTATATCTGCTTTAATGGGAGGTATACCTGAAAAATGTAGTGATCCAGGTCCATGTATGGTAAACTGTACCATTGGAGGTGTAATATTTTCCAAATGCATGTGTGACTTAAGAGCGTGTGTTAGTATAATGCCATTGTCTATATATGATACCTTAAGGCTTCCTCCCTTAAAAAGATAGGCAGCTCGTTTTGTGTTAGCAGATAAAAGCATTATTACCGAATTTGGAATTGTTGAAGATGTATTAGTGAGCATTAAGGGGCTTACATTTCCCATTGACTTCTATATCCTGAAAATGCCCCCTAATCACTCAGGAAGACCATCATCAATCCTGCTTGGAAGACCATTCCTGAAGACTTTGAAGTTCAAGCTGGATGCATTCTCAGGAACTTACTCTTTTGAAATAGATGGCAGAACAGTGAGTTTCAGTTTAAATGAAGCTATGAAGCACCCTCCGGAAGATCATTCTATCTTCCAGTGCGACATCATTGATGAAACTGTAGCTGAAGTTCACCAAGAAGAAGTAGAAGAGAAGTACATGGAGTAAGGTCCAAGTGTGAGGACACCCTCTGAACATAATGAAGACACTTTACCATTATCACTAGCCCCGAATGATCCAGAGCCTAGCCAAGAGCAGAAACTGGAATTGAAGCCCCTTCCTACGCACCTCAAGTATGCTTACCTTGAGGATAATCAGAAGTTCCCAGTTATTATTGCAGGGAAACTCACTTCTCAACAAGAGGAGCAATTGCTCAGTGTGCTGAGAAAGTACAAGAAAGCAATTGGGTGGAGCTTGGCGGATATAGTAGCCATCAGCCCTCAAGTTTGTGAGCACAGAATATACTTAGAAGAGGAATCAAAACCCGTCCGTCAACCCCAAAGAAGATTGAATTCCACCATCTTAGAAGTTGTCAAGCAAGAAGTGACCAGGCTACTTTAAGCAAATATCATTTACCCCATCTCAGACAGTGAATGGGTCAGTCCAGTACAAGTGGTGCCTAAGAAGTCTGGAGTCACAACAGTGAAAAATGAGCATGGAGAGCTCCTGACAACTAGAGTGCAAAATTCATGGAGGATTTGCATTGACTATAGGCGTCTCAACCAAGCTACTCGCAAGGATCACTACCCCTTGCCATTTATTGATCGGATGCTTGATCGCCTGTCAGAGAAATCCCATTACTATTTTTTAGATGGTTATACAGGCTATTTTCAAATTCATATAGCTCCTGAAGATAAGGAGAAGACTACTTTTACATGTCTTTTTGGAACGTATGCATACAAAAGGATGCCTTTTGGCTTATGTAATGCACTGGCTACTTTCCAAAGATGCATGATGAGTATCTTTTCAGATCTTATTGAGAACTGTATGGAAGTATTTATGGATGATTTTAGCGTATATGGCGATTCGTTTAACCTTTGCTTGGATAGTTTAGCTAGAGTATTAGACAGGTGTGTTAGTACAAACCTTGTATTGAATTTTGAAAAGTGTCACTTTATAGTAAAAACAGGGGATTGTTGTAGGACATGTTGTTTCTAATACTGGTATTTCTGTAGATCCAGCAAAGGTGGATGTCATTTCTAGTTTACCTTACCCCTCCTCCGTGAGGAAAGTCCGTTCGTTCCTTGGCCATGCAGGTTTTTACAGGAGATACATTAAGGACTTCAGTAAGGTAGCATTACCTTTATCCAGACTGTTGCAGGAAGATATTGAGTTCGAGTTCAGTGAAGATTGCATGCAAGCATTTGATAAGCTGAAGATCGCCCTGACTCAAGCTCCGATTGTAAGAGGACCAGACTAGAGCCAGCCATTTGAGATTATATGTGATGCCTCTAACCATGCCGTAGGAGCGGCGCTGGCTCAGTGCGAAGGTAAGGATCCTTTCGTAATTGCTTATGCGTCTAAAACCTTAGACGCTACTCAGTCTAATTACACTACTACTGAAAAAGAGCTTCTAGCCATTGTTTTTGCTCTGGATAAATTCCGAGCCTATTTACTTGGTACTAAGGTAGTAGTATACTCAGACCATGCAGCTCTAAAATATTTATTAGCTAAAAAAGAGTCCAAACCAAGGTTGATACGATGGATACTGTTGCTACAAGAATTTGATTTAGAAATTAAGGATAGGAGTGGTAACCAGAATTTAGTGGCAGACCATTTGAGTCACGTTGAACACATTAAGGATGACTCTACTCCTATCAATGATACTTTCGCATTTGATCGTTTGCAAGCAGTATCCGAAGTAGCTCCTTGCTATGCACCTATAGCTAATTATCTAGTTAGCCATACTTTTCCTCCCAATTTTACTAAGTATCAAAGGGACAAGTTGAAAAGCGAGTCTAAATACTATATATGGGATGACCTATATTTGTGGAGGTTTGGTGCTGACCAGGTAATTAGAAGGTGTGTGCCCCAATCAGAATTCTAGTCCATTTTAGAGGCTGCCACTCTTCTGAGAGTGGAGGACATTTTGGCCCTCAAAGAACAGCTAGAAAAATTTTAGACTGTGGATTCTAGTGGCCTACTCTTTTTAGAGATGCTGCTGAATTTTGTAAATCTTGTTCCCAGTGCCAAAGACTTGGTAATATATCCAAGAGGGATGAGATGCCTCAACAAATTATGCTTTTTTGTGAAATTTTTTATGTTTGGGGCATTGACTTCATGGGTCCATTTCCAAACTCTAATGGTTACCTTTATATACTATTAGCTGTAGATTATGTTTCTAAATGGGTGGAAGCGATTCCTACCCATACTGATGATGATAACACTGTTGTTTCCTTTGTTAGAAACCATATTATTTGCCGCTTTGGATCACCACGAGCAATCGTGAGTGATCAAGGCACTCACTTTTGTAACAAGAGACTAACAGGGTTACTGAAGAAGAATGGGATTGTTCATAAAGTAGCAACAGCTTATCATCCCCAAACCAATGGACAAGCAGAAGTGTCTAACAGGGAAAATAAACGCATTCTGGAGAAGATAGTAAAGCCTCATAGAAAGGACTGAAGTGCCTGGCTACAAGATGCACTCTGGCATATAGAACAGCATACAAAACACCCATTGGGATGAGCCCCTTCCGCTTAGTGTACGGAAAGGCTTGCCACCTTCCAGTAGAGGTGGAACACAAGGCTTTCTGGGCTGTGAGAGAGTGCAACATGAATTTTGAAGAAGCTGGTGCTGAAAGCTTTATCATGGACAAAAGATGAAGGATCACAAAGAGCTAGAGGTTTTCCTCTTGGAAGACCCACCAACAAAGCAGAATAAGCCCGAAAACCGTCCAACTTAAGGACGTAAAAGCAAAGTGCTAGGTGGGAGACAACCCACCATGGTATGATTGTTCCATTTCAGTCTTAGTTTTATTTTACTTTTTGTTAATGACTCTTCTCATATTCTCTGCATATAGCCTGCATCTGCATTTACATTCTGCATATATAAAAAAAAGCACGCGACGCGCAAGCGTCCCTGACGCGTCCGTGTCACATGTGCATTCAAAACAAGGAAGAAAAGAAGTAGAGAGTCACGTGGGAGCGTGGCTGGAGGCGTGCCTTAGGCACAAGCATGCCCACGCGAACGCGTGCCCTACGCATCCGCGTCATTTGAAAAATCAGCCTCCCACGCGTGCACGTGGCCGATGCGCACGCGTGACCCTGCAAAATCGACGTAAAGAGGTATATGGCAAAGAGTTATAATGGAGTGGGGCTGGAATGGTGCTAGAAGCACAAGCCCTATCACGCGAACGCATGCCCCACGCATCCGCGTCATTCTTCAAAATAAAGCCATTCACCCAAATTTTTTGCAATATGCAAACGAAACAGAGAGTTGTGCGTACGCGATGCTGCTTTCGCGCCAATGGCACAGTTCATTTCACGCGAACGCGTGACCCACGCGTCTGCGTCACTTGAACATAGCGCTAATCACGCGAATGCATGCTCCACGTGTCCGCGTCGCCTGCGCCGCACAGCTTATCCAAATCAGCGCCAGAAATCTTATCTTTTCCTCCCCAAATCCTAATTTTTCTTTTCTCCCTTCTTATTTCTTTCTTCTTCCTTCTTTCTTCTTTATCCCTTCTTACTTTTTACCTTTTTCTCCCCTCTTTTTCACATCCATTCTCAAGGTTCTTTTCTTTTCTTCTTCCCTTTTTACTTTTCCATTATTATTATTATTATTTATGTTTTCTTCTTCTTTTTCTTTTTACTTTTATACTCTATGTTCCCTTTTTCTTTCTTTTTCTTTTTACATTATTTTATTTGGTGTTAGAAATTTAATTGGGTGATTATTTTCTTCTATAATTGCTTGTGGATTGTTTAGAAGTTGTTTGACAATTACTAATTATTATAGGGTTACTTGCATTTTCAAAATCAATAATTTCAATAACATATTTATCATGCATGCTAAGTGTTTGTGAAAAAGCCCGTATGGCATTGTGCATTATTTCTAAATTATTCTACTACTCTAATGCCTGTTTTTCACAAAACTCTATTTATATATTATTAATTGAATATAGTTGTCAATACAAACATGTTGTTAGTTTGAAATACTTGGTAATCAAATTGGGCATTTGATGCTTGATCTATGCTACTCATGCCTTTGCCAGCATGCCAATAAACATCTTGCATCTACTTGCGATCACATGCACTTGCTATATTTCCATTGATGAACTTCTCACATGTAGTCGCGACCATGTGTTAACGACATCCTTCTTTACTGTGCATTGATTATCACTTGTACCGTTCTCCTCCTTGCTCAAACCCATAGCTTTACATATTACTTTCCTTTTTCTATTTCAGGATGGCCACCAAAAAGGGTAAAGAGAAAGCTACTCCCAAACCACCAGCAAGGAAAGGAACAAAAAGAGCACTCGCTGCAAAGCCATCTTCAACAGCAGTAAGGCCCTCAACAAAGCGAATCAAGAGGATCATCAAGGTCAATGAAAAAGAAAAAGCCTTTCCAGCAAAGGACACTGCGCAGTTCACTAACCGCTACTATGAGCAGATGTTCCCTATCCTGGCGGAGAGGAACTATAATAATGAATACCTTTCAAAAAAATTTCAAAAATATTCAAGTAATTAAGTAATTAAATAAATGAATATGGGGACAAAATTACCCCAATGCTAAGAAAGTTAATGAAAAGATCAATGCATGTGTGATACAAAGTTAAGAAAAAAGTTGATGCATGAGTATGTAGCATAAAAATGGGAAAACTTTGTGTAGCTAGGCATGATTCTAAAAATATAAGGAGTATATGTATAGGTAAGAGCTTAGGTTAATCAAGGATTCAATTTATAGCTCACTTAGCCATATATACCCTCACCTTTACCTTAGCTCCATTACAACCTTGAAAAGACCTCATGATGTTTGCATTGGTACATTAAATATTTGTTGATTGGTTAGGTGAAGAACAAGGTTTAGAAAGTATGATTAGAGAAGAGTAGAGTGATTACCCTATACACTAGAGTGACTAGAGTGCATATACACCATCAGTGAGGGTTCAATGCTTAATTCTATGTTCCCTACTTTCATGAGCCGTCTTCTTACAAGTTTAATTATTTTTACTGTATAAATTTTAATTAGTGATATTTGATTTATATTTGTCTTGAAGAACTTATTTACTTTTAACCAAGTAGGAAAAATAATTTTAGCATATAGTTGCATTCATATACATAGGTTGCATTGTATTGCATGAGTCTTACTTTTCCCTACTCATTTATTTTATTTCCTTAAGCTAAGCATGAGGACATGCTAATGTTTAAGTGTGGGGATGTTGATAAACCACTATTTTATGGTTTATCTTGTGTTTAATTGAGTGGTTTTATCAAATCCTTACCTACTTATTCATATGATTTGCATGATTTTACGATCCCTTCCTAGTTTTATTCTATGGTTGAAAACTTGCTTCCTAGAGATCTTCAAATTGTATATTTTAATTCTTCTTTATACCATTCGATGCCGTGATCCGTGTGTTAAGTGTTTCAGCCTTTATAGGGCAGGAATGGCTTAGAGAATGGAGAGGAAGCTTGCAAAAATGGAAGGAACACAAGAAACTAAGGAGATAACCAGCGAGCACCGACGCGCGCGCATGGCTCACACGAGCGCGCTGAATAGAGAAAATTGCAGTGACGTGTGCGCGTGCCTGACGCGTAAGCGTGGAATGGAGTTCTGCAAGATGACAGGCACGCATGAACGACACGTACGCGTGATAAGGAAATTTTCCAAATGACGCGCACGCGTGACCTGCGCGATCTGCAAAATTAATAGAAAACACTGGGGGCGATTTCAGGCTGCGTTTTGACCCATTTTTCGGCCCAGAAACACAGAATAAAGCCAGGGAACATGCAGAGACTTAAGATACACTCACATATTCCCATTAGGATAGTTTTTAGGTTTTTAGATCTGAATCTAGAGAGAAACTACTCTTCCTCTAGGTTCTGTTTACTTTCATAGTTTCATAGTTATTGCTTTTGCTTTTGGATATTGAAGAGTCATCACCTTCGTAGAAGATACTATTCTAGTTTGTTCCTTACTTGCTCTTTTATTTATTTATTCTATATTCTTAATTCTTGTTTAGAGTGGTAATTAAATTATTTTCATGGATTGTTAATGCAAAGGATTACTTTTACTTTTAATTAATTTTGAATCTCTATTTTATTTAAATTATTATGTCTCTTTTCTATTCCAAACTCCCAATAACGAATATGGTATCCATGTCAATAGAGTAGATTCCCTACTTGACATGGGGTTGATTAAGAGGAGACACTTGAGATGGAATGCTCAAGTGGTTAGTTAAATTGAAAGTTGTTGGCTAATTCTGTATTTACTAACGCTAGACCTTCCCAAGGGAGAGGACTAGGATTTGCGAATAAGAGTTAGCTCAATCACTTGACTTTCCTTTATTTAGTAAGGGTTAACTAAGTGAAAATAACAACCTCTTTATACTACACTTGAGTAATCATTCCCCCGGTCAAGGCTTTTTATTTTGAATAATATAAATTCCATTTTTTTCATTGCACTAAATTACAATTATTTATTTTCTATTAATCGATTCTCAAAACTCTCGGAAAACTCCTGATTAATAAATTAGCACCCCTTCTAGCAACTCGTTGGGAGACGACCTGGGACTCATACTCCCAGTATTTTTATTCTAAACTTTTGTGACAACCTTTCTAAATTGGTGAGGCAGATTTTTGCTGGTTAAGAGCTATACTCGCAACGCTGTTGTTATATTACAATCTCTTAATTGGTCTAATTTCTGCCACGCACCAGTATCCTACAACTAAGTGCTCCCCCCTTTGCCTAAGCTTGAATTCTGCATGAAATTGCCTTAGGAATGAGTTGGATTTGGGCCTAGGCAGCTCAGAAATCGCCCCCAGCATTTTCACTTTAATGAGGTCACGTGCGAGCTGTGACGCGTACGCATGGGTCACGCGTACGTGTCGCTTGGCATTTTCCTTCCCACACGCACGCGTCATGTCACGCGTACGCATTTGTCACGCGTGCGCGTCGATGTATGCACTTCAAATCCCTGTTTTTCCATGAATTCTCCACTTTGCATGCTTTTCTCTTCACTTCTTCCATCCAATACTTGCCTTATGAACCTGAAATCACTCAACAAACACATCAAGGCATCAAATGGAATTAAGGTGAATTAAAATTACCAATTTTAAGGCCTAAAAAGCATGTTTTTACACTTAAGCACAAATTAAGGGAGAATTACAAAACCATGCTATTTCATTGAATAAATGTGAGAAAAGGTGATAAAATCCCCCAATAAGCACAAGATAAACCACAAAATTGGGGTTTATCATACCCCCATACCCAATAGTCGAGTGAGTGATTGCATCGATCCACATCTTGAGATTGATACGGGTCATCTAAATATGCGAACAGAGGCTCTGAGCGGTCTTGACTTGAATGCATCGACACAGTAGGACGTTGTTGACAAGTATATCCCTGGTCCTTCCCCTCTATCAGAAGCAGGTGGGTCAGGTCTAGTAAAGGGACATGCAGTTGATCATCAATACAATCTATAGATAAGTGTTTGTCCACCGAACAGGTTTACTTTGTCAAGTGTTAACAAGATAGTAAACATGGCATTGGAGTTTTTTAAGAAGAGAGGTGATTAGTTGAACTTAGTCTATTTACTCTTTGTATTAGTGGTACTCACCGTTTTGGATAGTGATTCCAAACAAAAAGTATAAACTATTATATATTGTTGGAAAGCCCTAGAAGTTAGCTTTCCAACGCCATTGAGAGAGCGTCAATCGGATCTTTGTAGCTCCAGAAAGGCTCATTTGAATGCATGGAGGTTAGGACTTGACAACATCTGCTATCCTTTCTTTGCCTCTGAATCAGATTTTGCCAAAACTTGCCAATTTCACCCAAAAAATAACCTAAAATCATAGAAAAAAACACAAAAACTCAAAGTAGCATCTAAATATGAATTTTTGCACCAAAACTTGATAAAACTTAACAAAATATAACTGAAAATACTAAGAAATTTGTACCAAAAACGGTATAAAATATCCACTCATCAGCCGGCACAGGCCATCCCTCTTGACTAGTATTGTTACACTCTTCGGGGAGTACAGTGCCATGATTGGAGCACCATACTCGACAAATGGATTCATAAATGGGGGAACCACCGCAGCAGTCGGTTGTGAGATAGGAATCTACAACCAATTCCCGACTTTAGCCTATCTGCCAATTACTATAGTTGGTACCTTGGATTATTCTTGATGTACCTAAGGTTGTCGGAGTTCATTCCTCAATAGCCACCTCAACAGCCATATGCAGTGTTCCAGCCATTTCCTTATCATCGCCAGCAACTACCTCAGCCATCACAGCTATCACAACCACTATAGCCACCACAACCATCACAGCCACCATAGCCAGTACCACAGCGAGCACCACAGTTTGCCTCACAGCGAGCATAACCATCTGGGATTCGAGTTTGTAAACTTTCCCCAATTGTCACCACAGGTAGATATGTTTGCGGACGATGCACTAATCACACGTTTCCCTGCTAGTGGTGGTTCTCTTGATGAATATCTCATCCTAATAGTGGCATCATAGCGTTTGCCGCAGTCACACCTAGTATCGGTGGATAGTTTGGCTCATTGAAACTATCGTACCCCCACACCCAATAGTCAAGTGAGTTGTTCCATCGATCCGCATCTTGAGATCCATACTGGTCATCTGAATGTGCGAGCAGAGGCTCTGAGCGGTCTTAACTTGAATGCACCGACACAACAGGAGGTTGTTGACGAGTATATCCCTGGTCCTTCCGCTCCAGCAGAAGCAGGTGGGTCAGGTCTAGTAGAAGGACAGGCAGTTAGTCAGCAATAAAATCTACGGATAGATGTCCATCCATTGAACATGTTTACTTTGTCAAGTGTTAACAAGATAGCAAACAAGGCAATTTGGTTTTTTAAGAAGAGAGCTGATTAGTTGAACTTAGTCTATTTACTCTTTGTATTAGTGGTACTTGATGCGTGAGCATCTTTCCTATCTTTTCCTAGTGAATTTGCATTCAATTTGTTGAGTTTAATCAAGAATTAATTAACTTTTAGCCACTATGGATGCTACTTTGAGTCGTGTGCAATTCTATTTATTTTAGGTAGCATTCGACTGGATTTGATGGAGTTTTCGTAGAAAAAGAGAAGAAGGCAAATGATGCTGTCAACCCTGACCTCTCTGCACTCAAACCTGAATAACTCTAGCTACATAGGATTAATGGACGTGATTCTAGTGATGTTCGAAAGCTAACTTCTAGAGCTTTCCAACAATGTATAATAGTCCATACTTCTTCTCCACCAAGTCTGCCAAGGCTGCGCCTAACTTGAGAAATTTCAAGTTAGGCGCAATGCACAACAACAATACGCACATGGGTGTGACTCACTCAAGTTAGGCGCATGATCCCCTCAAGTAAGGCGCCAATGTCAAGCATTCCATGCCATTCTTTGCTGCCCACATTCCATGTAAGGCGCACTCCCTCATCAAGTTAGGCGTGGATACACCTCTAAGTTTAATGAATCAACTGGTCCCCACGCCAATGCACAAGCCATGCGAGATCTTTCAATTATTCTGAATTAAACTTTTATTAATTTAAATAGGAAAAGATATTATTTAGTTTTAGAAATTATAACTTACATTAATTAGGATTAGATATAAAAGGGAAAAAGAATCAGCCCTTCGGGCTCTTCTCTTCTCTTCTACCTCATTCTGCAATTTACAGTTTTTCAGAATCCTAGTTTTCTCTCTGAACCATGAGCAACTAAACCTCCATTGTTAAGGTTAGGAGCTCTGTCTATTGTATGGATTGATACTATTATTTTTTCTATTTTAATTCATGTACTAATTTCTATTTCAAGAATTATTTTCGTTCTTTATTTTATAAATCTAGGTGGAACGGAAGTATGACCCTTGTTCTAATTGAGTTCTTGTATAACTTGGAAAAGCTCTTTACTTGAACAACAGCTTGAAAATATATTCTCCTAAATTTCTAATTATTTGGACTTAACGGGATACGTGACATATAATCCTCTTATATTTGGATAATTAGGGTTTCTGTGGCATGTAACTAGAATTGAACTTCACCCTCTAATTGGAATTAAGTGACCAAGGAATTGGCGGTTGATGAGAGTTAGAGGAGACTAAAAAGGTCTAAGGAATTTGGGTTTAGTCACATATAGTTTTCCATGAATTGAATCTTGCATGATTAAAATAGTTAGTAAGAAAAGTCAATCCGAAAGATAGATATTTCTGAAACCTTAACTATTTTCTCCATATATATTTCACCTCAATTTACTGCTTGCTTTCTGATATTCTGAAATTACTGTTAATGCTTTTGAACTCTCTCAACACTCTTTTCTGTTTGTCTAACCAAGTAAATCACTTAACCATTGTTGCTTAGTCCATCAATCCTCGTGGGATCGACCTTCATTCACTAGAGGTACTACTTGGTACGACCCGGTGCACTTGACGGTTAGTTTGTGGTTATAATTTCCGCACCAGTACTCACCGTTTTAAACATTGATTTCAAATAAAAAGTATAAAATATTATATATTGCTGGAAAGCCCTGGAAGTTAGCTTTTCAACGCCATTAAGAGAGCATCAATTGAACCTCTGTAGCTCCAGAAATGCTGGTTTGAATGCATAGAGGTCGTCAATTGGACCTCTGTAGCTATCCTTTTTTTGTCTCTGAATCAGACATTGCCAAAACTTGCCAATTTTATCCAAAAATACCTAAAATCATAGAAAAAACACAAAAACTCAAAGTAGCATCCAAATATGAATTTTTGCACTAAAACATACTAAAACTTGATAAAACTTAATAAAATATAACTAAAAACACTAAGAAAATAGTACCAAAAAGAGTATAAAATATCTACTCATTAGAACACCAAACTTAAACTATTGCTTGTCCTTAAGCAACCAAAACCAAGATAGGACAAATAGAATAGAAAAATACAATAGGTCTCAGAGTTGTCAATGAAGCTCAGTTCCAAATATTGAATGGGGATATTAGCTCTTTACTTCTGAACGGTTTTGGCATCTCACTTTCCTTTGAAGCTCAGAGATACTGACATCCCTTGGAACTAGAATCCGGATGATATTATTGGTTCTCTTCTTCTAGTTTTTCTTGATTCTTGAACACAGCTTCTTTTTTGTTCTTTGCACCTCTGAGCCTAGCCGTGACTCTAAGCATTTTGTTTTCAACTATTACCACCGGATACATAAACGCCACAGGCACTTAACTGGGGGAACCCTTTAGATTCGAATTTAGCTTTGCTTAAATTCCCAGACAGTGGTTCCCAGAGTTCTTAAGCGTACTCTTTATTGCTTTGGATCACAACTTTAACTGCTCAGTCTTAAGCTTTTTACTTGACACCTTCACACCACAAGCATATGGTTAGGGATAGCAACTCATTTGGGTTTTTTAGGCCAATTTTGACCCTCCTAACCATTGATGCTCAAAGCCTTGGATCCTTGATCTTTCAAATTTTCATTTTGAGCTTTCTTTTTTTTTTCTTTTTTTTTTTGCTGCTTTTTCTTTCTTCAAGAATCAATATTTTTTATTTTTCAGATAACCAATAATACTTCTCTAAATTCACTGTTCTTCAAGAGTCAATATGCTCAACTTCATTATCAAATATGCATAGTTAATTCATATATTCAGAAAATAAAGATAAGGCCACCACATCTTAAGTCATTGGAATAACTTATGATATACTCAAGACCTTGTGTATTTTACTACTTCTTTTTCAAAAATTTTCTTTTTAAGCTTAGTAGGCGATTCATGAGACATCTTATAACCATAAAAATTTTTGAAAATTTTAAAAATAAACTACTAAAGCAAAATTTTAAAAAAGATCTTGCAAAAGCTAGAATAGAAAATAGAAAATAGAATGAAATACTGAAAAAATAGAAAGAAAGGGGGGATGAAACTCAACCACCTTAGTATTGATGGTTGCTCCAAAAAAAATGCTCTTCTGTGAAGATGATTCACCTCCCTTTGGTGCCATTGTTGATAATATACTCCTAGAGCTCGCTCTGCAACACCAAACTTAAAAAGTTTGCTTGTCCCTAAGCAAAGAAAACTTGGTCCTTGCTGTTCCCTTATGGTCGTTGAACGCCCAAGCTCTCTTCCCCCTTCTGGCGTTGAATGCCAGTGAGGGGCACCCTCCAGGGTGTTCTGTTTCTCTCCTATGCGTTCCTGTTTCTATTCTAATGGCTACACATGATCACCAACGTCAGAAAAACTAAGAAAACTATGAAAAACTATAGAAAATAAAATAATCTGAAATCAAACTAAAATAACAAAAAGAAAATAGAAAAGAAGAAAATACTGTGGGATACTTATGGTTGGTTTGCCTCCTAATGAGCGCTTCTCTAATATCATTAGCTTGACACTTGATTGTGGACTTTTCTTCCTCTTCTTCCAGTTAGTTAAAAGAAATACTCCACGGGGAAAGAGGGGAAGAGTAGTGCCCTTGGATTTGAATTACTCCTAACAAGCTTTCTGGTATTATTATCAGCTTAATTCTCCTTTCTTGTTAGGGTAGGGGTTGTATTGTTTCTGGCTGACCATCTCTTTTTGATGGATATTATCCTTTGTTCCTTAGTCACAATTCCCTTTTCAAGCCTTTCCTTGATTATCTTCACCACCTTGAATTCAGGACCTGATTGTTGTGTGATGGGTGGAGTGTACCCATCATCAAGACCTTCTTGAATTGGTGGTTCAAGGAACTCACTCTCTATGCCATTCTTTGTTTCTTTTTTAGTGGGTAGGCTCTTTATGAGTGCAGTAGAGAGGGGTCCTTGCTCCAAAACCTCAGCAAAAGGAATATTGATTTGAAACTTCTTAAAGCCTTCCAAGGATTGTGAGTAGTTCACGTCCTTGGTCTCCTTTTGGGGCTTCTGGGGGTGTGGCTCTTCAGGCTCTCTTTCCACAAGGGGGCATGTAATAGTGTGCTTCCAACCTCTTCTTAAGCATTTTCTTCATTTAGTCCCTCAATAGTGTGTGTCACCTTAGGCTCAGTCTCCTTGGTCATGATGGGGGTCTTACACTCTTCTCTTGGATTCACCTTCATGTCACT
>NC_029789.2:91911001-91943342 GCF_000816755.2 Arachis ipaensis
TGGATAATACAGGATGAGTGTCTAGAGTGACTGGGAAAGGGCTGTCAGGGTGCCTGGGGGGAACGTCTTTTGAATTGATATCTATTGTCCCCCTCTCTGGGCATTCAACATCCACTCTACTCCCATTCAGGCGTTCAACTTTAACTCTGCCCCCTCTTGGGCATTTTACTTTTTCCCTGGGACTCTCTTTCTCTACAGTCTCTACTTCCTGAGCTCCTTTTCTTACTAGAGTCCTCTCAGATGAGTATAAGTACTGGTTATAAGCAACCATCTCAATGAGCTCATCTGCCTCTCTGGGTGTCTTTTTCACGTGTAGAGAACCACCTATAGAGTAATCCAATGACCTCTTGGCCATCTCAGAGAGACCTTCATAGAAGATGTCTATCTTGGCCCAATGTGTGAACATCTCAATGGGGCATCTTCTGAGCATTAGTTTGTACCTCCTCCAAGCATCATAGAGTGATTTGCTCTCCCCTTGCTTAAGGTTCTAAATATCTAGCCTCAACTCGGTAAACCTCCTTGGTGGAAGGTACTTAGTCAGAAACTTATTTGCAGATTTACCCCATATATTTAAGCTCTCTCTTGGTTGAGCTTTGAAGAACGAAACTCTCGCGTGATCTAGAATTTTCACGAATAAATTCCTGTTGTAAGTATAGCTTCTAGACCGACAAGAATTCCTTTCTTACAAAAGTTTTGGTTGTCACAAGTAACAAAACCCAATAAAATTTATAACCGAAGTATTTAAACCTCGGGTCGTCTTCTCAAGGAATTGCAGGGAGGTATGATTTATTATTGGTTATGTAAAACAGTATATTTTTGGGTTTTTGGAAATAAGGGGCAAGTAATTTAAATGACAAGGAAAATAAATTGATAATAAAAAATCTCTTGGCAAGGTATAAGAAATTTAGGTCCTATCCTAGTTATCCTTATCAGGTGTGAAGAGAATTGAATTCTGCTCCCACTTTTAATTAACCCTTGTTGAACAAAGGAAAGTCAAGTGGACAAATTAATTTGATCCTCAGGTCCTAGTCAACTCCTATGGAAAGACTAGAGTTATTGGAGTACAAATTAACCAGCTAAGAATTCCAATTTCAATCAACAGCTGAGTTGATAACTCAAGTATTATAAATTACTTAACCAAAGCGAAAAGGAGAAAATAAATCTTAAATTAAATTAAAAATATCCATAACATAAATAAATCAAAGCAATCTTAATTCTGAAATACCTCAAATTATATTAAATAGAACATTCAAATCTAACATGAAAATTCATAAAGTAAATTGGGAAAATAAATAAAAAGAATATTGAACCTGAAATTAAGAAATAACCATAAACTGAGAGGAATCCTAATTCTAAAAATCTAAATCCTAAATCCTAAGAGAGAGGAGAGAGCCTTTCTCTCTCTAAAACTACATCTAATCCTAAAATTGTGTATATTGAATGTATGATGATTGAATGGATGCATTCCCCCATTCTGTAGCCGCTAATCTGTGTTTTTTGGGCCGAAAACTGGGTCAAAATAGCCTAGAAATCATCCCGAGTGATTTCTGGTACGTACAGGTCGCTGCAAAATGACGCGGAAGCGTCGTCCACGCGTTCGCGTGGATTGTGTGTTTGCCAGGTCACGCGTCCACATGATCCATGCGTTTGCGTCACCTGGCTTCGGGGTAGCTATAGCAAATTATATATCGTTGCAAAGCCTCAGACGTTAGCTTTCCAATGCAACTAGAACCGCATTATTTGGACCTCTATAGCTCAAGTTATGGTCAATTTAGTACCAAGAGGTCAGGGTGGACAGTTTTAGCAGTTCCTTCAGTTTCTTGTATTCCTTCCACTTTTGCATGCTTCCTTTCCATCCTCTAAGTTATTCCTGCCCTGTAATCTCTGAAAACACTTAACACACATATCACGGCATCGAATGGTAATAAGAGAGGATTAAAATTAGCAATTTAAAGGTCCCTAGGAAACATGTTTTCAATCATAGCACAAGATCAGGAAGGAAAATGTAAAACATGCAAATCATATGAATAAGTGGGTGAAAAGCTGATAAAAACTACTCAAATTAGCATAAGATAAACCATAAAATAGTGGTTTATCAACCTCCCCACACTTAAACATTAGCATGTCATCATACTAAGCTTAAGAGAACAAAAGGAGTGAAGGGGAATGGTAGAATGTATGAAATGCAACCTATAAATGCAACTAAATGCAGAATGTTTTTTCCTACTTGGTTAAAAGTAAACAAATCCTTCAAGAACAAATATGAAATGGATTTCACTAATTCAAATCATAAAATAAAGTACAAGTAAACTTGCAGAAGAAAATAGCTCATAAAAGCCGGGAACAAAGAATCGAGCATCGAACCCTCACTGGAAGTGTATACACTCTAATCACTCAAGTGTTTAAGGTTCGACTCTCTCAATTCTCTACTAATTTTGCTTTCTAAGGCTTGCTCTTCATCTAACAATCAACACAAATTTGATGCACAAATACACATATCAAGAGGTCTTTTAAGGGTTGTAATGGGGTTAGGGTCAAGGTAGGATTGTATTTGGCCAAGTGGACTAAAATCTGAATCCTTAATTAACTTAAACTTTCCACCTAACTTAGGACAATCCATGTAATCATAATACAATATCTAACCATCCATTAACCATATTTTCCACATATTCATGCATCCTAATTTTGAGTATAGTACATATGCATTGCTTTCACCATTTACCTTTGGCCATTTTGTCCCCCTTTTACTTATTTGCTCTTTTTCTTTTCTTTTTCTCTTTTTTTTTATATATTTTTTTCTTTTGTTTTTCTCAATGCATATGATTAAGGTATTGAATGCATGAACATATTTTCAACATTCCTTCACATTTTCAGAAAATTCTAATATACTCAATTATCAAACCAGATGTTTCCAAACCCACTTTTCCCACACTTAATTCATGAGCACTCTCACTAGTCTAAGCTAACCAAGGATTCAAATTAAAGACATTATTATTTTCCGCTTAGAGTTAATGATGTGCTAAAGTAAAGAACAAAGGGGTGAAATAGGCTCAAAATTGGTTTGCAATGGATAATGAAGGGTAAGGCCATATAGGTATGTAAGCTTAGTGAAACAAAGGCTCAATCATATAAGTGCATGCATACATCAAATAATGGAAATATAGAATCAAGCAAGACAAAGATCACAATTTTAGAGAGAAAACACACACCAAAATTAAAATATTAGTTGATAAAATGCAACCAATCAAATAAGCTAAAAAATCTCACAGGTTTTGTGTGTTCGAGCTCTAAACCATGTTCCAGTATAATATTTCTTCAAACAAGTTTATCAAAAATTTTAAATCAAACTAGTGAAATACTCTAAAAAGTTTCTTGAAAAAGAAAATATTACTTCAACCAAGTGGTAAAATATGCACAAAATCAAACAAATATGCAATCAAACATGCAAATGCAACAATGAACTACAAAGAAGAGTAAAAATTGGTGTTGAAAAGGAACTAACTAACCCGCGGAAGTCGGTATCAACCTCCCCACACTTAAAGATTGCACCGTCCTCAGTGCATTCCGAGATGTACAAGTGGACGGGTAGCTCCAACTGATGCTTTTCTCCAAAGATTGAGCAGATGGACTTGTTTGTCTCCCCATTAAGAAGCTTTTCCTCTCCCTTCGTGGTGGCCATTGATGAGCGGATAATTTATACGCTTTTTGGCATTGTTTTTAGTATGTTTTTAGTAGGATCAAGTTACTTTTAGGGATATTTTTATTTGGCTTTTATGTTAAATTCACATTTTTGGACTTTACTATGAGTTTGTGTGTTTTTCTGTGATTTCAGGTATTTTCTGGCTGGAATTGAGGGACTTGAGCAAAAATCAGATTCAGAGGTTGAAGAAGGACTACTGATGCTGTTGGATTCTGACCTCCCTGCACTTAAAGTGGATTTTCTGGAGCTACAAAACTCAAACTAGCACGCTTCTAATTGCGTTGGAAATTAGACATCCAGGGCTTTCTAGCAATATATAATAGTCCATACTTTGGCCGAGTTTAGATGACGCAAAAGGGCATTGAACGCCAGTTCTACGCTGCAGTCTGGAGTTAAACGCCAGAAACACGTCACAAGCCAGAGTTGAACGCCAGAAACACGTTACAAACTGGCGTTCAACTCCAAGAATGACCTCTCCACGTGTAAACTTCAAGCTCAGCCCAAGCACACACCAAGTAGGCTCCGAAAGTGGATTTATGCATCAATTACTTACTTCTGTAAACCCTAGTAACTAGTTTAGTATAAATAGGACTTTTTACTATTGTATTAGACATCTTTGGATTATCTTTTGATCTATTGATCACGTTTGGGGGCTGGCCATTCGGCCATTCCTGGACCATTATCACTTATGAATTTTCAACGGTAGAGTTTCTGCACTCCATAGATTAAGGTGTGGAGCTCTGCTGTTCCTCATGATTTAATGCAAAGTACTACTGTTTTCTATTCAATTCAACTTATTTCGCTTCTAAGATATCCATTCGCACTTCAACATGAATGTGATGATCGTGATAGTCATCATCATTCCCTATGAACACGTGCCTGACAACCACTTCCGTTCTACCTTAGATTGAATGAGTATCTCTTGGATTCCTTAATCAGAATCTTCGTGGTATAAGTTAGAACCCATGGATGGCCATTCCTGAGATCCGGAAAGTCTAAACCTTATCTGTGGTATTCCGAGTAGGATCTGGGAAGGGATGGCTGTGACGAACTTCAAACTCGCGAGTGCTGGGCCTAGTGACAGACGCAAAAGGATAGTAAATCCTATTCCAGTATGATCGAGAACCTCCAGATGATTAGCCATACTGTGACAGAGCATTTGGACCATTTTCACAAAGAGGATGGGATGTAGCCATTGACAACGGTGATGCCCTTACAGAAAGCTTGCCATGGAAAGGAGTAAGACTAATTGGATGAAGATAGCGGGAAAGCAGAGATTCAGAGGAACGAAAGCATCTCTATACGCTTATCTGAAATTCTCACCAATGATATGCATAAGTGTTTCTATCTTTATTTTCTGTTTATTTATTATTATTATTCAAAAACTCCATAACCATTTGATATCTGCCTGACTGAGATTTACAAGGTGACCATAGCTTGCTTCATACCAACAATCTCCGTGGGATCGACCCTTACTCACGTAAGATTTTATTACTTGGACGACCCAGTGCACTTGCTGGTTAGTTGTGCGAAGCTGTGAAGTTATCTTTGGACCATGGTATTGTGCACCAGTTATTGGCGCCATTGCCAGGGAGAGAACGAACAACAAATTTTACAACCTCAGGGATCACAATTTCGTGCACCAAGTTTTTGGCGCCATTGCCGGGGATTGTTCGAGTTTGGACAACTGACGGTTCATCTTGTTTCTCAAATTAGGTAATTTTCTTTTTGTTTTATTTTCAAAAATTTTTAAAAAAAAATTTCAAAAATCTTTAAAAAAATATTTTTCCCTCTGTTTTCAAAAATCATTCTAAATTTTTAAGAATGAATTCTAGAGTTTCATGAAGCATGTTGAAGCCTGGCTGGCTGTAAAGCCATGTCTAAATTCATTTAGACTGAGGCTTCCAAGTCATCATTACAAGAGCAAGCTAGTTGTTGCTAATAAAATTTGTTATTGTATGACTGATTTGTATCTCCTAAAGCTTGGCTGGCTATTAAGCCATGTCTAACCCTTTGATTGGAGCTTTGGGCTAATATTGAAAGATTCCTGGAATTCTTCTTAAAGATTTTGGAATCCTTATTTTTCTTTTTCACATTAATTTTCGAAAAATCCAAAAAAAATCATAAAATCATAAAAATAAAAAATATTTTGTGTTTCTTGTTTGAGTCTTGAGTCAATTTCAAGTTTGGTGTCAATTGCATTTTTTCTAAAAATTCTTTGCATTTTTCGAAAATTCATGCATTCATAGTGTTCTTCATGATCTTCAAGTTGTTCTTGGCCAGTCTTCTTGTTTGATCTTCATATTTTCTTGTTTTGTGTCTTTTATTATTTTTCATATGCATTCTTGCATTCATAGTGTCTATACATGAAAAATTTCTAAGTTTGGTGTCTTGCATGTTTTTCTTTTCTTGAAAATTTTTCAAAAATAAGTCTTGATGTTCATCGTGACATTCAAAGTGTTCTTAGTGTTCATCTTGACATTCATAGTGTTCTTTCATGCATCACATGTTTTGATCCAAAATTTTCATGCATTGAGTCTTTTTTATGTTTTTCTCTTTCTTCATTAAAAATTCAAAAAATCAAAAAAACATCTTTTCCTTTTTCACTCATAAATTTTCGAAAATTTGAGTTGACTTTTTTAAAAATTTTTAAAATCTAGTTGTTTTTATGAGTCAAATCAAATTTTCAATTTAAAAATCTTATCTTTTCCAAAATCTTTTTCAAAAATCAAATCTTTTTCATTTTTCTTATTTATTTTCAAAAATTTTAAAAATATTTTTCAAAAATCTTTTTCTTAATTTTACATCATATTTTCGAAAATATCATCAACAATTAATATTTTGATTCAAAAACTTCAAGTTTGTTACTTACTTGTTAAGAAAGATTCAAACTTTAAGTTCTAGAATCATATCTTGTGATTTCTTGTGAATTAAGTCATTAATTGTGATTTTAAAAATCAAATATTTTTCAAAACTAATTTCAATCATATCTTTTCAAAAAAATATCTTTTATTCTTATCTTTTTCAAAATCATATCTTTTTCAAAAAAATTTTTTAAAATATCTTTTCTAACTTCTTATCTTCTTATCTTTTCAAAATTGATTTTCAAATCTTTTCTCAACTGACTAATTGAATTTTTTTGTTTGTTTCTTATCTTTTTCAAAACCACCTAACTAATTTTCCCCCTATAATTTTCGAAAATTATCTCCCTCCTTTTTCAAAATTCTTTTAATTAACTAATTGTTTCAAATTTTGATTTTAATTTTATTCCCCCTTTAATTTTCGAAAATCACTAACTCTTTTTCAAAATTATTTTTGAAAATTTCTCTCTCTCATCTCCTTCTATTTATTTATTCATTTACTAACACTTCTCTTCATCTCAAATCATTGCTCTTATCCTCACCCTTGTGTTTGGATTATCCATTATTCATCACTCTTATTCCCTTTTCTTCTAACAACAAGGGAACCTCTATACTCTGGTAAAAAGGATCCCTATTATTATTTTTGTTCCCTTCTTTTTCATATGAGCAGGAGCAAGGACAAGAACATTCTTGTTGAAGCAGACCCTGAACCTGAAAGGACTCTGAAAAGGAAACTAAGAGAAGCTAAAATACAACAATCCAGAGACAACCTTACAGGAATTTTCGAACAAGAAGAGGATATGGCAGCCGAAAATAATAATAATGCAAGGAGAATGCTTGGTGACTTTACTGCACCAAATTCCAATTTACATGGAAGAAGCATCTCCATCCCTACCATTGGAGCAAACAATTTTGAGCTGAAACCTCAATTAGTTTCTCTGATGCAACAAAACTGCAAGTTTCATGGACTTCCATCTGAAGATCCTTTTTAGTTCTTAACTGAATTCTTGCAGATCTGTGATACTGTTAAGACTAATGGAGTAGATCCTGAAGTCTACAGGCTCATGCTTTTCTCGTTTGCTGTAAGAGACAGAGCTAGAATAAGGTTGAATTCTCAACCTAAAGATAGCCTGAACTCTTGGGATAAGCTGGTCACGGCTTTCTTAGCCAAGTTCTTTCCTCCTCAAAAGCTTAGTAAGCTTAGAGTGGATGTTCAAACCTTCAGACAAAAAGAAGGTGAATCCCTGTATGAAGCTTGGGAGAGATACAAGTAACTGACCAAAAAGTGTCCTTCTGACATGCTTTCAGAATGGACCATCTTGGATATATTCTATGATGGTCTGTCTAAATTAGCTAAAATGTCATTGGATACTTCTGCAGGTGAATCCATTCACCTAAAGAAAATGCCTGTAGAAGCTCAAGAACTCATTGACATGGTTGCTAATAACCAATTTATGTACACTTCTGAGAGGAATCCTGTGAGTAATGGGACGCCTCAGAAGAAGGGAGTTCTTGAAATTGATACTCTGAATGCCATATTGGCTCAGAATAAAATATTGACTCAGCAAGTCAATATGATTTCTCAGAGTCTGAATGGAATGCAAGCTGCATCCAGCAGTACTCAAGAGGCATCTTCTGAAGAAGAAGCTTATGATCCTGAGAACCCTGCAATAGCAGAGGTAAATTATATGGGCTTATAGAAACACCTATAACCCCTCATGGAGAAACCACCCAAATTTCTCATGGAAGGATCAACAAAAGCCTCAACAAGGCTTTAATCATGGTGGAAGAAACAGGTTTAACAGTAGTAAACCTTTTCCATCATCCGCTTAGCAACAGACAGAGAATTCTGAGCAGAATCCGTCTAGCTTAGCAAATTTAGTCTCTGATTTATCTAAGGCCACTCTGAGTTTCATGAATGAAACAAGGTCATCCATTAGAAATTTGGAAGCACAAGTGGGCCAGCTGAGTAAAAGGATCATTGAAATCCCTCCTAGTACTCTCCCAAGCAATACAGAAGAAAATCCAAAAGGAGAGTGCAAGGCCATTGAATTGACCATCATGGCCGAACCCACAAGAGAGGAGAAGGACGTGAATCCCAGTGAGGAAGACCTCCTGGGACGTCCAGTGATCAATAAGGAGTTTCCCTCTGAGGAACCAAAGGAATCTGAGACTCATCTAGAGACCATAGAGATTCCATTGAACCTCCTTATGCCATTCATGAGCTCAGAAGAGTACTCTTCTTCTGAAGAGAATGAAGATGTTACTGAAGAGCAAGTTGTAACGACCCAACTCCCAGTATGCCATGGTCATACAAGAAGCTAAGTGTTACTAACTTATCCCTCTTAATTATTAACTATTATTTACTATATGAGCCTGTTCCTTGTTAGAGCGATGCCAATTTTACGGGTAGCTTTTTTTTTATTTTATATCGTATCGTTGTGGATAACAAGGTAAAATAAACAAGCATATATTGGGAGTAACAGAAAAGCGGCATAAAGAAACATAGAGACACAACTGATAATATACATCATGTACACTATAACAAAACATGCGGCGTTTACACCAGATCAAGTCAGTTTACATCCTCGTCATCCTACGTAGCTAATATATACACGACACTCCCAGGGCCTGGCCCATACAAAAAGCCTCTAATCTGGCACCCAGGCTAGCCTAACCACTATATAGCTCCTAGCTCTCGGGTGTACTAACACAAGTGAGAGACTAACTAACAGATAATGTCAGACTAGAGTGTCATCAAAAGAATGCCCCTTTCCGCAGTCAAACTATATCTACACGTGGCCGTTCGGAGAATCGCCGTGAGGCTCGTCCATCTCCTCATCCTGCTCTATCTCTATCTCAGGATCCTCCTCCTCCTCATCGTCCACAGCTGCAACTATGTCCTCAGATCCACCAGAAACACTGCTGTCAGTATGTACAAAACCATTCACAAGCACAGGTCCGTTCGCGTATATAGGAGCTACCCCACCGTCCGGTAGTGCCGGCTCATCAGGCTGTGGAAAGTCGGGGATCGGCTCAGGGGGAAAATCCCACTCTGGTGGTATCACAGGTACGTAGTCATCAGCTAACTCAGGCTCATCAGGAATGATAGGCTCAGGTACCACCTCATTCAAAGGTTGAGCTGGTATAGGGTGCTCGGGATTATCAGGAAAAGGATGTACAGGTGCGTCAGGATGTAACCAGGATAAGGGAAAGTCGTAAGGAGCATCAGGGTCAAAATGCGGGCTAGACAGAGGATGTTGAAAAGCTCGATTAGGTAACGCATATCGTCTAGAAAACAGAACACAAACAGAAGAGTGCAAGAAAATAAAGCATAGACATAGCACTCAAGCAAACAAACATAAAGAAATTGATCAAACACAAGTAGGAATGCAACAGAGAATGATGCACAGACAAGAATGATGCATGTCTAGTCCTAGTGCAGGTAATGAGCTCATTTGTCGGTTTCTACCCGCTCCCGACGTAACCCAGCATTACTAGCCGGATATGGCTTTCCTGTTGGCTATACCCCTGTGTACAGGAAATAACCCCTCTGCCACCACAGGGTCCACTGCATGCAGGAAATAACACATCTGCCACTGCAGGGTTGTATGCCGACACACCTTCTGTATACAGGAAATAACCCCTCTGCCACTACAGAAATGGAACAGGTGGTCACGGTACTTCTGTAGCAAAAAATAACCCCTCTGCCTTACAGAAATAAAATATGGACCTGTACCGCAGGAAAGCGTTTCTCAGTGGTTGCACCATTATCTATCTGACTGCTACAATGCAGTAGATGAACATATAGATATCTCTGAGGTTGCCTTAATGCAACAGATGACCTCCAAATAGGTCCTCTACTCTTTATCATATTACTCTCTTCGCTTTGTCTCTTTATTCTGCTCTGTTTGTTCCTTTCTCTGCGCTTCCTCACTTTATTCTGCTTTCTCTATTTAACGTATGTATTTAAAGTTTATGTAAATTTCGGTATGATTAGTTAGCCTGCCCCAAGTATAGGTTCATTAAGTCTATACTGAAACAGTTTAACTAGGTAACCTTATAATATCATTCAAGAGGCTTCTAATACTTATATAATGATAATATCATCCTATTATCTCTCTCCTCTCATAAATCGAGTCCGGTTTGTCAAACTGAGATTATTTACGAAAAATCGAATTAAAACTCCTAACCGATACGGTTCAAAAACTAGATTCCTCGTGATTGCATTATCGAGCTTGTCTCGGAAAAGGTTCTAACTTAAGATGACATAATGACAATGAGGATTGAGATACTTGATGATATATCAAAGGTTTTCCCCTTACTGATCTTCCGGAGAAATTCGTACTTTCAGAATAGATCTCGCGTACTCGAAAACCGGGGTTGTTACACAAGTTGCCAAGTTCCTTGGTGCAATCATCAAGCTGAATGCCAATTTATTTGGTAAACAGACTTGGGGAGATGAACCTCCCCTGTTCACCAATGAACTAAATGCATTGGATCAACTGAGATTGCCTCAGAAGAAACAGGATCCTGGAAAGTTCTTACTACCTTGCACCATAGGCACCATGACCTTTGAAAAGGCTCTATGTGACTTTTGGTCAGGAATAAACCTCATGCCACTCTCTGTAATGGAGAAACTTGGAATCTTTGAGGTACAAGCTGCTAAAATCTCATTAGAGATGACAGACAATTCCAGAAAACAGGCTTATGGACAAGTAGAGGACGTGTTAGTAAAGGTTGCAGGCCTTTACATCCCTGCTGATTTCATAATCCTAGATACTGGGAAGGGTGAGGATGAATCCATCATCCTTGGAAGACCCTTCCTAGCCACAACAAGAGCTGTGATTGATGTTAACAGAGGTGAACTCGTCCTTCAATTGAATGAGGACTCCCTTGAGTTTAAAACTCAAGGATATCCTTCTGTAAACATGGAAAAGAGGCACAGCAAGCTTCTCTCAAAACAGAGTCAACCAGAGCCCCCACAGTCAAACTCTAAGTTTGGTGTTGGGAGGCCACAACCAAACTCTAAGTTTGGTGTTGAACTCCCATATCCAAACTCTAAGTTTGGTGTTGGGGAGTCTCAACAATGCTCTGAACATCTGTGAGGCTCCATGAGAGCCCACTGTCAAGCTATTGACATTAAAGAAGCGCTTGTTGGGAGGCAACCCAATTTTTATTTATCTTAATCTATTTTTATTTTTATTGTTTTTCATGTTTTATTAGGTTCATGATCATGTGGAGTCACAAAATAAATTGAAAAATCAAAAACAGAATCAAAAACAGTAGAAGAAAAATCACACCCTGGAGGAAGGGCTTACTGGCGTTTAAACGCCAGTAAGGAGCATTTGGCTGGCGTTCAACGCCAGAACAGAGCATGGATCTGGCGTTCAACGCCCAAAACAAGCAGCATCCTGGCGTTCAGACGCCAGGAATGCACACTGAGGAAAGCTGGCGCTGAACGCCAGAAACAAGCATAGAACTGGCGTTCAACGCCAGAAACATGCTGCATCTGGGCGTTGAACCCCAGAACAAGCATTAATTCGGCGTTTAAACGCCAGAATTGCATGCCAAGGCATTTTACATGCCTAATTGGTGCAGGGATGCAAATCCTTGACACCTCAGGATCTATGGACCCCATAGGATCAACTCAGCATCTGTGGACCCCACAGGATCCCCACCTACCACCACTCATTCTCTTTCCTCTTCTCAATGTTCATCCTCTCTTCCCAATAAACACCCTTCCCCAAAACCCTTCACCAATCACCTCAAGCTCTCTTCCCTATCACCCATTCACCACTCACATCCATCCACTCTTCCCCATAAACCTACCTTATAAACCCCACCTACCTTCAAAATTCAAAATCACTTTCCCACCCAAACCCCCCCTAAATGGCCGAACATTAACCCCCTCCCTTCCCTATATAAAGCCCTCCATTCTTCTTCATTTTCACACAACACAACCCTCTCCTCCTCTTCTTGGCCAAAACACATCTCTCTCTCCCTCTCCTCCATTTCTTCTTCTTCTTCATCTATTCTTTCTTTTCTTGCTCGAGGGCGAGCAATTTTCTAAGTTTGGTGTGGTAAAAGCATAAAGCTTTTTGTTTTTCCATTACCATGGCACCTAAGACCGGAGAATCCTCTAGAAAAGAGAAAGGGAAGACAAAAGCTTCCACCTCCGAGTCATGGGAGATGGAAAGATTCATCTCCAAAGCCCATCAAGACCACTTCTATGATGTTGTGGCTAAGAAGAAGGTGATCCCTGAGGTCCCTTTCAAACTCAAGAGAAATGAGTATCCAGAAATCCGACATGAAATCCAAAGAAGAGGTTGGGAAGTTCTAACAAAACCCATCCAACAAGTCGGAATTCTAATGGTTCAAAAGTTCTATGCTAATGCATGGATCACTAGGAACCATGATCAAAGTAAGAACCCGAACCCAAAGAATTATCTCACCATGGTTCGGGGGAAATACTTAGATTTTAGTCCGAAAAATGTGAGGTTAGCGTTTAACTTGCCTATGATGCAAGGAGATGCACGCCCCTACACTAGAAGGGTCAACTTTGATCAAAGGTTGGACCAAGTCCTCATGGACATATGTGTGGAAGGAGCTCAATGGAAGATTGACTCAAAAGGCAAACCGGTTCAACTTAGAAGATTGGACCTCAAGCCTATGGCTAGAGGATAGTTGGAGTTCATCCAATGCTCCATCATTTCCACTAGCAACCGATCTGAAGTTACTGTGGATCGAGCCATCATGATTCATAGCATCATGATTGGAGAGGAAGTAGAAGTTCATGAAGTCATCTCCCTTGAACTCTACAAAATAGCCGAAAAGCCCTCCCCCTTGGCAAGGCTAGCTTTCCCTCATCTTATTTGCCATCTATGTTACTCAGCTGGAGCTTTCATAGAAGGAGACATTCCCATTGAGGAAGAGAAGCCCATCACTAAGAAAAGGATGGAGCAAACAAGAGAGCCCACTCATGGAGCTCAAGAAACACGTGAGGAAGCTCATCATCAAGAAATCCCTGAGATACCTCAAGGGATGCACTTTCCTCCACAGAATTTTTGGGAGCAAATCAACACCTCCCTAGGAGAACTAAGTTCCAACATGGGACAACTAAGGGTGGAACATCAAGAGCATTCCATCATACTCTATGAAATTAGAGAAGATCAAAGAGCACTGAGGAAGGAGCAACAAAGACAAGGAAGAGACATAGAAGAGCTCAAGGACATCATTGGTTCCTCAAGAAGGAAACACCACCATCACTAAGGTGGACTCATTCCTTGTTCTTACATTCTCTGTTTTTCGTTTCCTTATGTTAAATGTTTATCTATGTTTGTGTCTTTATTACATGATCATTAGTGTCTAAGTGTCTATGCCTTAAAGTAGTGAATATGAATCCATCACCTCTCTTAAATGAAAAATGTTTTTAATTCAAAAGAACAAGAAGTACATGAGTTTCGAATTTATCCTTGAACTTAGTTTAATTATATTGATGTGGTAACAATACTTTTTGTTTTCTGAATGAATGCTTGAACAGTGCATATGTCTTTTGAAGTTGTTGTTTAAGAATGTTAAATATGTTGGCTCTTGAAAGAATGATGATAAGGAGACATGTTATTTGATAATCTGAAAAATCATAAAAATGATTCTTGAAGCAAGAAAAAGCAGTGAATACAAAGCTTGCAGAAAAAAAAAGAGAAAAAAAATGGCGAAAAAAATAGAAAGAAAAAGAAAAAGCAAGTAGAAAAAGCCAAAAGCTCTTAAAACCAAAAGGCAAGAGCAAAAAGCCAATAACCCTTATCAATGGATAAAGTAAGATGCCAAAACTATTCAAGAGGCAAAAAGCTACAAGTCCCGCTCATCTGATTGGAGCTATGTTTCATTGATATTTTGGAATTTATAGTATATTCTCTTCTCTTTATCCTATTTGATTTTTAGTTGCTTGGGGACAAGCAACAATTTAAGTTTGGTGTTGTGATGAGCGGATAATTTATACGCTTTTTGGCATTGTTTTTAGTATGTTTTTAGTAGGATCTAGTTACTTTTAGGGATGTTTTTATTTGTTTTTTATGTTAAATTCACATTTCTGGACTTTACTATGAGTTTGTGTGTTTTTCTATGATTTCAGGTATTTTCTGGCTGAAATTGAGGGACTTGAGCAAAAATCAGATTCAGAGGTTGAAGAAGGACTACTGATGCTGTTGGATTCTGACCTCCCTGCACTTAAAGTGGATTTTCTGGAGCTACAGAACTCAAACTAGCGCCCTTCCAATTGCGTTGGAAATTAGACATCCAGGGCTTTCCAGCAATATATAATAGTCCATACTTTGGCCGAGTTTAGATGACGCAAAAGGGCGTTGAACGCCAGTTCAACGCTGCAGTCTAGAGTTAAACGCCAGAAACACGTTACAAGCCAGAGTTGAACGCCAGAAACACGTTACAAACTGGCGTTCAACTCCAAGAATGACCTCTCCACGTGTAAACTTCAAGCTCAGCCCAAGCACACACCAAGTAGGCTCCGGAAGTGGATTTATGCATCAATTACTTACTTCTGTAAACCCTAGTAACTAGTTTAGTATAAATAGGACTTTTTACTATTGTATTAGACATCTTTGGATTATCTTTTGATCTATTGATCACGTTTGGGGGCTGGCCATTCGGCCATTCCTAGACCATTATCACTTATGTATTTTCAACAGTAGAGTTTCTGCACTCCATAGATTAAGGTGTGGAGCTCTGCTGTTCCTCATGATTTAATGCAAAGTACTACTGTTTTCTATTCAATTCAACTTATTCCGCTTCTAAGATATCCATTCGCACTTCAACATGAATGTGATGATCGTGATAGTCATCATCATTCCCTATGAACACGTGCCTGACAACCACTTCCGTTCTACCTTAGATTGAATGAGTATCTCTTGGATTCCTTAATCAGAATCTTCGTGGTATAAGTTAGAACCCATGGATGGCCATTCCTGAGATCCAGAAAGTCTAAACCTTGTCTGTGGTATTTCGAGTAGGATCTGGGAAGGGATGGCTGTGACGAACTTCAAACTCACGAGTGCTGGGCCTAGTGACAGACGCAAAAAGATAATAAATCCTATTCCAGTATGATCGAGAACCTCCAGATGATTAGCCATGCCGTGACAGAGCATTTGGACCATTTTCACAGAGAGGATGGGATGTAGCCATTGACAACGGTGATGCCCTTACAGAAAGCTTGCCATGGAAAGGAGTAAGACTGATTGGATGAAGATAGCGGGAAAGCAGAGATTCAGAGGAACGAAAGCATCTCTATACGCTTATCTGAAATTCTCACCAATGATATGCATAAGTGTTTCTATCTTTATTTTCTGTTTATTTATTATTATTCGAAAACTCCATAACCATTTGATATCCGCCTGACTGAGATTTACAAGGTGACCATAGCTTGCTTCATACCAACAATCTCCGTAGGATCGACCCTTACTCATGTAAGGTTTTATTACTTGGACGACCCAGTGTACTTGCTGGTTAGTTGTGCAAAGCTGTGAAGTTATGTTTGGACCATGGTATTGTGCACCAGTTATTGGCGCCATTGCCAGGGAGAGAACGAACAACAAATTTTACAACCTCAGGGATCACAATTTCGTGCACCAGCCATCCTAAAAGAAGAGGGAAAAGAAGAAAAGTAACCCAAAAATAAAGATAGAAAACAAATAAAATATGGGTGTTAATGCCGAATAATAAGGGTCTCAAGTACATGGTAGCTACAACATGCAAGTGAGAAAATAGTAGAAGCAAATGGCATATCAATAGTGCAAAAATTTGCAATAAAGGGGAAGAATATGGGTAATGAAAGACAGTGTAAGTTCATGTCAATGCAAAAGGAATACATGTATCATAAAAGATTGACATTGACAGAAAAATAATATCACCCACATTGTTAAACAAGTCACTAAGCACCAAAATAATACCAAAAAAGATATAACGGTTGAATAAGAAAATTTAACACCAACGGAAAAAATTAAAATGCAATGAATGAAAGTATGCAAATAAATTAAATAAAATATAATGGAAGTGAAGAGGGATGAGAGGTTAAAGGAATGAAGAAGAAGAAAGTAAGAAAGAAGGAAGAAAGAAGTAGAAACGAGAGAAGAAAGAAGTAAGAATGTAGAAATGGGGCGTGACGCGTACGCGTGCATCACGCGGACGCGTGAAAACTGAACTAGCCTACGCGTCGCCCACGCGTACACGTGGGTGGCCATAAAGGGAACATGACGCGCGCACGTCAGGGACGCGCACGCGTGAATGAATTTGTGCCTTTCGCACAATTCCCTCGCAAAGGCAGCACAACCCTCTGTCCAGGTGCTCTTTGCCGATTTGGGTATCCACGCGTACGCGTCGTTGACGCTTACGCGTGGATGGTAAATATCGCAGGGGACGCGTATGCGTAAGGCACGTGTACGCGTGGAGTGGCTTGTGCGCCACGCACCCCTCCCACGCGTCTCTCGCGCAACTCACTGTTTGGTTGCGTAGTCACACATGACGCGTGCGTGTCGTACATGCTTGCGCGTTGATCCCTCTTTTTTTATGCAAAATGCAGAATGCAGTATGCAGATGCTAATGCAAACATTATGAATGACACTAATGAAATAAAAATAAGATAAACTAGGAATAAAAGGAACGATTATACCATGATGGGTTGTCTCCCACCTAGCACTTTTAGTTAAAGTCCTTAAGTTGGACATTTGGGGAGTCCTTTGTTATGGTGGCTTGTGCTTGAACTCGTCCAGGAATCCCCACCAATGTTTGTACTTCTAGTAGCCTCCGGGGTCCCAAATTAGACGCATAAAGTCTTCAAGCAAGTTGAAGCAAGTGACAAGGCCCCAAAAGTGTTTATTGGTAGAATGAATTCTAGGGTCCCAAACATTGCTTTTGTACCCGTCTTCTTGTTGATCATCATGATTCCATCCGGGTAATAAGCAATCTGAATTCTCACTAAGGCATCCAAATAATTTTCTAGACCCATTCAATTGAGAATTGTACCAACCTTTGTACTCTAATTTTGAGCATGCAACCATATTGAACCTTGCATGACATTTCCTGCCACTGACCATTTCCTGCTTGCTCTTATAGCCACAAAGAGCTCTAAGCTGACAATCTGTCTCAAGTAAAGCATATCCAAGTGAGCTAATTAAGCTTAGAGATGAGAGATTTACCCACTTGAATGAAGGGATGGATGGTGATGACTTTGGGGGAGAGGTCTCCAACAACCTTGGCAAGGTGATTTGCAGCTCCATTCCCTTGAGTTCTTCCTTGACAACTTCCACCTCTTTGCAAGCTTCTTCAATATCAACCTCCTCCTCTTGGTAGCTTTCTTCCAATTTGATCTCTTCTTCATTGTTCACCAAGTGCATGGGAGGTTTTACTTCTTCTTATTTAATCTCCATGTCAAGTCCAATGGGAGAGGATTCCAATGTAGATAAGAATCCATCAATGATTGAATCCATCTCTTGACCATTCCCTTCAAAGTCTTCAACCATGATATGCTTTGGAGGTTGTACACCCTCCTCAACATCAATTTCAAACGTCTTGGAAGGAGGTTCTATGACTGGACTTTCCCATGGAAGTTCTGCATCTCCTAAGTCTTCAACCACTTCCTCCTCTTTAATAATTACTGCTTTGTCCAGTTGTTTTAATATAAAATCGTACTCATCCTTGATGATTTTCTTTCCATGACAACTCCTTTCAACTATTCTTTCATCTTCAAGGGTCTCTCCTACCTCCATATTTTGGGCTTCCTCTTGCTCTAAGAAAAAATCAGACTCCTCCTTGATGTCTTCCTTCACTAATTCTTCAACTACTCCTTCAACTTCAAGGGTCTCCACTACCTTCATCTGTAGGGCCTTGATGAGCGGATATTTTATACGCTTTTTGGGGTTAATTTCATATAGTTTTGAGTATGTGTTAGTTAGTTTTTAGTTTGTTTCTATTAGTTTTTAGGAAAAATTCATATTTCTGGACTTTACTATGAGTTGTGTGTTTTTCTGTAATTTCAGATATTTTTCTGGCTGAAATTGAAGGAGCTGAGCAAAAATCTGATTCAGGCTGAAAAAGGACTGCTGATGCTGTTGGATTCTGACCTCCCTGCATTCAAAGTGGATTTTTTGGAGCTACAGAACTCGAAATGGCGTGCTTCCAATTGCGTTGGAAAGTAGATATCCAGGGCTTTCCAGCAATATATAATAGTCCATACTTTGCACAAGGATAGACGACGTAAACTGGCGTTCAACGCCAGTTCTCTGCCCAATTCTGGCGTCCAGCGCCAGCAAAGGATCAAAAGCTGGAGTTGAACGCCCAAACTGGCATAAAAACTGGCGTTCAACTCCACAAATGGCCTCTGCACGTGAATTGCTTAAGTCTCAGCCCCAGCACACACCAAGTGGGCCACAGCACACACCAAGTGGGCCCCAGAAGTGGATCTCTGCATCATCCATCATAGTTTATCCAATTTTTGTAAACCTAGGCTACTAGTTTAATATTTAAACAACTTTTAGAGACTTATTTTGCATCTCATGATTTTCAGATCTAAACTTTGTATTCTCTGACGGCAACTTTAAATTTATAGCTCAGTTAATTAGAACGTGGTGTTTATGTTCATGGTAATTGGCTATCATATTTTTAAAAAAGCCTTCTTCAAAAATCATTTTTCTATTAAATCCTGTGCCAAACTTTAAGTTTGGTGTTTTCCAGTTGATTTCCTTTGATTTTCGAAAATTTTGGTTTGGTCTTGATCTTAAAATTTTTAAGTTTGGTGTTCCTTGGTGTTTTCCCTCCAAATTTTTCGAAAACAAGGAACACTAGATCTAAAAATTTTAAATCTTGTGCTATCCTATTGTTTTTCTCTTTCCTCACTAAATTCAAAAACATCTTTTCTCTCTACTTTCAAAACAAATTTTCGAAAATTAAATAAAAAAAAATATTTTTTAAAATCTTTTCCAAATCATATCTTTTTCAAAACTTTCTAACCACTTTTTCTCCCCTCACTTTTTCGAAAATCATAATTTTTGTTATTGTTATTTTTGGTTAAGTTGTCCTCTTTCCAAGTTATATCCATATATCCATCATGGACATAAATGGAGATGAACAGTCCAGGAGGACTCTGGGGTCATATTCTAACCCCTCTACTGCTTCATATGGGAGTAGAGATTCCTCAAGCAGAATATTGGGAATATCTTGAGACGTCTGTCACCAAGATACAGGAAGCTATGGAGCAAATAATAAAACAACAAAAGGAACACAGTCAAATGCTGACCCATATGTTTAAAGAACAAGAGGAGCAGGGACGTGAGTTAAGGGAACTGAAGCGCCAAAAGTCTTCTGTAATACCAAGCATCCCAAAGATCAGAGGAACCCCCATACCCCCAGAATAAAGGTTATTAATTTCCAATTTCTGCCTTAACTCTGTGACAGTGTCCTTATAAAAAGTTTACCTTAGAAGTCATATAATAGTAATTAGTGTCTATTTTGATTTTATCCCCAATTAAGCTATAGTTTATTTTTCTCATCATCAGCAAACATGAATAAAGTAGTAGATCTTTTGAATAAGAGGCAATAAAATTTCGTGTTTTAATAAGAGAAATTCTAATTAGTTAAATGTGGTGGCAATACTTTCTGTCTTCTAAATGAATGCTTGAACAGTGCATATGTCTTTTGAATTTGTTGCTTAAGACTGTTAAATATGTTGGCTCTTGAAAGAATGATGAACATGAGACATGTTATTGATAATCTGAAAAATCATAAAAATGATTCTTGAAGCAAGAAAAAGCAGCAAAGAACAAAGCTTGCAGAAAAAAAAAAGGCGAAAAAAATTATAGAAAGAAAAAGAAAAAGCAAGCAGAAAAAGCCAAAAGCTCTTAAAACCAAGAGGCAAGAGCAAAGAGCCAATAGCCCTTAAAACCAAAAGGCAAGGGTAATGAAAAGGATCCCAAGGCTTTGAGCATTAGTGGAGAGGAGGGCCACAAAGGAATAAAATCCTGGCCTAAGCGGCTAAACCAAGCTGTCCCTAACCATGTGCTTGTGGCGTGAAGGTGTCAAGTAAAAACTTGAGACTGAGCGGTTAAAGTCAAGGTCCAAGCAAAAAGAAGAGTGTGCTTAAGAACCTTGGACACCTCTAACTGGGGACTTGAGCAAAGCTGAGTCACAATCTGAAAAGGTTCACCCAATTATGTGTCTGTGGCATTTATGTATCCGGTAGTAATACTGGAAAACAAAGTGCTTAGGGCCACGGCCAAGACTCATAAAGAAGCTGTGTTCAAGAATCATCACACTGAACTAGGAGAATCAATAACACTATCTGAGTTCTAAGTTCCTATAGATGCCAATCACTCTGAGCTTCAATGGATAAAATGAGATGCCAAAACTGTTCAGAAGCAAAAAGCTACTAGTCCCGCTCATCTAATTAGAATCTGAGCTTCACTCAAAAGCTGTGAGATATTATTGCTTCTCAACTTATTAGTCTTCTATTTTATTTGTCTAAGTTGCTTGAGGACAAGCAACAGTTTAAGTTTGGTGTTGTGATGAGCGGATATTTTATACGCTTTTTGGGGTTAATTTCATATAGTTTTGAGTATGTGTTAGTTAGTTTTTAGTTTGTTTCCATTAGTTTTTAGGAAAAATTCATATTTCTGGACTTTACTATGAGTTGTGTGTTTTTCTATAATTTCAGGTATTTTTCTGGCTGAAATTGAAGGAGCTGAGCAAAAATCTGATTTAGGCTGAAAAAGGACTGCTGATGCTGTTGGATTCTGACCTCCCTGCACTCAAAGTGATTTTTTGGAGCTACAGAACTCGAAATGGCGTGCTTCCAATTGCGTTGGAAAGTAGACATCCAGGGCTTTCCTGCAATAAATAATAGTCCATACTTTGCACAAGGATAGACGACGTAAACTGGCGTTCAATGCCAGTCCTCTGCCCAATTCTAGCGTCCAGCGCCAGAAAAGGATCAAAAGCTAGAGTTGAACGCCCAAACTGGCATAAAAACTGGCGTTCAACTCCACAAATGGATTGCTTCAAACCAACAATCTCCGTGGGATTCGACCCTTACTCACGTAAGGTATTACTTGGACGACCCAGTGCACTTGCTGGTTAGTGGTACGCGTTGTGAAAAGTGTGATTCACAATTCGTGCACCAGGCCTCCTCTAGCTTTTTATGAAGTATGGATTCGCGAAGATGATTCCTTCTTTCTTGTTCTATATCAATAACATAATTGGGATCATCTTGCTCTTGGATTGATGGATGTGGGTGCTCTTCCATGGAGGGTGGTGATGGGATGGGAAGATTATTATGTGGTTGAGAAGGAAGTGCGCTAAAGCTTGAGGGTTGAATATTGGAGGTAGAGGGTTGGTTCATGCGGGATATAAGATTTTGGAGTGTAGAGGTGAGACCAATGATATTAGAGATGAGTGTGTTGTTATCCAATGGAGGTTGGGGTGGATAGGAGGGTTCATTTGTTGGGAGAAAGGGCTCATAATACGGAGGTGGTTCTTCTTGATAAGGATATGGAGATGGTGGATATTGAGGTGGTGGTTCTAGGTGTGGTTCATGTGATAGTTGGTGTGGTGGATGTGGGTTAGGGCCATATGGGGGTGTTTGGTGGTAACGGGCTTGTGAGTTTGGTGTTTCAAATGTATGTTGTGGAGGTGGTTCATAAGCATAGGGTGGGGCTTGTTGGTAACTACAAGGGGTCCACCATATCTATCATCTTGGTATGCACCTCGAAATGGTTGTTGGTTATAGCGCATTGGAGGGGATTGTTGCCAAGAGGGTTGATCAAATCCTTGTGGCTCCTCCCATCTTTGATTCTTCCAACCTTGAAGCCTATTTTCATTATAGTTTCCATTCCTTTCAATAACATTAGAACCAAACTTGAAACCAGAGGAGTGAGAATTCATAGTAGCTAATAAAAATTAAAAATAAAAACAAATAAACAAGCAAAGGAAAATAAAATAAAAGAAAATAAAATAAGAGAAAAGATTTGAAAAATATTTGATTTTTAAGATTAGAAAAGATAAGATAAGTTAGGTAAGAGAAGATAAGTTTTTAAATTAAAAGGTTTTGAAATTTAATTTTTTTGAATTTTAAATTTTGAAATTTGAATTTTGAAATAGTCAACAATATAAGATAAAGATTTGAAAAAGATTTAAATTTTGAAAAGGTTTGATTTTTTTAAAAATTTTAAATTTAAATTTTGAATTTTAAATTTTGAATTTTGGAATTTAATTGAAATTTGAAATTTGAATTTGAAATAAGATAAGATAAGATTTTGAAAAAGATATGATTTTTGAAAAAGATTTGAATTTTAAAATTTAAAACTAAGATAAGATAAGATAAAAATTTTAAAATAAAAATCTGAAATTTTTTTTTCTTTTTTTGTAATTTTTGAAAAAAAACAATTAAAATAAAGGAAAAAGATATTTTGAATTTAATGAGGAAAGAGAAAAATAATAAAATGACACCAAACTTAAAATTTTTAGATCAAAACGAAGAAAACAAATAAGAAAAATATTTACAATAACCAATAATAAGGCACACGTTTGCAATTCCCCGACAATGGCGCCATTTTGAAAGAACGAAACTCTCGCGTGATCTAGAATTTTCACGAATAAATTCCCGTTCTAAGTATAGCTTCTAGACCGACAAGAATTCCTTTCTTATAAAAGTTTTGGTTGTCACAAGTAACAAAACCCAATAAAATTTATAACCGAAGTATTTAAACCTCGGGTCGTCTTCTCAAGGAATTGCAGGGAGGTATGATTTATTATTGGTTATGTAAAACAGTATATTTTTGGGTTTTTGGAAATAAAGGGCAAGTAATTTAAATGACAAGAAAAATAAATTGATAATAAAAAATCTCTTAGCAAGGTGATGAGCGGATATTTTATACGCTTTTTGGGTTAATTTCATATAGTTTTTAGTATGTTTTAGCGGAAAAACGAATTTCTCCAAAACACCCAAAACTAACTGGCAAGTGCACCGGGTCGCATCAAGTAATAATAACTCACGGGAGTGAGGTCGATCCCACAGGGATTGAAGGATTGAGCAATTTTAGTTTAGTGGTTGATTTAATTATGCTCATAGGTTCTTTCACTTAAGACGGATTGAAGAACAACTTGTCAGGTTCTGTGAGTGAAGTGATCAAGTGTCAATGGGGTGAACTCTAAATCATATGCTCTTGCAAGGGCTTCAGTGCTCACTAGTCCTCACATATTGGGAGTCTTAGGTCTTAGGATTTTCATCCAAATGGTATCATGGAGATCTCTTTATATGTAGTCACCTTGAATTAGCTTATAGTTTCTGTGCTTTGGCCTTGACTCTAACTGTCATGTCTCAAAGCGGCTCTTTAGATAAGCTTTCAATCAATACTCCTAAACCAGTTGGTTTTAAGGTATTAGGTGTTAAGAACCACCACTTCTCCTAATCTTTTGCTTGCCTCAAAATTGTTTGATTCCTCAATCCTTCTTTTCAAAGAACTTTCATGTGATGCATTTTTTAACATTGAGTGCAAACAAGTTTTGAAGAGAAAAATGTTGTGAATGATCAAGCATCTTGCTTATTGAATTTCAGAAAAAAAAAAAAAACTATACTGAACAGACAGATAATCAGGGAAACAAAACCACTCTCAATTATAGCAGTGTTCAATGCAAGATAATCACTTAACAATACAACCTTTTGGAGTTCGCTTGCTTTACTCCTCATCATCATCCTCACTGATCCACACATTCCTCTTTCATCTCTTTGGTTGATGATGTTTAATCCTTCCAAAAGTTTGTATGGTATCCTGCAGTGATATTGAAAGTTGCTTGTTCCCCAAGCACTTGAAAAATGGTTAGCATGCATGATTTATTTGTGGGCTTTTGTACTTACTTTGGTGTGGGAATACCAAACTTAGTACCCTGCCAATAGTTTTCATGCATCAAATTAACCATGTGTGATAAATTTTTTTTTCTTTTCTTCTTCTTTTTTTTTTCAAAAGCAATAAAACTGAAAACTAGGAAACAGCAGAATAGTTAACTAGTTCATCCAACATGCTTGAAGCCAGCATTATGCAGAAAGTGAGAATGTGTTTTATAATGGGATTTTGGTGAAACACCAAACTTAGAATCCTGCATTCTCCTTTAGATTGTTTTGGTGTGCAACACCAAACTTAGCTTCTTGCATTATAGATAAAACTACTTAACCTTTTTATTAAAATAGTTATGAACAGAAAACTACCTCAGGTTGGGTTGCCTCCCAACAAGCTCTCTTTTATTGTCACTAGCTTGACATCCTCTGTGCTTGCTCAGTTCAGATTTTGAGCTTCCTTCTCCTTGTCCCCTTGTCCTCCTAAGTGAGGCTTTGCTTTGTGATGCTCATTCTGGATGAGTGATTCTTTTCCTTTAGCCCTCTTCTCACTCATTCCTGTGAGATTCTTAGCTAATTGTTCCATTTGCCTCTCAATTCTCCCGAGTGAGGCCTCCTGGTGTTTGCTTATCATCTCTTGATGTGTCATCATTCTCTCTACTAAGATCTCCAGATTGTTGATCCTCTGAGAGTCTTGTGAAATTTGTAGGTTGTGGGGTGTTGGGGGTTGGAAGGGTGGGTAGTGTGGTGGTATGTAGTGATTGTTGGCGCACCTGGACCCTTTTCACTGGAAGGATGGAAGGTAGCCATTGACAACGGTGATCCACCAACACACAGCTTGCCATAGGAGGACGTGCGTGCGTGAACAAAAAGACAGAGGAAAGCAGAGATTCAGAAGATAAAGCATCTCCGAAACTCCAACATATTCTCCATTACTGCATACAAGTATAATTTGTGTTCTGCCCTTTTACTTTTTACAATTCAAACTAAAAATTATCATTGATATTATATCCTGACTAAGAGTTACAAGATAACCATAGCTTGCTTCAAGCCAACAATCTCCGTGGGATCGACCCTTACTCACGTAAGGTATTACTTGGACGACCCAGTGCACTTGCTGGTTAGTTGTGCGAAGTTGTAAGAGAGTAATGTGAACATTGACATCACAATTTCGTGCACCAAGTTTATGGCGCCATTGCCGGGGATTGTTTGAGTTTGAACAACTGACGGTGAATCTTGTTGCTTAGATTAGAAAATTTTTGTCTTTTGGGTCAGAGTCTTTTATTTTTTTTTCAAAATTTTTTCAAAAATAATTTTTCTAATAAATCTTGTGCCAAACTTTAAGTTTGGTGTTTTCTTGTTAATTTTTCTTTGTTTCTCGAAAATTTTAGTTTGGTTTTCTAAAAATTTTAAGTTTGGTGTTCATTCTTCATGTTCTTGTTGTTCTTGTGAGTCTTCAAGGCGTTCTTGAGTTTTCCTTGTGTCTTGATCTTAAAATTTTTAAGTTTGGTGTTCCTTGGTGTTTTCCTTCCAAAATTTTCGAAAACAAGGAGCATTAGATCTAAAAATTTTAGATCTTGTGTATTTTATTGTTTTTCTCTTTCCTCATTAAATTCAAAAATATATTTTCCCTCTATTTTAAAGCAATTTTTCGAAAATCAATTTTAAAATTCAGATTTTTTATTTCAAAATTTAAAACCCTTTTAAAAAAAAAATCATATCTTTTTCAAAACTTCCTAACCACTTTCTCTCTCCTCATTTTTTCGAAAATCACCTAAGGCTAGCATAAGGACATGGAAACAGCTGACAGAAAAATTCCTGAATCAATACTTTCCTCCAAAAAGGATAACACGGCTAAGACTGGACATCCAAGGCTTTAAACAAGGAGATAATGAATCTCTTTATGATGCTTGGGAGAGATACAGAGAGATGCTACGAAAATGCCCCTCTGAAATATTTTCAGAGTGGGTTCAGTTAGACATCTTCTATTATGGGCTTGCAGAAAGAGCTCAGATGTCTCTAGATTACTCAGCTGGTGGATCTATCCACATGAGAAAGAAAATTGAAGAAGCTCAAGAGCTCATTGATACAGTTGCCAAAAATCAGCATTTGTACCTAAACAGTGACCCGTCCATGAAAGAGAAGGCCAAAACAGTGACTGCTGAATTCAGTTCTGTAGAACAAGCTGCTGAATTCAATCAGCAATTGGATTTTCTAACACAGCAGTTAGCCGAATTCAAAAATAGACTACAAGAGACAAGGATGGCTAATATAAATATGGAAGAACAATTGAAGCAAACAAAGCAGCAGCTGTCAAAACAAATAACAGAAGAATGCCAAGCAGTTCAATTAAGAAGTGGGAAAACATTGAATATCCCACCTCAAGGTAGCAGGAAGCCAAGAAATGAGCAAACCACCCAAAATCCATCTGAGGACAGTGAGAGCCCGGAAAAAAATAATTCTGGCATTAAAACGCCAGAAATTGGGTGGAAGGCTGGCGCTGAACGCCCAGACCATGCTCAAGACTGGCGTTCAACGCCAAAAACAAGCAAGGAACTGGCATTGAACGCCCAAAAGAAGTACAGTTCTGGCGTTCAGACGCCAGGAACAAATGAGGAGTTGGCATCTAACGTCACTCCAGCTTCTAACTCTGGCACTCAAATGCCAGTGAGGGATTAGACACACACAAGTGCTGATGACAACCCCTCTAAAAAGGCTTCTTCAACCATTTCTGTAGGAAATAAACCTGCAACAACCAAGGTTGAGGAATATAAAACCAAGATACCTTATCCTCAAAAACTCCGCCAAGAGGAGCAAGATAAGCAATTTGCTCGCTTTGCAGATTATCTCAGGACTCTTGAAATTAAGATTCCGTTTGCAGAGGCACTTGAGCAAATACCTTCTTATGCCAAGTTCATGAAAGAGATCTTAAGTCATAAGAGGGATTGGAGAGAAACTAAAAGAGTTCTCCTCACTGAAGAATGCAGTGCAGTCATTCTGAAAAGCTTTCCTGAAAAGCTTAAAGATCCCGGAAGCTTTCTGATACCATGCATATTAGAGGGTAATTGCACCAAGACAGCCCTATGTGATCTTGGGGCAAGCATCAACTTAATACCTGCATCCACCATCAGAAAGCTTGGTTTAACTGAAGAAGTTAAACCAACCTGAATATGTCTCCAACTTGCTGATGGCTCCATTAAATACCCATCAGGCGTGATTGAGGACATGATTGTCAGGGTTGGACCATTCTCCTTTCCCACTGACTTTGTTGTGCTGGAAATGGAGGAGCACAAGAGTGCTACTCTTATTCTAGGAAGACCTTTCCTAGCAACTGGACGAACTCTCATTGACGTCCAACAGGGGGAAATAACCCTGAAAGTCAATGAGGATGAGTTTAAGTTGAATGCTGTCAATGCCATGCAGCATCCAGACACACCAAAAGACTGCATGAAAGTTGATCTCATTGACTCTCTGGTGGAGGAGATCAACATGGCTGAGAGTCTCGAATCAGAGCTGGAAAACATTTTTAAAGATGTTCCGCCTGACCTAGAGGATTCAGAGGAATTGAAAGAGCCTCTGAAATTTCCTCTGGGAGAGGAAAAACCTCCTAAACCCGAGCTCAAACCATTACCACCATCCCTGAAATATGCATTTCTGGGAGAAGGTGATATTTTTTCAGTGATCATAAGCTCTGCTTTAAATCCACAGGAAGAGGAAGCACTAATTCAAGTGCTAAGGACACACAAGACAGCTCTTGGGTGGTCCATAAGTGACCTTAAGGGCATAAGCCTAGCGAGATGCATGCACAAAATCCTATTGGAGGATGATGCTAAGCCAGTGGTTCAACCACAGAGGCGGCTAAATCCAGCCATGAAGGAAGTGGTGTAGAAAGAGGTCACTAAATTACTGGAGGCTGGGATTATTTATACTATTTCTGATAGCCCCTGGGTGAGTCCTGTTCAAGTTGTCCCTAAAAAGGGAGGCATGATAGTGGTTCATAATGAAAAAAATGAACTGGTTCCTACAAGAACAGTTACAGGGTGGCTCATGTGTATTGATTACAGAAGGCTCAATACAGCCATCAGAAAGGATCATTTTCCTTTACCATTCATAGACCAGATGCTAGAAAGACTAGCAGGTCATAATTATTACTGCTTTTTGGATGGCTACTCAGGCTACAACCAAATTGCAGTAGATCCCCAAGATCAAGAAAAAACAGCATTCACATGTCCATCTAGAGTATTTGCTTACAGAAGGATGCCTTTTGGGCTGTGTAATGCGCCTGCAACCTTTCAGAGATGCATGCTCTCTATTTTCTCTGATATGGTGGAAAAATTTTTGGAAGTCTTCATGGATGACTTCTCAGTATATGGAGACTCATTCAGCTCCTGTCTTGATCACCTGACACTGGTTTTGAAAAGATGCCAAGAGACCAACCTGGTTTTAAACTGGGAAAAATGTCACTTTATGGTGACTGAAGGGATTGTCCTTGGGCATAAAATTTCAAGCAAGGGAATAGAGGTGGATCAAGCTAAAATAGAGGTAATTGAAAAATTACCACCACCTGCCAATGTTAAGGCAATCAGAAGCTTTCTGGGGCATGCAGGATTCTATAGGAGGTTTATAAAGGATTTTTCAAAAATTGCAAAACCTCTAAGCAACCTGCTAGCTGCTGACATGCCATTTCTGTTTGACACAGAGTGCCTACAAGCGTTTGAAACTCTGAAAGCTAAACTGGTCACAACACCAGTTATCTCTGTACCAGACTAGACATTACCATTCGAATTAATGTGTGATGCCAGTGATCATGCCATTGGTGCAGTACTGGGGGCAGAGGCATGACAAGCTTCTGCATGTCCTTTATTATGCTAGCTGTGTTTTGAATGATGCCCAGAAAAATTACACAACCACAGAAAAAGAATTGCTTGCAGTGGTTTATGCCATTGACAAGTTTAGATCATACTTAGTAGGATCAAAAGTGATTGTGTACACAGATCATGCTGCTCTTAAATATCTACTCACAAAGCAAGATTCAAAACCCAGACTCATAAGATGGGTGTTGCTTCTGCAAGAGTTTGATATAGAAATAAGAGACAAAAAAGGGACAGAGAACCAAGTGGCTGACCATCTGTCCCAGATAGAACCAGTGGAAGGGGCGTCCTCCCCCTCTATTGAGATCTCTGAAACCTTTCCGGATGAGCATTTGTTTGCCATTCAGGAATTACCATGGTTTGCAGACATTGCAAACTACAAAGCTGCAAGGTTCATTCCCAAGGAGTACAGCAAGCAACAAAAGAAAAAATTAATTACTGATGCAAAGTACTACTTGTGGGATGAACCCTATCTCTTTAAGAGATGTGCAGACGGCATAATCTGTAGGTGTGTGCCTAAGGAAGAAGCACAAAGGATCTTATGGCATTGCCATGGGTCACAATATGGAGGTCATTTCGAAGGTGAGCGAACAACCACCAAGGTCCTCCAATATGGTTTCTACTGGCCTACACTTTACAGAGATTCCCGAGAGTTTGTACGTAACTGTGACAGTTGCCAGAGAGCTGGTAATTTGCCTCACAGTTACGCCATGCCTCAACAAGGAATCTTGGATATTGAGTTGTTTGACGTATGGGGTATTGATTTCATGGGACCTTTCCCACCATCATACTCAAACACTTATATTCTGGTGGCAGTTGACTATGTATCAAAATGGGTTGAGGCCATTGCCACACCCACCAATGATACTAAAACAGTGCTGAAGTTCCTCCAGAAACATATATTCAGCAGGTTTGGTGTCCCTAGGGTACTAATCAGTGATGGGGGCACTCACTTCTGCAACAAACAGCTTTACTCTGCCATGGTCCGGTATGGGATTCGCCATAAAGTGGCGACTCCATATCATCCACAGACAAATGGGCAAGCTGAAGTTTCTAACAGAGAACTAAAAAGAATCTTGGAACGGACTGTAAGTACCCGTAGAAAGGATTGGGCACGAAGCTTGGATGATGCTCTGTGGGCTTACAGAACAGCATTCAAGACTCCTATAGGGACATCTCCGTACCAACTTGTGTATGGTAAGGCTTGTCACCTGCCCGTGGAACTGGAACATAAGGCCTACTGGGCAACCAGATTCCTAAACTTTGATACCAAACTAGCTGGAGAAAAAATATTGCTCCAGCTGAATGAGCTAGAGGAATTCAGATTCACTGCCTTCGAAAATGCCAAGCTTTATAAAGAGAAGTCAAAAAGGTGGCATGACAGAAAGCTGTCATCTAGAATCTTTGAACCAGGACAAAAGGTTTTGTTGTTTAACTCTAGGCTCAGGCTATTCCCCGGGAAACTGAAGTCCCGGTGGAGGGGACCATATGTGATTACAAGTGTATCACCATATGGTTATGTAGAGCTTCAAGATATTGATTCTGATAAGAAGTTCATTGTTAATGGACAGAGAATCAAGCACTATCTTGAAGGAAATGTTGAGCAAGAGTGCTCAAGGCTGAGGCTACATTAAAAACTCAGCAAGGTCCAGCTAAAGACAATAAAGAAGTGCTTGTTGGGAGGTAACCCAGCCATGGGGCATCACTTCCTCTAAGCATTTTGCCCTATTCTTGATTCTATTTGTTTATATAAAGTTCATTGATACTAAGGTAAAGAGTCAATTGTATAAGTTTACAGGGTTACAAAAGGATTCTACACACAAAACAGAGAAAAAGAGCTCACTGGCAAGAAAACGCCAGTAAAAGTCTGTTTTGGGCGTTCAACGCCCAAAAGAAGCATCCACTGGTCGTTGAACGCCAGTAAGGATAGCCATCTGGGCGTTAAACGCCAGAAAGAAGCATCTTATGGGCGTTGAACGCCAGAAAGAAGCTCCTTTTGGGCGTTTAACGCCAGATTTACAGCATCCTGGGCGTTCAGAAAAACGCCCAGTGACAAAGGAGTTCCTGGCGTTCAACGCTAGAAAGAAGCAACAGCTGGGCGTTGAACGCCCAAGAGAAGCAGCAGTTAGGCGTTGAATGCCCAAAACATGCAGCGTTTGGGCGCTCAAACGCCAGGATGGTAGGGAGGAGGTAATTTCGTTTTTACTTCATATTTTTCATTTTAATTTTAATTTTCATGTTTCAATTCATGATTTCTTGCATAAACATGTTACAAACCCTGATTTCTAAAATTCCTAATTTCTAAAAACCCTACTTTAAAAATATCAAATGTATCTTAATCCATAAGCACAAATCCTTTTTTCAAGCCAATTCAACTCTTTCTCAAATTTTCAAAACAAATCTATCTCTTTTCATTCTAAAATCTTTTCAACTAATCAATATCTTTTTTTCAAAATCTCCATATTATCTTTTTCAAAAATCCAAATTTATCTTTTTCAAATATCTTTCATATCTCTTCAATTTTAAATTATATCTTTTTCTTATCATACTTATTTCTTTTTAAATCATATCTTCTATCTTATCTTTCTCCCTATTTTCGAAAACCCACCCCCCTCCCTTTTAAAAACACATTCGGCCTCCTTCCTCTCATCCACCATTCAACACTAGCTCTCCTTCTATCCCTCTCCTTTCTTTTCTTTTGCTTGAGGACAAGCAATCCTCTAAGTTTGGTGTGTTTATTCGTGATCACTAAACCATACCCACTAAGATCATGGCTCCTAAAGGAAAACAACCCACTCCAAGAGGCAAAAAAGAGAGTGTTCCAAAACCACTTTGGAATCAAGGGAGGTTCTTAACCAAAGAACATTCAGACTATTACTATAAAATAATGGGTCTAAGATCTGTGATCCTGGAAGTCAAGTTCGATCTGAAAGAAGATGAATATCCGGAGATCCAAGAGCAGATTCGAAACAGGAACTGGGAAGTCCTAGCTAATCCTGAAACGAAAGTGGGAAGGAAT
>NC_029789.2:91945677-91947561 GCF_000816755.2 Arachis ipaensis
CATTCAACACTAGCTCTCCTTCTATCCCTCTCCTTTCTTTTCTTTTGCTTGAGGACAAGCAATCCTCTAAGTTTGGTGTGTTTATCCGTGATCACTAAACCATACCCACTAAGATCATGGCTCCTAAAGGAAAACAACCCACTCCAAGAGGCAAAAAAGAGAGTGTTCCAAAACCACTTTGGAATCAAGGGAGGTTCTTAACCAAAGAACATTCAGACCATTACTATAAAATAATGGATCTAAGATCAGTGATCCTAGAAGTCAAGTTCGATCTGAAAGAAGATGAATATCCAGAGATCCAAGAGCAGATTCGAAACAGGAACTGGGAAGTCCTAGCTAATCCTGAAACGAAAGTGGGAAGGAATATGGTTCAGAAATTCTACGCTAATCTGTGGCAAATAGACAGGCAGAGAATATCTGGAACTGCCCTCTATGACTATAGGACTGTGGTCAGAGGAAAGATTGTTCACATTCACCCTAACAAAATCAGGGAGATCTTTAAGCTACCTCAGTTGAAAGATGACCTAGACTCCTTCAATAGGAGAATGATGAGAACAAACAAGGGCCTGGATAAGATTTTAGAGGATATATGCATCCCTGGAGCCAGGTGGACCACCAGCACGAAAGGTGTCCCAAATCAACTCAAGAGATAAGATCTCAAACCAGTCGCCAGAGGATGGCTGGACTTCATTGGGCATTCTATATTGCCCACCAGCAACCATTCTGAAGTCAATGTTAGAAGAGCAGTGATGATCCATTGCATTATGTTGGGAAAAGAAGTAGAAATTCATCAACTGATCCCATCTGAATTCTACATACTTGCAAACAAGAACTCTAAGGATGCCAGGTTGGCTTATCCAAGCCTAATCTCTATGCTCTGCAAAGATGCTGGAGTAAAGATGGGAATAATAGAGTATATCTCAGTGGAGCAGCCAATCACAAAAATCACAATGGAAAAACAACAAGTGCAGGATGACACCATCAAGAGGAGGGTGCAAGAATTCCTACCAGAACTCCCTCAATTTGAATACTGGGAGCATCTTGAAGCATCTGTTACTAAGTTGCAAGAAACCATGGACCAAATGAAGGAAGAACAGCAAAATCAAAACAGCATGCTTTACAAACTGCTCAGAGAACAAGAAGTGCAAGGGCGTGAATTAAGAGAACTAAAGCGTTAGAAACTATCTCTTGAAGGGCCAAGCACTCCACAGACTAAAGAGGCATCCGCTTCCCAAAGTCAAGGTTGTTGAGTTCTGATCTTAACCTTAACCCTGTGATAACTTTTTTTTTTATTTGAGTTTTACCTTAGGAGTCATATAGTAGTAATTAGTATCTATATTTTTGATTTTATCTCTAATTAAGCTATAATTTAATTTTCTCATCATCATTAAACATGAATAAAATAGAAGGTTTTCTTTAGAATAAGGAGTCAATAATTTTCGAGTTTTTAACAAGAAATTCTGATTAATTACATGTGGTGGCAATGCTTTCTACCTTCTGAATGAATGCTTGAACAGTGCATATGTCTTTGGAATTTGATGTTCTTGAATGTTAAATATGTTGGCTCTTGAAAGAATGATAAACATGAGACATGTTATTGGTAATCTGAAAAATCATAAAAATGATTCTTGAAGCAAGAAAAAGCAGTGAATACAAAGCTTGCAAAAAAAAAAGCAAGCAAAAAAAGCCAATAACCCTTAAAACCAAAAGGCAAAGGTAATAAAACGGATCCAAGGCTTTGAGCATCAGTGGATAGGAGGGCCTAAGGGAATCAAATCCTGGTCTAAGCGGCTAAACCAAGCTGTCCCTAACCATGTACTTGTGGCATGAAGGTGTCAAGTGAAAACTTGAGACTGAGCGGTTAAAGTCAAGGTCCAAAGCAAA
>NC_029789.2:91947586-91960147 GCF_000816755.2 Arachis ipaensis
CACGGCCAAGACTCATAAAAGTAGCTGTGTTCAAGAATCAACATACTGAACTAGGAGAATCAATAACACTATCTAAATTCTAAGTTCCTATAGATGCCAATCATTCTGAGCTTCAATGGATAAAGTGAGATGCCAAAATTGTTTGGAAACAAAAAGCTACTAGCCCCGCTCATTTGATTAGAATCAGAGCTTCACTCAAAAACTCTGAGATATTATTGTTTCTTGACTCATTTGTATTCTATTTTATTTGTCTAGTTGCTTGGGGACAAGCAACAGTTCAAGTTTGGTGTTGTGATGAGCGGATATTTTATACGCTTTTTGGGGTTAATTTCATATAGTTTTTAGTATGTTTTAGTTAGTTTTTAGTTTATTTTCATTAGTTTCTAGGCAAAATTCATATTTCTGGACTTTACTATGAGTTTGTGTGTTTTTCTATAATTTTAGGTATTTTCTGGCTGAAATTGAGGGAGTTGAGCAAAAATCTGATTCAGGCTGAAAAAGGACTGTTGATGCTGTTGGATCCTGACCTCTCTGCACTCGGAATGGAATTTCTGGAGCTACAAAAGTTCAATTGATTCACTACCAATTGCGTTGGAAAGTAGACATCCAGGGCTTTCCAGCAATATATAATAGTTCATACTTTTCTCAAGGATAGACGATGTAAACTGGCGTTCAACGCCAGTTCCATGTTGCAGTCTGGCGTCTAGCGCCAGAAACATGTTACAAGTTGGAGTTCAATGCCAGAAACAGGTTACAGCCTGGCGTTGAACGCCCAAAACAGCCCAGGCACGTGAGAAGCTTTAGTTTCAGCCTCAGCACACACCAAGTGGGCCCCAGAAGTGGATTTCGGTACTATCTATCATAGTTTACTCATTTTCTGTAAACCTAGGTTACTAGTTTAGTATTTAAACAACTTTTAGAGATTTAATTTTCATCTCATGACATTTTTAGATCTGAAATTTGTACTCTTTGACGGCATGAGTCTCTAAACTCCATTGTTGGGGGTGAGGAGCTCTGCTGTGTTTCGATGAAGTAATGCAAGTATTTCTGTTTTTTCATTCAAACATGCGTGTTCCTATCTAAGATATCCATTCGCACTTCAATATGAATGTGATGAACGTGATAATCATCATTATTCTCCCAAGAACGCGTGCCTGACAACCACTTCCGTTCCACCGTAGAATGAATGAATATATCTTGGATCTCTTAATCAGAATCTTCGTGGTATAAGCTAGATTGCTGGCAGCATTCAAGAGAATCCAGAAAGTCTAAACCTTGTCTGTGGTATTCCGAGTAGGATTCAGGGATTGAATGACTGTGAGGAGCTTCAAACTCGCGAGTGCTGGGCATAGTGACAGACGCAAAAGGATAGTAAATCCTATTCCGGTATGATTGAGAACCTACAGATGATTAGCCGTGCGGTGACAGCGTACCTGGACCCTTTTCACTGGAAGGATGGAAGGTAGCCATTGACAACGGTGATCCACCAACACACAGCTTGCCATAGGAGGACGTGCGTGCGTGAACAAAAAGACAGAGGAAAGCAGAGATTCAGAAGACAAAGCATCTCCAAAACTCCAACATATTCTCCATTACTGCATACAAGTATAATTTGTGTTCTGCCCTTTTACTTTTTACAATTCAAACTAAAAATTATCATTGATATTATATCCTGACTAAGAGTTACAAGATAACCATAGCTTGCTTCAAGCCAACAATCTCCGTGGGATCGACCCTTACTCACGTAAGGTATTACTTGGACGACCCAGTGCACTTGCTGGTTAGTTGTGCGAAGTTGTAAGAGAGTAATGTGAACATTGACATCACAATTTCGTGCACCACAAGGTATAAGAAATTTAGGTCTTATCCTAGTTATCTTTATCAGGTGTGAAGAGAATTGGATTCTGCTCCCACTTTTAATTAACCCTTGTTGAACAAAGGAAAGTCAAGTGGACAAATTAATTTGATCCTCAGGTCCTAGTCAACTCCTATGGAAAGACTAGAGTTATTGGAGTACAAATTAACCAGCTAAGAATTCCAATTTCAATCAACAGCTGAGTTGATAACTCAAGTATTATAAATTACTTAACCAAAGCCAAAAGGGGAAAATAAATCTTAAATTAAATTGAAAATATCCATAACATAAATAAATCAAAGCAATCTTAATTCTGAAATACCTCAAATTATATTAAATAGAATATTCAAATCTAACATGAAAATTCATAAATTAAATTAGAAAAATAAATAAAAGGAACATTGAACCTGAAATTGAGAAATAACCATAACTAAAAGGAATCCTAATTCTAAAAATCTAAATCCTAAATCCTAAGAGAGAGGAGAGAGCCTCTCTCTCTAAAACTACATCTAATCCTAAAATTGTGTATATTGAATGTATGATGATTGAATGGATGTATTTCTCCACTCTGTAGCCTCTAATCTGTGTTTTCTGGGCCGAAAACTGGGTCAAAAATAGCCCAGAAATTGCCCCCTGCGATTTCTGGTACGTACAGGTCGCTGCAAAGTGACACGGAAGCATCGTCCACGCGTTCGTGCGGATTGTGTTTTTGCCAGGTCACGCGTCCGCGTGACCAACGCGTTCGCGTCACCTGGCTTCAGTGCAGCTATGGCAAATTATATATCGTTGCGAAGCCCCAAACGTTAGCTTTCCAACGCAACTAAAACCGCATCATTTGGACCTCTATAACTCAAGTTATAGTCAATTTAGTATCAAGATGTCAGGCTGGACAGCTTTAGCAGTTCCTTCAGTTTCTTGTATTCCTTCCACTTTCGCATGCTTCCTTTCCATCCTCTAAGTTATTCCTGCCCTGTAATCTCTAAAAACACTTAACACACATATCATGACATTGAATGGTAATAAGAGAGGATTAAAATTAGCAATTTAAAGGCCCAGGAAACATGTTTTCAATCATAGCACAAGATTAGGAAGGAAAATGTAAAACATGCAAATCATATGAATAAGTGGGTGAAAAGCTGAAAAAAACCACTCAAATTAGCACAAGATAAACCATAAAATTGTGGTTTATCAAGCTTCCAACCAGTCCTTTACCTGATCTCTCAGAGCAAACGGAAAGAGCATCAGCCTGTAGACATCAGGATCCACTCCAAAAGTATCACAAATCTACAGGAAATCAGATATGAACATGATGGGATCTTCCTGTGGGAGTCCATGAAATTGGCAGTTTTGCTGCACTAGAATAACTAATTGTGGGTTGAGCTCAAAGCTGTTTGCTTTAATAGGAGGTACACTAATGCTCCTTCCATAGAAGTCAGGAGTGGGAGCTGTATAAGATCTCAAAGTTGTTCTAGATTGAGGCCCAGTTTGGAGAAACAGCTTAATTAAGCTCCTTTTCAAAAAATAACTTAAATAATAAATGATTATATTAAAAGTAGCTTATAAATAAGTTATTTTGTGTTTGGGTTTTTAGCTTTAAAAGCGCCTATTTTATAGAAAGATGATAAAAAGTAGAAGTATTATGAGAGAAGTCATTTTTTTTAACTTCTGTATAAGCTCCTAAATAGCTTCTTAGAAAGCCACAATTTGATTTTGAAAATTGTACCAGACATTAATGCTACTACTTTTCATAAGTCAAAAGCTAAAAAAAAGTTACTTTTGAAGCTTCCCAAACGGCCCTTTGAGCACCCTCATTCAGATCCATAGTGATTTTAGTGTTTCTCTGCAAACAAGAGATAAAGAAAAGGGGGAGCCTCTATGTCAAAGTCTAGAGAGCTCCCAGTGAGATATCTCGAAGAAACAAGAATTAAATATTTTTTATTTTTTTCGAAAATAAATAAAGAAAATAGAATACTAATTTTGAAAATTAAAAAATAATACTTAGAAATTTCGAAAAATTTAAAAAAAAATCAGAAAGAAAGGGGTTTAAAAATTTTTGAAATTCAAAAATAAGAAAGAAAGAGAAACTATGGAAACACCAAACTTAAAATTTGAATTTAAATGAAAATAAGATAAAGTAACAAAATTTGAAAGTATAAATAAGATAAAGATCAAGATAAGATATGATTCAAAAATTAAAAAGAACTAATTAACTAAGAAAATCACTAAAGGGACATTAAACTTTTAAAATTTAAAATAAGATAAGGCAGACAACTAGTTAACAATATTTGATTTTGAAAATTTTGAAATTTAAAAAGAAAGAGTCAATCAAAGATTTTAAAAATTAAATTTGGAAAGAAAAAGTTAAACAAGATAAGATAAGATTTAAAATTTAAGACAAGAAATTTGATTTTGAAAATTTTCAAATTTAAAAAGAGAAAGTCAAAGAAAGATTTTGAAATTCAAATTTTAAAGAAAGAAAAACTAACCAAATATTAAACTTTTAAAAATTGAATTTAAAAGAAAAGATAAGATAACAAAATTTTGAAAATCAAATAAAAAAGATAAGATAAAGATTTTAAAGATAGAAAAGTTAAACAAGAAAAACAAGATTACTAATCAAGACACCAAACTTAAAATTTTTTTTAATTTAAATTGAAAATTTTCAAAAAATTAAAAATTAAAAAGAAAAGAACAACACTAGATGGACACCAAACTTAAAAATTTTGAAATCAAAGACACTGATTTTCGAAAAATTGAAAAGAAAAAACACTAAAAGACACCAAACTTAAAAATTTTAAAATCAAACAAAGAAAAAAACAAAAAAAATTTCGAACACCAAGTAGAAGTACCTGATCTAAGGAGCAAGACAACTGGTAGTTGTCAATCACGAACAATCCCCGACAACGGCGCCAAAAACTTGGTGCTCGAAATTAGAACTCACACAACTGAACCAGCAAGTGCACCGGGTCGTCCAAGTAATACCTCAGGTAAGTGAGGGTCGATCCCACGAGGATTGTTGGATTGAGCAAGCTGTGGTTATCTTGCAGATCTTAGTCAGGCGAAATAGAAAGATAATTGTTGTTGTCGTAGGCACATAAACAAACAATAAAGAAAGCAATATGGAATTGGTGTAGAACAACAAAGGGAAATCAGTTAAGGCCTTGGAGATGCTTGTTCTTCCGGATTAATACTTCTTACTGACCACTTTAACAATGAGTGATTCATTCAATGGCAAGGCTGTAAGCGATTAAAGCCGAGGCTAGTGGTCATTAATCTCCTCTGATCCAGATCACACGCCGGTGCTAATGGTCATCCAATCTGAACGAGGGTGAAGCTCACACAATTCAATCTCTGGTGATCCTACTTAAAACACCACAGACAAGGTCAGATCTTCTGGATCGGAGAATGATACTCTGTATTCTAGCCTTAACGCCACAGAGACCTCAATTACCCATGACTAACGAGATTTCATGTCACATATCCCAATTAGCCCAGATACTCTCTTGGAACCTATGATGTACTCTCGAGCTGTAGCTCAATACTATTCGGCTAAGGCTTCGCAAGAGCTCATGTAGAATAAGGGGTCATACTCTCGTTCTGGGGCTTCTGAGGGTGTGGTGCTTCAAGCTCCTGAATGGGAGTTATAGAGGAGGCATGTGAAAGTGTAACCTCAGCCTTTTCTGAAGCCTCTCTCTCTGCTGACCCTTTAGCAGCTTGCACTTCCTCCTTTGATACGAATTCAGGATCCATTATGATGGCCATGCATTCTTCTCTTGGGGTAGGCACTGGGTTACTGGGAAGAGTGAGAGGTCTCTTAAGTTCCTCGGGAAGGTTCGTCTGAGTGACTGCACTTCACTCCTTAGTAAGAACCATTATCTCTACTTTCTTCCAATCCCTCTTGTTATTCAGTATGTCCTTCATGAACTTAGCATATGAAGGCATCTGTTCAAGAGCCTCTGCAAAGGAAATTTCGATCTCCAGCTTCTTGAAAATTTCTAGGAACTTGGAGAATTGCTTATCCTTTTCTTTCCGCTAAAGTCTCTGAGGATGTGGCAACTTGGCCTTGTACTCATAGGTCTTGAGTGGTGTAGGGTGAGTGTCCATAGTGGCAGAAGAAGGGTTACCAGCTTGCTTAGGAGGGGTGTTCTTTGAACTTGCGCCTGCATGGCCTCCCCTAGCTGGGCGTTCAACGCCACTGCTGGTCCTTTCCTGGCGTTGAACACTAGTGGTGCCACCTCCTGGGCGTTGGACGCCAATGCTATCCCTTTCTGGGCGTTCAACGCCTCTGATAATGCCTTGAATCACTGTGTGTTCATCCTCGGCCGTTTCTTCTTCCCCTTGCTTCTTACTGTTCTGAGGCTGGGTGTTCAGGGTCCTACGACTCCTCAATTGGATGGATTGGCACTCTTCTCTTATCCGTTCAGACAAATGCTATTCAGTCTGGTTCAACCGTGCTTCCATATTCTTGCTAGAAGCTCGGGTTTCCTGCAACACTTCTTGCAAGCTTAGAACTTGTTGGGTTATAAGGTGCAGCTGCTGGGTTAAAGACTCAGTTTGTTTCGAAGGGTCTAATTTAATGGACACTGTCTTGACCTCTCCCTTCATTAAAGTCTCATCAGATGAGTATAGATACTGGTTGCTGGAAAATGTCTTAATAAGTTCTTGAGCTTCTTCAATTGTCTTTCTCATATGTATTGAACCACCAGCAAAATGATCTAGGGACATCCTAGCTATGTCAGAGAGTCCGTAATAGAAAGTATCCAGCTTGACCTAATCTGAAAACATTTCAGTGGAGCATCTTCTCAACATCAGCTTGTACCTCTCCCAAGCATCGAAGAGCGACTCACTCTCTCCTTGCTTAAAGGTCTCAATGTCTATCATCAACTTAGTCAGCTTCCTTAGGAAAAAGAACCTATTCAGAAACTTGTCAACAACCTTATCCTAAGTGTTCAAACTCCCCCTTGGGCTGGTTGCAAAGCCAATCCTTTGCTTAATCCCTCACAGCAAATGGAAAAGCATCAGTCTGTAGACTTCAGGATCTACTCCATTGGTCTTCACAGTATCACAAATCTGTAAAAAGTCAGAGATGAATTTATTGGGTCTTCCTGTGGGAGTCCATGAAACTGGCAATTCTGTTGCACTAGAAAGATCAACTCTGGGTTGAGCTCAAAATAAGCTACTCCAATAGGAGGTATACTAATGCTCCTTCCATAGAAGTCGGGAATGGGAGCTGTATAAGACCCCAAAAATCTTTTGTGTTGAGCACCCTCATCCTGATCCATAGTGATTTTAGTGTTTCTCTGTAACAAGAGACAAAGAAAAGGGAGAGCCTCTATGTCAAAATTTAGAGAGCTCCCAGTGAGATATCCCAAAGAAACAAGAATTAAATATTTTTTGTTTTGAATTCGAAAATAATTAAATAAAATACAAAAAAAAATCGAAAATAAATAAAATGAAATAAAAATAACTTAGAAAATTCGAAAAATTTTAAAAATTAGGAAGAAAGAGGTTTAAAAATTTTTGAAATTCAAAAAGAAAGTAAAAGATAACACCAACTTCTGAAATTAAAATTAAAAAAATCAAACACTAACTAACAAGATTTGAAAATAAGATAGAAGATTTGATTTTGAAAATTTTTGAAATTTTTAAAAGAAAGAGTCAATCAAAGATTTGAAAAATTAAATTTTAAAAGAAAAAAGTCAAACAGGATAAGATAAGATTTTAAAATTTAAGACAAAAGATTTGATTTTGAAAATTTTCAAATTTAAAAAGAGAAAGTCAAAGAAAGATTTTGAAATTCAAATTTTAAAGAAAGAAAAACTAACCAAATATTAAACTTTTAAAAATTGAATTTAAAAGAAAAGATAAGATAACAAAATTTTGAAAATCAAATAAAAAAGATAAGATAAAGATTTTAAAGATAGAAAAGTTAAACAAGAAAAACAAGATTACTAATCAAGACACCAAACTTAAAATTTTTTTTAATTTAAATTGAAAATTTTCAAAAAATTAAAAATTAAAAAGAAAAGAACAACACTAGATGGACACCAAACTTAAAAATTTTGAAATCAAAGACACTGATTTTCGAAAAATTGAAAAGAAAAAACACTAAAAGACACCAAACTTAAAAATTTTAAAATCAAACAAAGAAAAAAACAAAAAAAATTTCGAACACCAAGTAGAAGTACCTGATCTAAGGAGCAAGACAACTGGTAGTTGTCAATCACGAACAATCCCCGACAACGGCGCCAAAAACTTGGTGCTCGAAATTAGAACTCACACAACTGAACCAGCAAGTGCACCGGGTCGTCCAAGTAATACCTCAGGTAAGTGAGGGTCGATCCCACGAGGATTGTTGGATTGAGCAAGCTGTGGTTATCTTGCAGATCTTAGTCAGGCGAAATAGAAAGATAATTGTTGTTGTCGTAGGCACATAAACAAACAATAAAGAAAGCAATATGGAATTGGTGTAGAACAACAAAGGGAAATCAGTTAAGGCCTTGGAGATGCTTGTTCTTCCGGATTAATACTTCTTACTGACCACTTTAACAATGAGTGATTCATTCAATGGCAAGGCTGTAAGCGATTAAAGCCGAGGCTAGTGGTCATTAATCTCCTCTGATCCAGATCACACGCCGGTGCTAATGGTCATCCAATCTGAACGAGGGTGAAGCTCACACAATTCAATCTCTGGTGATCCTACTTAAAACACCACAGACAAGGTCAGATCTTCTGGATCGGAGAATGATACTCTGTATTCTAGCCTTAACGCCACAGAGACCTCAATTACCCATGACTAACGAGATTTCATGTCACATATCCCAATTAGCCCAGATACTCTCTTGGAACCTATGATGTACTCTCGAGCTGTAGCTCAATACTATTCGGCTAAGGCTTCGCAAGAGCTCATGTAGAATAAGGGGTCATACTCTCGTTCCATCCCAGATTCATAAAGATGGAGAACAAAAATATATCATGGAATGGAATCAAACATATATTAAAGTAGAAAAGTAATGATATTAATCCATAGGAATGAGCAAAGCTCATATCCTTAACCGAGGAGGTTTAGTTGCTCATAATGTACAGAGAAAACAGAGAAGTGTCTGACTCCCTCCTGGGAGGCGTCCCTCCTGAATGGGTGCCTCCTCTTTCTTTTAAATACTAATCTAATAATAAATGCTAGACCTAAAAAGATATTATTTTTAATTAAAAATTACAAAAATGAGATCATCTATGCTAAAGAGTGCAAAAATCCACTTCTGGGCCTACTTAGTGAGTGTTTGGGCTGAGCTTAGCATCTAACTTGGATTAGTGGGCATTGAATGCCCACTAGGGAGTGTAAACACACTGCCTTGCTCCCTTGGTGGTGTTGAACGCCAGTTTGGGCGTTCAACGCTGGCCTTAGTCCTTCATGGTCGTTGAACGCCAGAAAGGGGGTAAGTTGGGCGTTCAACGCCCGTTTTAGGCAGTCGTCTCCAAAGAAAAGTAGAGACTATTATATTTTTCTGAAAAGCCCTAGAAGTTAGCTTTCCAACGCCGTTGAGAGTGTGTCAATTGGACCTCTGTAGCTCCAGAAATGCTCGTTTGAATATATGGAGGTCAGGACTTGACAGCATCTGCTATCCTTTCTTTACCTCCGAATCAGACTTGGCCAAAACTTGCTAATTTCACACAAAAATACCTAAAATCATAGAAAAAATACAAAAACTCAAAGTAGCATCCAAATATGAATTTTCACACTAAAACATACTAAAACTTGGTAAAATTTAATAAAATATAACTGAAAACACTAAGAAAATAGTACCAAAAAGGGTATAAAATATCCACTCATCAGCCGGCACAGGCCATCCCTGTTGACTAGCATTGTTACACACTTCAGGGAGTACAGTGCCATGATTGGAGAACCATACTCGAAGAATGGATTCATAAATGGGGGAATCACTGTAACAGTCGGTTGCGAGATAGGAATCTGCAACCAATTCCCGACTTTAGCACGTCTGCCGATTACTATAGTTGGTACCATAGATTATTCTGGATGTACCTGAGGTTGTCGAAGTCATTCCTCAATAGCCACCCCAACAGCCATATGCAGTGTTCCAGCCATTTCCTTATCATCGCCTACAACTACCTCAGCCATCACAACCATCATAGCCATCACAACCACCACAGCCATCACAGCCACCACAACCATCACAACCATCACAGCCACCACAGCCAGTACCACAGCGAGCACCAATGCTTGCCTCACAGTGAGCATAACCATCTAGGATTCGAGTTTGTAGACTTTCCCCAATTGTTACCACAGGTAGATACGTCTGCGGATGATGTTATAATCACACGTTTCCTTGCTAGTGGTAGTCCTCTTGATGAATATCTCATCCCAGCAGTGGCATCATAGCAGTTGCCGCAGTCACACCGGGCATCAGTGGATAGTTTAGCTCGTTGAAGCCATCGTACCCCCATACCCAATAGTCGAGTGAGTGGTTGCATCAATCCGCATCTTGAGATCGGTACCGGTCATGTAAATGTGCGAACAAAGGCTCTGAGGGGTCTTGACTTGAATGCACCAACACAGCAGGAGGTTGTTGACGAGTATATCCTTGGTCCTTCCGCTCCGGCAGAAGCAGGTGGGTCAGGTCTAGTAGAAGGACAGGCAGTTGGTCATCAATACAATCTACTGATAGGTGTCTGTCCACCGAACAGGTTTACTTTGTCAAGTGTTAACAAGATAGCAAACAAGGCGATAGGGTTTTTTAAGAAGAGAGCTGATTAGTTGAACTTATTCTATTTACTCTTTGTATTAGTGGTCGTCTTCAGTTTAGTCAAACTTAGCCTAAACCCTAAACCATAAAACCCTAAACTTAGCCTAAACTTAGTTGAACTTCTTCTATTTACTCTTTGTATTAGTTGTATGCGCCTTCAGTTGAGTTGAACTCAGTATTATTTAATCTTTGTATCCATTGTAATTAATATTCAGTCGATGCGAAATTAGTTTATTTAATCTATAAACCCTAAAACTGAAGATACATTAGTTTATCAAGAATTCAAATATATTAACTTAAAAATACATAAACTTAGAAATTCATAATCCAACTACAACGAACAAATGACCTCTACAACTAAAAATAAACCCTATGAACCACCACTGCCACTATGATCCTGTGTCCCGCAAAGACGGCATACTCGGGGACTACGCATTTCCCGTGAATCCATTTCATTCAAATAGCGAGTCAATTTGGGACGACCTTCTGACTTTCGTCTCAAGGCAGGATTTGCGACCATCGTCGGTCCTAGGTAATCAGGCTATGATTCTGTGTCACCCAACGGGAGAAACTCAATTTTATAGACCTTGCAAATTTTCGACATACACCTGCCAATCGAGGCGCTACTTAGCACAGCTCACAATAACATGGCGACGTGGAAGTCGCTCCACCTGAAAATGCCCATAGTCACATCTCCAACGTGCAAGATCAACTACTAACACTCGGCCGCTTGGCATTTCGCACACCTTAAACACCTCGTTTCTTCTATCAAATCGGTGCACAACTATGTTTCCTGCATGTTGCATATTTTCCTTTATCCGCTGAGTGGTAAAATTGAGAGTAAGTAAATCTAGCACACTTCCGCTAGTAAGCCTCAATATTCTTCTGCGTAAATAGCTCGTTCAACCGATAATATATTACTCAAACGAGCACCAAGACAGGCAGATTTCGGGCACCCTTCAACACTGAATTAATGCATTAGACAAGGTTCATCGTCATGTGGCCCCATCAATGTCCCTCGTCAAATGCCAACATACACTGAGGTAGTTTGATGTTGTCGCACCAACGGGCATATGCCTCACCTCGTTCTTGCAACCTCTTGTAGTTGACGTTGTACTCCTCCACCGTCCTTGAATACCCAATGTTGACCACAAGCTTTTGCAAATACGAGGCCTTGAATTCCCTCAAGAAATTACTACTAATGTGCCGAATACAAAACAAGCACCATGCTCTCAGAGGTTTCCAATCACCTCTGCTACGATTTACTGCTGCCCAGATTGACTCATGACGATAAGAGATTATACCCACGCTATCTCTTCTTACAACATGCCTTCGTAAATTACTAAGAAAAAAGTGTCACACATCAGCGGTCTCACCCTCTACGATGGCAAAAGCAATCAGCACCGTGTTTTGAATCTTATCTTGCGCAACTGCAACCAAAAGGCAACCTTTATATTTTCTATATAGGTAGGTGCCGTCAACTTGAACCAATGGCTTGCAATATTTGAAGGCTCTTATGCATGGATTGAAATTCCAAAATACCCGATGAAGTATCCTAACACTCGCCACCTCTTCACTCCTGTTATACGGGGGTCGTGTTTCTATTTGGACTTGTGAACCAGGCATCTTCTGGACCATTACGGAGAACCACAACAGAAAAGCTCCGTAAGATTCTTTCGATCCACCGAAAACTTTTACTATCGACTTCTGCTTTGCCAACAAGCCTTTCGGTAACTAATAGTGTAGTTGAATCTTGCTTGGACTTCCGCAATTATAGATTTTGTAACAACCCTAGTTTTTGAAAATCAAATAATTAGTTATTTGTGATTTATTTTAAGAAAATTATTTTGCTAAAGGTAATTAAATAGAATTTCTTGATAATTGGAATTTAAATTAATTAGAATTTTTATATAATCTTTATTATATATTTGGTATAATTGCAAT
>NC_029789.2:91960624-91964441 GCF_000816755.2 Arachis ipaensis
GTTTGATTTTTATAAATACTTTAAGTTTAAGTCAATTAATATTTATGTATAATTTTTATTATAATTAGTTATTTTATAAATTGAAATTAAAGTTTCGGTGATAGAAAAATAATAGAAAGTTATATCATTCAATTTGAATAATTAATATTAAGTTTCAACTATATTTTATAAAAATGTGATTAATATGTTCATTTTATATTTTAAATTAGAAATAATTGATTGAGCTTAGAAATATGTTGATAAATAATGTTCTTAAATATTTTTAATAAAGTATATTTGGTTTTAAAATTACTCTATCCTCCAATTTTATCAAAATATCTATTCATATCCATCCATATTTCTTTATAAAATCCCTAATTTCTAACCCTAATTCCCAAATTGGAAACCCTAACCCTAAATTCCCAATCAGAAACCCTAACCCCCTCCTCTACACCACACAGCCGCAGCCTCACCCTCCCTCAATGCAACAAACACACATGCGCAGAGAGGAGACCGGAGGAAGAGATAGCGCCGGCAGAAGGGAAGAAGAGTGTCGCCGGCCTGGTACCACCGTCGCCGCCACCACCACGTCTTTCCTGCGCCGTCGCCTCCACTGAGCGGTTGCCGTCAAGCGTGAAGGGTAGAGAGGAGAGAGTCTGCGTCCGAGAGAGAAGAGATGTTGTCTGCCGTCGCTGTCGCCACCCTGGAGCTCGCCGTCGAGCTGCTTCACAGTGCCATCCTGTCCACGGAGCCACAAGCCTGCGTTACTGCCGATCCGTCCACAAGCCTCCGTCGAGGGAACATAATCACGAAGAGAGAGAGACGCACGAAGAGAAGCCGCGAAAGCTTAATCCGAGACGGTCGCATGGATACAAGGTTTGCGTAATTCCGAATTCGTTTGATATTTTAAAAATAAAACTGAAATTAGATTGCCGATGTTTTGGTGATTACTTGGATATGGAATTTGAGAAATAGATTTTCTATACTATTATCAAATATTTTTGAGAATATATTATTGTGGCAATTGTTGAGAAAGGTTTGATGAGATGTTGAGAAAGAGGAAACCCGTAAGGATGGTTAAGTCCGAGTTTTAGGGGAGGTGCTGTCGAAATTTTATAAAAACCTGAGGTTTTATTTGAGAAGTCATTTTAGAAAATTTGAACTTGAAAAATTATATTATTTGAGTTTTATCTAAATAAGAGAAGAATTATACTATTTTGAATTTGGAATTACCAAGAAAAGGTTTATGTTTCAAATTTGAATTATTTAAGAAAGGAATTATGTTGAGTTTGATTCAATATGAAAAAGGTTATGATTTGGGCTTGAAATAAAGGATTACTTTTCAGGAGTTTGGTGAATTTTATAATATTTGAATCCGAATGATGAAGAGAAATGGCTTGAGCTAAAGATGTTGTAAAAGTGAAATATGTAAAGTTTGTATAGTATGATTGAATTTGAATAGCATAAGTGAACAGAGAAAAAAAGAGGTACTGCATAAGAATGTCAAAGTGATGATGAATAATGAGAATGATAATGAATGATGATAATGAGAATGATTATGTGATGATTTGTTGCTTGAGGCAACCCAAGAGATGTGTTTATTCATTTGTTGCGTTAAGGCAACTCCAGATATACTTGTATGATCATCTGCTGCAGTGAGGCAGTCAGATAGATAATGGTGTGATCACTGAGAACGCTTTCCTACGGTACAGATCCATATTTTATTTCTGTAAGGCAGAGGAGTTATTTCCTGCTACAAAAGTACCGTGACCACCTGTTCCATTTCTGTAGTGGCAGAGGGGTTATTTCCTGTATACAGAAGGTGTGTCGGCATACATCCCTGCAGTGGCAGATGTGTTATTTCCTGCGTGCAGTGGACCCTGTGGTGGCAGAGGTGTTATTTCCTGTACACAGGGGTATAGCCAATAGGAAAGCCTTATCCAGACAGAGGTTGCTGGATAACGTCGAGAGTGGGTTAGTAACCGACAGATGAGCTCATTACCTGCACTAGGGCTAGACATGCATCATCCTTGTTTGTTCATTTGCATTTGATTGTGTTGCTTATCTTTTTTTTTCCTTATGATTGTACTATTTGTTTTGGTGACTTGCTTGTGTGTTTGATTGAAAATTTTTGTTGAAGCTGTGAACTTAGTAAAGTACTGAGGAGTGATATTCGTGAATTTTGGTTCGGCTGTATTACTTATGTTGCTGGTTTATTTAGTTATTGCAATGATTGAGCGATGCTGTTTGTGGCTGATAAATTGTTAATGTGACCAATTTTATATTCTAGAATTTGTTTTGAGTTTAGTGATTTTGAAGGAGGTAATTAATTAGATAAAGTAAAATCAAAAGTATTCTCAAAAAATTTGATAAAATTATAGCTTCCTTGAGTATGTTAATTATTTGTATGTTAATCATTACTTTTACGGCATTCCCATTCCCTACTGAGAACGTGTGGTTTGTTCTCACCCCAAAATCTTTCACCCTTTCAGTGATACAGGTTCGAAGACTCAGTTTGAAGCTACGGGCGATTGTTAGAATTTATTTACGAATTAAGTTTATGACTTGAGTTTTTTTCATAGAATTCCCTCGCCCTTATTACTTAAGGTTTTTATTTTATGCAGAGGGATAGGAGTTGTACCTGAATTTTATTTAAATTCTTTTGTATAATAATACTATTATTAATAATTATGTGATTATCATTACTTGAAATGTTTGTTATATAATTTTAAATAATAAAAGCAAATTTTTCTAGAATTTTCTATAAAACTAAATCGCGATATCGAACTAAAGGCTCAATAGTAAATAGTTAATAAAGAAAAGCAGGTTGGTAACGCCTTACTTTCGGTACGATCATGACGTTCTGGAAGTTGGGTCATTACAAATGGTATCAGAGCAGTTCGTTCCCGTTAGAGCCTTGGGAATGGACTGACTATGCTTCACTGCATACTCTGAGTGTCTGTCATGCTTTGTGACTTGTTCTGATAACAAGAGTTTGAGTTTTATATGCATGACTGTCTGATGATTAATGCTGTTAGGTTACCATTTCATACTTCATGGTCTTAGGTCTGGCCAACTTAATACTAATGATTTATGTATATGGGATCAGTAATGAGTTATCATAGACGAAATAGAAGAATAGGTAATGCGATTCACAGGGTTTAGGAGCGTTAGAAGTTATGAAGTTAGCTTCGATTCGATGTATAATCTTTATTCGTGCCACATGAACTCGTGCTATCCTTTTCTTTGTTGCTTTCATTGGAATTCTCTGGTTTGAATTTTCTCCTTAGAATGTGATTTGATTATTTTCCAACCATACCTTGTCATTCTTGTATACCTTTGCTTGCCTATGAATCTGATTTCTTACGTAACTCTTTGAATTTTCATCCTTGGCAATGCCTATGTTTCTGTCCATATATTCTGCTTTCTTTGATTTCAGTTTGAACTTATTTTATTCTAGCAATTTTCGAGGGCGAAAATTTTTCTAAGGTGAGTGGAATGTAACAACCCTAGTTTTTGAAAATCAAATAATTAGTTATTTGTGATTTATTTTAAGAAAATTATTTTGCTAAAGGTAATTAAATAGAATTTCTTGATAATTGGAATTTAAATTAATTAGAATTTTTATATAATCTTTATTAGATATTTGGTATAATTGAAATTATAATTTTGGTAATTGAAAAATAAGAAGAATTATATAATTTAATTTAAATAAATTCTATTTTGAATGAATTATGTTATCAATTTGAACTCTCAGAAATTATTTTATTAGAAATGATTAGATTGATATTTATAAATACTTTAAGTTTAAGTCAATTAATATTTGTGTACAATTTAA
>NC_029789.2:91964698-91971714 GCF_000816755.2 Arachis ipaensis
AGTTTAAATTAATTAGAATTTTTATATAATCTTTATTAGATATTTGGTATAATTGAAATTATAATTTTGGTAATTGAAAAATAAGAAGAATTATATAATTTAATTTAAATAAATTCTATTTTGAATGAATTAAGTTATTAATTTGTACTCTTAGAGATTAATTTATTAGAAATGATTAGTTTGATTTTTATAAATACTTTAAGTTTAAGTCAATTAATATTTATGTATAATTTTTATTATAATTAGTTATTTTATAAATTGAAATTAAAGTTTCGGTGATAGAAAAATAATAGAAAGTTATATCATTCAATTTGAATAATTAATATTAAGTTTCAACTATATTTTATAAAAATGTGATTAATATGTTCATTTTATATTTTAAATTAGAAATAATTGATTGAGCTTAGAAATATGTTGATAAAAAATGTTCTTAAATATTTTTAATAAAGTATATTTGGTTTTAAAATTAGTCTATCCTCCAATTTTATCAAAATATCTATTCATATCCATCCATATTTCTTTATAAAATCCCTAATTTCTAACCCTAATTCCCAATCAGAGACCTTAACCCCCTCCTCTACACCACACAGCCGCAGCCTCACCCTCCCTCAACGCAACAAACACACACGCGCAGAGAGGGGACCAGAGGAAGAGATAGCGCTGGCGGAAGGGAAGAAGAGTGTCGCCGGCCTGGTACCACCGTCGCCGCCACCGCCACGTCTTGCCTACGCCGTCGCCTCCACTGAGCGGTTGCCGTCAAGCGTGAAGGGTAGAGAGGAGAGAGCCTGCGTCCGAGAGAGAAGAGATGTTGTCTGCCGTCGCTGTCGCCACCCTGGAGCTTGCCGTCGAGCTGCTTCATAGTGCCGTCCCGTCCACGGAGCCACAAGCTTGCGTTACTGCCGATCCGTCCACAAGCCTCCGTCGAGGGAACATAATCGCGAAGAGAGAGAGACGCACGAAGAGAAGCCGCGACCAGCCTTGTCGCTGTCAGCGCTGCGGGTTGCCGTCGCCATCCTTGCGAGCTGCCACCGCGTAGCCGTTACTGAGCTGCAGCGCCGCCGTTGCCGCACTCTGCTGCTGCCGCGTCTCACCAAGCCGCCGCTGGAGGAGGAGCGCTCGCCAGTTCTACCTCTGCTTCTAGTTTCTGGAATCTGAGAAGAAGCCACCGCCACTGCGGGAACTGTTGGTTTTGTTGCTCTGTCCTTGCTCTAGATCCACTATGAGCCGTTACCATCGTTGTTTGGCTGACACTAAGGCTTTCCACTGCCACCGGAGCTGCCCAGGACCACCACTATGGCTGCCATAAGAACAGAACGGGTGCCAAAGTCTGACACAATGCCACTGTTGTCGATTAGAGATGCCAAAACTACCACTGCTGCTGTGGATTTGGAATACTGGGTGTGTTGCGTTTAAATTCTGCAAATTTTGACACTCTGAGGTAGGGGATTTAACGTTTTTAATTTAGAATGCCTACAAAGTTATTTGGATAAGTGCAAATGGTTAAAAATTTCTTAATTGACACGAATGATTTGAAATGCATTTGAAATTAGTTAGTTGTTGTGATTATTCTGAGCTGTGATTGAATTTAGATGCTGTTGTGAATAATGATTAATTTAGTATAGTTTATTAAATTGAAATATGCCGAGTTAATTATTGAAAAGCTGTGGTACGGATAACTGATGAATTGAGTTTTGATTATTGCTGTGAATGTAATTAGTTTTGTTGTTATGAGAGACTAATTGATAGAAATAAGCTTGGTTTGAGGTTGTGAAATTTGGAGTAAGTTTGATGATGTTTTAGTGCTTCAATTGGATTATTGAATTCAGGTTAAGGCTGCGAATGTCTTTAGGCTTTGTTGTGAGTGTTTGAAGTTGTAATTGATATTGTTTTCTCTGATATGGATGGAATTATTGAAAAGCTCGGACTTTATATGATTATACTGAATTAGTTGAGTTTTGTGGCTGAAATTATGATTGGAATGATTGAGATTTTTTATTGGAACTTTGGTTGAATTTGTTGATTTTGTGATATTGAATTATAAATTGTTTGATGAGAGATTATTGTGATTTTGGTATTTTGATGGGTCAAATTGAAACTATTACTGTTGAGTTAGTTTATTGTAATGGGTTTAGTTAGTGATTAATTGAAGTTGGGCTTAAGGAATAATTGGAAGATTGAATCTTAAAATGTTGAACTAGTTGCTGAAAATCTGATTTTTGAGATTAAAAGATGACTTTGGAAGTGAATCAGTTATTCAACGATAATCGAAATGATATGAGAGTAAAGGCTGAGTAAACTGTAATTAAAGTTGTTGTTGGGATTCAATTTTGGGAAGTTTGCATTAACTATAGAACTAGTTAAGATTTTTCAAAGTTAAAATGTAAAACTTGATTTTCTGCATTACTTTTAAATAAAGCCGGAGACTTTGAAAATCTAAAACTAATTCTGTGATGATCGGAATTGCATGGGAACAAGTCTGGATTAAGCTTTGGAATATAGGAAGCTGGACTGGTGAACTTGAGGATTTTTTCATTAAGTTTATGATTTATGGTAAATTTTTGAATTAGGAATGCCAAATCTAGTTTTCTGCAGGACGCTTAAGAGAGCAGCAACTTGTTTCCTCTATTAAAAATTCCCCAGTTTGAATTTTGAAATGGAACCAATTTTAAATGAAACTCTGGTCTTAGTATTCTAATTTCATAAAAATTTAGAATTGTTAGAGTTGTGGTTTTAAAGATATGAATTTTTAAAGTAAGATGTATTATGCAGTAAAAATCAGGTTTTGTTTTCTAAATCAGTAACTTTGAGCCTTTATAATTTTTAATTCTGGAATTATATTGAGATGCAACCAATTGGAGGTAAAATTTGAGTATGGTTAGTATATATGATTTAAATTTTAGGGTTTTCCATGTTTTAATCAGTGAGTTATGGGACTTGGAAGAGGTTGTGTTCAATGATTTGTAAAACAGATTTCAGCAGAAAATTACTTAACTTCCAAGCTACATAACTCCTTCATTAAAAATGGTATGACCTTGGAACTAATTGAGAAAGAAATTTGGATAAGTTATGTTTAACCACATTAATTTTGAAGGTGGTTGGATTTAATTTGGATTTTATATGAAATTTCGAATATTATACGCTGCTGCTGTCTTCTGGTTTTAAGATACTACAGAGCAGTCACGGTTTTGCTTATATTTCTAAAGCTAGAGCCAGCGAAAAATTGTGATTTTTGGTTTAATAGAAAGCTTAATCCGAGACGGTCGCATGGATACAAGGTTTGCGTAATTCCGAATTCGTTTGATATTTTAAAAATAAAACTGAAATTAGATTGCCGATGTTTTGGTGATTACTTGGATATGGAATTTGAGAAATAGATTTTCTATACTATTATCAAATATTTTTGAGAATATATTATTGTGGAAATTGTTGAGAAAGGTTTGATGAGATGTTGAGAAAGAGGGAACCCGTAAGGGTGGTTAAATCCGAGTTTTAGGAGAGGTGCTGTCGAAATTTTATAAAAACCTGAGGTTTTATTTGAGAAGTCATTTTAGAAAATTTGAACTTGAAAAATTATATTATTTGAGTTTTATCTAAATAAGAGAAGAATTATACTATTTTGAATTTGGAATTACCAAGAAAAGGTTTATGTTTCAAATTTGAATTATTTAAGAAAGGAATTATGTTGAGTTTGATTCAATATGAAAAGGGTTATGATTTGGGCTTGAAATAAAGGATTACTTTTCAGGAGTTTGGTGAATTTTATAATATTTGAATCCGAATGATGAAGAGAAATGGTTTGAGCTAAAGATGTTGTAAAAATGAAAGATGTAAAGTTTGTATAGTATGATTGAATTTGAATAGCATAAGTGAACAGAGAAAAAAAGAGGTACTGCATAAGAATGTCAAAGTGATGATGAATAATGAGAATGATAATGAATGATGATAATGAGAATGATTATGTGATGATTTGTTGCTTGAGGCAACCCAAGAGATGTGTTTATTCATTTGTTGCGTTAAGGCAACTCCAGATATACTTGTATGATCATCTGCTGCAGTGAGGCAGTCAGATAGATAATGGAGTGATCACTGAGAACGCTTTCCTACGGTACAGATCCATATTTTATTTCTGTAAGGCAGATGAGTTATTTCCTGCTACAGAAGTACCATGACCACCTGTTCCATTTTTGTAGTGGCAGAGGGGTTATTTCCTGTATACAGAAGGTGTGTCGGCGTACATCCCTGCAGTGGCAGATGTGTTATTTCATGCGTGCAGTGGACCCTGTGGTGGCAGAGGGGTTATTTCCTGTACACAGGGGTATAGCCAATAGGAAAGCCTTATCCAGACAGAGGTTGTTGGATAACGTCGGAAGTGGGTTAGTAACCGACAGATGAGCTCATTACCTGCACTAGGGCTAGACATGCATCATCCTTGTTTGTGCATTTGCATTTGATTGTGTTGCTTATCTTTTTTTTCCTTGTGATTGTACTATTTGTTTTGCTGACTTGCTTGTGTGTTTGATTGAATATTTTTGTTGAAGTTGTGAACTTAGTAAAGTACTGAGGAGTGATATTCATGAATTTTGGTTCGGCTGTATTACTTATGTTGCTGGTTTATTTAGTTATTGTAATGATTGAGCGATGCTGTTTGTGGCTGATAAATTGTTAATGGGACCAATTTTATATTCTAGAATTTGTTTTGAGTTTAGAGATTTTGAAGGAGGTAATTAATTAAAGTAAAACCAAAAGTATTCTCAAAAATATTTGATAAAAATATAGCTTCCTTGAGTATGTTAATTATTTGCATGTTAATCATTACTTTTACGGCATTCCCATTCCCTACTGAGAACGTGTGGTTTGTTCTCACCCCAAAATCTTCCACCCTTTCAGTGATACAGGTTCGAAGACTCAGTTTGAAGCTGCGGGCGATTGTTAGAATTTATTTACGAATTAAGTTTATGACTTGAGTTTCTTTCATAGAATTCTCTCGCCCTTATTGCTTAAGGTTTTTATTTTATGCAGAGGGATAGGAGTTGTACCTGAATTTTATTTAAATTCTTTTATATAATAATACTATTATTAATAATTATGTGATTATCATTACTTGAAATGTTTGTTATATGATTTTAAATAATAAAAGCAAATTTTTCTGGAATTTTCTATAAAACTAAATCGTGATATCGAACTAAAGGCTCAATAGTAAATAGTTAATAAAGGAAAGCAGGTTGGTAACGCCTTACTTTCGGTACGATCATGACGTTCTGGAAGTTGGGTCGTTACAGATTTCACCTTTATGGATGGGTCAGATTCAACCAATGGCATCATAGCCTTAGCAATCGTGTCCGAGTCAAACTTGGAGTGATCCTGTGAGATCATTCCCATGGAACATGTGTATCTCCCGTTATATCTCCGAATCTCCCTGTAAGCTTTATTCTGTATCAAGCTGACTTGGATAAGCCAATCGCACCCACGTCCAATAGTCTTGCATTTTGCATAGAACGTCTGTGGCTCAGATTCATAAACAATGTAATTGACTCCTTTAGAGATAGTGTAACTCCGAATTGCCACAATGACTGATTTTCTAGAACCGTATTCCATTCGATCCTGAACTCGCTGTCCACAAGGTCAGCAACACCTATAAAAAGAATAAATTGTCGCTCATCAATTCGTCAAAACAAAATTAAGGAAACATACTACCCACTGCTCACGTACCTATGTCCACATATTCGGGAAACTCCAGTGCATGCATGGCGTCAAGATCTAAGCTACGCATAAAAAGGTGGAATGTCCATCAGTTGACTAACTGCAGGTGGAACCACTAAAGTTTCCGCGACTGCCTCACCTCTTCCATCGCCGTCCTCGTCCTCATCACTGGCTTCATATGTAGCTTCAAACTCCTCGTCGCTATCATTGTTCATTCCTTTGTACGCTTCAGTTCTATCATCTTACAGTTATATGTATAAACTCAATATACAACTCAATCCTTGGATGTTGCACCTGAGTTTGCTGGTAAATATGAAACATCCGCCGAATACTTGTTTTGTCAACGATGGGCATAACCTCAAACTGTTTTAGGCCACCAAATACGACAGTCGGACTTCGGTAGAGAATGTTGCACCCTCTTTAAAATATCACTCTCTATGCTCTGACAGAGCCATACTGCAGTTTTGCGAACGTTATAGTGCACGGAACCACACACGAAAATGTACTCTCACAAGCAAAGCTCACTCCTTCATATGTATTATGTATAACCTCACCGTTGTGGTAAACCACTATATTGTAGTACCCTCCATGACACCAACAAGTAGAGAAAACACCTAAACGTACTCTCACAAGCAAAGCTCACGCCCTCATATGTATTACGTATAATCTCACCGTTGTGGTAAACCATTATATTTACAGTGCTCTCCATGACACCAACAAGTAGAGGAAAACACCTTTCTCGCAATGCAGTAAAATAGTAGCGAGCTTCCGTTTTTATAGGCAAATGACTCAAGTCGTAGGTTTCAAGTTGCAAAGCCATCTAACCAACGTTTGGCATGTGTCCAACACGTAGGATGCGTGTTGCTTGCATGCCTGACACGTTTCCAACACGCAAGGTGCGTGTTGGCTAGATGCTCGCCACATGGACAGCATGCAGGGTACATGTAGCTTTTGATTGTGCCACGTGTCCATCACATAGCATACATGCTGAGTCAGCACGTAACCTGCGTGTTGCACCTATTGTATTTGCAATGCTCATCCACTTGTGTATACACCAAAAAGTTCCATTTTCAGCAAAAACTCACATTTTTTTCCAAATTTAAATTTTTTAACCCTTTTTTTGTGACTTTTTATTAATTTTTAGGTTTTATTAAACTTAGTTGCTAAAAGTATTTGAACACCTAACATTTTTGTGAAAAATATTTTTTCCCTATTGATAACTAACAAATAAATGGAAATTAAACCCCTCATCTTATGTAATGCCTTAGCCCCCAATCTTTTATTTCTCTTTTAAGTTTTTTCGGTTGCTCTTCCTT
>NC_029789.2:91972838-91985620 GCF_000816755.2 Arachis ipaensis
CTCCGACGGAATCACCATTCCTCCCCAAATCTCCGCCGCCATTGCCACCGCATCATCTGCCGCAGCTGTAGCCGCGCCTTCTTCTTCCTCACCGTCTCTTCCCAACGACGACGACCTCGAGAAGTTCGGCGTCACCGATGATCTCAGATCCTTCGTCAGAGGACTCACTTCCACCACGTTCCAGAACTTTCCCCTCAGTTTCGGCAAGTTTTTTATAATCAGAAAATAAAATAAAAAATTGTGATCCTTTTGTATTGTTTTTCCTATGATTTGATTCTCCATTTTTGTTTTGGTTTTGAGCGAGTTGATTTGGTTAATGTAGATGAACCGCAGGCCTCTGATGTGCCCACTGTGGCTTCCAATAATGTGCGGAAGGATCTCAATGATTTTCAAGAGAAACATGCCACACTTGTTCTTATCACTGTTAAGGTAAATTCAGCATTTTCCCCGTAATTCATTTCCTTTTTATTGTTATTGATAATCGATTTTTCATGTGTTGATTACCATTTGTGTTACTTATTTTTTTATAATATATATACATTAAACCGAATCAATTTCGTGACAAAGTCTCACTGAATGTAAACCCGATCAATTTTTTATAATATATATTATAGATATTTTCAGCTGGTTTTTATTTTTTGTTTTTTTAAGTTTGTTGATGTGTGTTTAGATTAAGTGGGACTTTGTCACGAAATTGATTGGGTTTAATGTGAGGAATTGTGTTGCACGCTTTCTCGGTTGCTGTATAATTTGTTGATTGTAATAAGCATGTGGTGGTTTTTTCACGCATTTGATTCAATGAGGATGAAAGACAGTGAGAGAAGTGAAATTACCCATCTCTTAATTGTAGTGTCTACTGTGTATTGTCAAGCGTGATTGCTTTATGATGCATCTCAATTCACGTGTTTGCTTTGCAATTGTGCGAAAGACATGTGAAGTGTAAATCTTGAGGCTCAAGCCAAATAATGATGAATACTTCAGAGATGCATGCCATCACGTCCTATTTTTTCCATTCTTTATTTTTCTGGTTGTTGTACTCTCACCATCATACATTTGCCGGCTATATGGTGTATACATGTTTGATTTAACTTAAATTTTAAGAAAAGATCTTTTTTCTTTCCCCCAAAATATCTTAGTTGGCTTTTGCTTATTTATTTATAAGCTGCATTAAACACAACCTAAGCTATACCATAGTTTTTGATTGCGGATGGCGGCTCATGGCGGTGAGCCAAAAATCCGCCGTAAAATAATGGCGGATGGCGTTGCGGAAAATGGCGGAAATGGCGGATTACCTAAAAAATGCATATATATGTACAAAAAAACAAGCAGCAAAATTGCAAATATAATAAACTATAAAATCTAATCTATATAATCATTTTTCTAGTCATAAGACATCCAATTAATGCAGCAAATATAATAGGAAATTCAGCAAATAAACATAAGACATAGAACATAAAAACTAAAAACTTAAAAGAAAGACGAAAGCCATTGTCTCATCATGTCTTTAAACTAAAGAATGATGAAATAAACCATCTAAATTCTAGCTCTCATGAACTTGGTCCACTCTTTGGAGCTGCAAGTTGTTTCCTTTTTATATTTTGTTGTCTTCTTCTAGTATTTGCCGTACGCTCATTTCCCCCCATTGCTTCAATTCTACTGGAACGGACAGCAGCTGCAGGATGAGCAGGAGCAGTGCCGGCAGCATGACCAGCAGAGACAGGGGCAGGGGCAGGGGCAGGGACATGTGCAGGGGTATTAGAATCAGGGGATGGTCTGGAAGTTGACATAGTGAACTGAACTGAACGGAAAAAAATTGGAGGAAGAGAGGTTTATATGGGAAGAGAAGGAGACGATGAACTGAACGAACAACGAAGAAAAAAAGGGAATGTATGTAACTACAAAACAGAACGAGAGGGAACTGTGGTGATGAGCGGCGGCAACCACCAGCGGCGACGGGTGGCGACCACCAGCAACGATGGGTGGCGACGAACAGCGACGGGCAGCGGCGAAGATCGGCGCCGACGGCAGGCACAGAGAAGAGAGAACAGAGACGGAGAACCGTTTTTGACATGAATAAGAGAGGAAGAGAAGTTTTTGAATAACAGAGGCTAATTAGGGTTACACAGGTATCACTTAGGGTTTCCTAAATTACCCAATTACCCCCAATTTTTTTCAAAAAATCCGAAAACCCCCGCCATTTCCACCATTTCAATGGCGTTCCGCCATGGCGCCACCGCAATTGCAGCCGCCTTTTCACCCGCCTTTTCACCCGCCGTGAAAACCACGTTGCCGTGGCCTCTGTATGGCGCCGCCATAACCAATATTTTAAAACACTGAGCTATACCATATTCCAAACATGCTATGGAGTTAGTTTTCCTTGAATTGATACTGTTTAGAAGTAACACCTGGCTTTCATTATATGGCATTATGGCAATGATGTATTTGTACGCTGTTACCATTTACCATGAGAATGCAATATAACACGAGTATTTAAAAGTGAAACTGTGTATTGAAAATGTAATCAACATTGGCTAGCAAATATAAAATTTTAGAATTGTAACAATATTTCTTTTCAGGAAATTTCAAGGCTGAGATATGAATTATGTCCTCGTACTATGAAAGAACGACACTTTTGGAAGATTTATTTTACTCTTGTAAACACGCATGTGGCACCGTAAGTATCATAATTCATATCATCATGTTATAAAGATTTATTTATGTTAACCATCTTAATGATGTTGAAATAGTGTTCATTTTATGAAATATTTTTTTAGGTCACCCCCTGTACATTTCCTTATTCTTTGAATTATAAAAATCTTTTCTGCTGGCTTTTATTATGTGTTATAAAATCAAACTTTTTGAACATGAATAAATTCACTTTGTAAGGAAGGAGGTAAGCTGGAGGAACAACTTGTTCAATTTGATAATTTTAATGTTGTACAAATGGGTTATTCTGTTATTTATCCTAGGAATGGAATTTGTGCCATGGAATCTACCTTTGAAATATGAAGCATTTAGTTTGTTTTTGCAATGGTTTCAATTCCATTGATATGTTTTTTCACTATTAATTCCACAGAAGTATTATCTTATTTTCATTTGAGTTCCTATTTTCAAGATTTCATAATGAAAATGGTGAAAACAACATAATCTTATAAGCATCCTTTTCTTCAAATCAATTTTTCTTACAGATAACATCTTTCTTTATTCATGTTAAGAGTAAGCTTTAACTGTTAAATATTAATCAATTTAGTAGAGCTGTATTTTCTATTTATTCAAGAATGAAAATTGTGATCTAATCTTTGCAATTCAGACATTGCTTTTGGCTGCATCATTTTTAAGTTGAACATATCCAAAAATAGACATGCATGCATGCACACAACATTTTTAAGTTAGCCTCATATTAACATGATACAATCAGGTATGAGAAAAAATATATGGAGGAGGTTCAGCTCAGAGATGCAGCAGATAAAACTGTGGCTAAGTTAGAGCAAACTACAATTACTGGAGGAAGTGGAAAGGTAGAAGCAACAGGGAACAATGTGAAGAGTAAATCTTCAAAGACATCTTCTACTGAGCAAGACTTGGATACGTTTCTTCTTGGAGATCTTGAAGACAGTGATGAAGGTCCAGGTATATCACTCATTTTTTTTAAGATTTCAATACAGAAACAAGCTGTCTAGTAAGACAATTGAATTTCGCATCTCAGTTCAGTAGGAATTTATGCAAAAGCATTAGGCAGTTCACCATCAATCACCTAGCCTTATCATTACCGAGAGTTGACTTGATTTTGAAATTTTTGGCCACATTGTGTTTCATGATTATGCTCCTAGGTTTATCTGTCATGATTTGCTATGACCTCTGATTTTGGTTATCTTCACGTCCTATTGATTATGTTAAGTACTCTATGCTAAACCACGAGATATATGTGTAAGGGGAAGAGGGACATGGGGAATATCTACCTTGTTTGCATGGCAAGGGCATAAGAAGCTAATATAGGTAATGCTAGAGGTTGTATGCCATACAAGTGAATAGTGAAGAATGAGAGGTAAGCAATGAGTTAGTTAGGTTTTGGGATGGAGGTTACAATTCTGTAGAATGATATATGGCATCTATTCTTTCACTTTTCTGTTTTAAGAGCGTTCATCTTTAAGGTGTAATGGTTTCTTGAGCATTTGGTTTCTTGCTGAGATTAGTGACTGGAGTTTCAATATAAAGTCCTGTATTCTGTAACAAATTCCTTAGAGGGTGTCTTGTTTCTCTTTTAGATGGCGGGGCGGACGGCTTTGATGACGATGATGATGATTTTGACAAGATTGGAAATTCTGTAAGTACTTTTTATTTTATTTTTTCATTTGCAAATAAATAAAAAGAAAATCAGTTAATAGTATAAATGTATATTTTGTAGAACTGATTTGGTCATTTGCGAATAGAAACTTGATGGAGATAAATCAAGTGTTTTATAAACAAAAGAAGATAGAGAGCAAATAGGGATAGATAGGCATTTGACTTTAAGTTTGCTAAAATTTTGTAGTTGCAACGTCTTTTATTTATAAGACTCGATCTCGATTCATTATGTTATGGGAAATTTTCAGGATGTTGAAGATGAGAAGCATGGGAAGAAAACATCTGCACCAGAAGTTTAGTATGCCAAATTTCTTTGGTATGAGACTAGAAAATACAAATGAAGCTTGCTGTTTGCTGCTTGCAAATAACTGAGAGATGGATGAATGGTAAAGATAAACTGTTTTAGCAGTCTGGACTGGAATATCAATATTGGCGGCCATGGCAGTGTATATTTGGTGAATTGGTCGGAAAATTTGAAGTACGAATCGTTATTGTTTATTTGTTTACCTTGTACTATATAGATGATTTTTTTTCTGGAAGCTTTTCCATATTTTTAGAAGTTGGTTGTTAGCCATTGAACTTGACCTGTACAGTTGACCTTATTTTTGGATAATTGTTTCCTCGGTTTTTATTCTTAATATGATGTTTTTTATTGTGAATCACATAAGTACATAGTTCTTGGCGCTTGTTACATGTGGGTCTTTGTTGTTTAATGTGCTTTTTTAGGATTCTTAAATATAATAATGTTACATTTTTCTGAATGTGAACGCTTTTGTGCCTTTACAGTTCATGGCAATCTATTACTTTTTCCATGAATTTAGTAAGAATCAAATATTTAATTAGTTACTAATGTTTTGATTGAAAATCGAAATATTCTTTTAAATTAGGATAAAAAATATTTGTTTTTTAAGTTTGTCACAAATTTTAAAAATACTCTTAGAAGTTTGTGATTTGCATGAATATATTTCTGGTAGCTAATTTTTTAAAAAGTTCAGGACTAATTTAGCAATAATTTTATAAGCAATTCAGTCTTAGTTGTCAAACATTATTGTTCAATTGATCTTACATTTTTTGAAAATTTAGCTACGTATGAGGTACATTTTTGAAAATTTAGCAATAATTTTATAAGCAATTCTCTCTCTCTCTCTCTCTAAGCTCTTATTTGACAATTTGGATCGTCCATTAACATAGAATTCAAGGCTCTTTATCGTGTTTGGTTTAAGTGTTGACTGTCTTCTGTAATATCAAAATCTAAACTAAAATTGAAGCAAAGAGGTTTGTTTGAGATTGATTTGATATTTATGATAAGAGGATGAAATTGAGAGGATGAAGATTGAGAGAGATATTAGGGATGGCAACGGGTCCCATGGGGGCGGGGACATGCCCCCTGCCCTCCGTCCCTGCCATTCATAATCCGTCCCCGTCCCTGCCCCATCCCCGCGACGGGTAACGGGGACCCCGTATCCACCGGGGATTGGAGTCTCCGCGGATATCCGCCGATTCTTTAAAAAGTAAAAAATTCAGAGAAATAAGCAAAAATCTTCAATTATCATTACAATCATAATCTTCATCACCAACAATATTTAGTCATAACTCATAAGTTCATAATCTATACCCAAATCAAATCAATCAAACACCAAAAATTACTCAAACCATAAAAACATTCATATTCGTGCTTCCAATTTGAACACAACCATATACCAAATTAATCAACCAGCCACATCAAACAGCAATTTACATTCGGCCATCACTAATCCAAAAATAAAATTTACACAAAATTCACAACCCAGCCATCAACCATAAAAGATCTTCTACAAACCCACCTCAACCTTCATAAAAAACATAACCAAATCCTTCAAATATTCAAAAATTAATATTTCAAATATTCAACTATCCATAACCATATATCCTCACAACATAACAATTAACTTCAAATATTCAATTCCAATTTTTTTAGCCATTGCATTACCAAAAAAACAGAAGGATATATATATATATGAAGTAAAATCACAAGATAATTGACTGAAATTCAAATAAAATCAAAGAAAATCACAGAATGAAAGAAACAAAAAATGCTTTAAGTAGATGAAAATTACAGAATCACTGAAGAAAAATAGCTTTTGTCTCTACGAAGAAAATGAAGATGGCGACGGCGAAGAGCGCATCTGTCGCTGCCTAGGGCTGGATGTCAGGCAAAGAACGCTTCTCCTAGGGCTGGGTGTCAAGCACGCGAGTGATTGCGAACGAAGGTGCTGGACGGCGGAGAGAGTGTCTGAGTGGAGGAGGGTGGCAGAGAGAGTGTCTGAGTGGAAGAGGGTGGCGGAGCGAATCTAAGAAAAAGGAAACAGACCAGGGCAAGGGCAGTGAGCAGTGTTGAGCGTGAAGGCAGTGAGAGTGGATAAGGGCAGTGAGCGGCGGTGAGCAACGGTGAGCATGGAGGAGGGACGGAGAGGGAGAAGGAGAATCTGAGTTTTGAGAGGAGTGAGTGAGTGATGGCCGGTAGAGAGGAGAAGGTTAGGAGTTAGGGTTTTAGAAATCATAACTAATATATATATACTAGGGATATTTTAGTAATTTTGTATATGTGGGTATTATATGGGTCTCCACGAGGCGGGGACCTTGCTCTCCGTCCCCGCCCCGTTTATTTCGCGGATCCCCGTCCCCGTCCCCCACGGGTGAAAAAATGTCCCCATCCCCGTCCCCCGGCGGGTAAATCCCCGCGGATACCTGCCCCGTCGGGGGGAAATTGCCATCCCTAAGAGATATAAAAAATTTGTGTTTTATTTCTTGAATGAGAGTAAGACTTGAATATGAAAAGACGGAGAGTATACAACATTATGCGAAATTTGTGGAGTATAATGTTGCGTAATATCGCACAGTGAGTAGTGTCAGTGTCTTTTGTTGGGCCAATTAGTAATTTCACCAACTTAGTTGAACTTGATTATAAAAGAAAGGTCTAATTGACATATGTAACAACCCAACTCCTAACACGTCATGACCAATGCTAGTAGCTAGCCGCTACTGTTCGGCTTATCTTAGGGACTCTAGACTAGATATATTAAGCATATTATTATGAGACTATATCGCCTATCGAGATCGTGAGTTAGCCAGTATATAAGGTATAGACTTAAGTAATTCAAAATATGCAGCATATAAATAGAAAGCATATAAGCATCATATAAACGCCCATAGGCTTAGTTTAATACACCAAATAGTTTAAAGAATATATCAACGGCATATGTACACACAACATATACATATACAGATTCTATGACTTGTATTTTCAGGGTTCGGCTCACACAAGAGCTACCTTACGCTGGAACCTGTCTAGATTATATAACTATATACAAAAGATACTAGCCATCTAAAGTCTATACAAGGCGAAGAAAACAGACCACTATACTACTAAGCTATTGATAGATGCTGGCTGGAAGAACTCATCCACTGATACAGAAAGTCACTCAGACATGCATGTGTGGTCATTGTTATTGGCCTCCTCTGCTGCTTTCCGTCACTGGGTCCACATACTGTCCCAATTGTTGGGTACTCAGAGAAGATCACACGGTTTCCTCATTTGCGGAATGTAGGAGAATAAGGAGTGAGAACCTAAGGTTCCCAGTAGGGTATTACACATGAAACCTAATCGCAACCTAAGTCTAGGAATTCACACAGTTACGTTTGACAAGTCACACAAACAAGTACAAGCACGATTATATAGCAGAATAACAATCACAAGTACAAATAAGCAATCACAAACACATAGAAATGCAGCAATCGAGTATGATGCATGCCTAGTCCTATGCAGGCCATGAGCTCAGACGTCGGTTGACTATCCGCAACCCGATGTTACCTGAGACTAAGCCCGAATATAGTTTTTCCAACTTCGTACGTTCTGTATACATACCTAATGGCAATCGTCGGGGAACGGATCCACTCCAGTGGGGAAAAATTTGATACTGTCCAGTGTTTAATCTCAACCCTTAATAAAATCAACGATCTTAATTATAATTATCATTATAACTTTATTTTATTTCATTAGTATTTTCACGTTCTAGCTTCTTCTACTTTTATTATCTTCTCTTGATTATTTTCTTTTCACCATCTTCTCTGAAAAATTAAACTTCTATTATGTTCTTCTCTTCAAGCAGTTAATTTTTTTTAATGATGTCTTGTGATGCTAACAAAATTCTATTACAAACACAGCTTAAGGATAACACTCATTCTCTTTTGACATTGAGGTTTTGTGCTTTCATTCTCATTCTCTTTTATCTAATTCTCTTACTCATGTCTTCCTTCCCAATAATTTGATGATATGTTTAATTTGACATTTAATTTTTTTCAAGCTATTGGTTTCTTGATTGAAAAGTAATAAAATGTGCTCTATAAATACTTTTTTTCAATGCTCATGTTCTTATAATTTAATCTTTAAATTAGTTTTTTGTTACAATTTTACAAAAAAAGAGAGTAATTTTTAATATTTTTTCTTTTGATTCTTGTTTTCATTTTAGGATGCCCAATGATTCTATTATTTTTTTGAATGCCCAAAACATGGATGTAGAATTTGATTGGCTACCTAGATTAAAAAAACCTTTAGTGCTGTAGAAGAGGCATGACAATTTTAGATTGATTATGGTGGGAGGATGGGATTTGGTATCCGCAAGAAAATTCTAACGAAAATGCAGATGAAACAATTTTTGAGTCTTAGATTCGTTTGTGCCAAAGAAGGTGTTCATATATCAGATAAAAGAGATTCTTTGACAGTCATTCCTAGACTTGAAACAAGGACTAATGTGCATAATCATCCTTGAAAAGTATGAAATTCATGATTTTGTTAGTGAGCATAATCATCCTTTCCATCTTCCACAGACAACTCACATGTTAGCATGTCAACGAAAAATATCTCAGGTTTGAACTCGAGAAATTGAATTGGCAGATGACTCAGGAATTACACAACATGCTTCATTTGAATGATGGGTAGATAAGTTGGTAGAAGAGAAAACCTTTTTTATTCATGTTTAGACCAAAAAAATTACCTCTGTACCAAAAGAATGAAAAGCATGGCATACAGGGAGGCAGGCAGCTTGTTAACATATTTTCAATAAGAATCTCTAGAAAATCCATCACTCAGTCATACTATTTCGTTAGATCTGGAAGAACAAATAGCAAATATTTTTTGGGCTAAGGCAAAAATGATCATGGATTATAAATTCTTTGGTGATGTGATTACTCTTGACACTACATATAGTACTAATAATGCTTGTAGGCCTTTGGATGTGTTTGCAGGATTTAATCACTTTAGAGAGGTAGTAATATTTGGAGTTACACTTCTTTATAATGAGAGTTCAGATTCATTTGAATGGTTGTTTAAAGAGTATTTGAAGACATACAAAAACAAGAAGCCTCGAACTATTTTCACATATCAAACTACTACAATGGCTAGTGGTTTGGCTAATGTAATGCCTGAAACATATCATGCTCTATGTTCTTGGCATTTGATGCAAAATGACATAAAACATCTTGGTAATTTGATGAAGAATGATTCTTATTTTTTACAAGACTTTAAAGCATTGGTGCTCGCCGGATCGTCGGTTAGGAATTTTTCACCAATTGAAAAAGAGTAGATCCGTTGAGAGTATAGCTCCCAACCAACAAAACAGCGCGAACGAAAGTTTAGAAGAAGAATGTCACAATTCAAATCAATAAAAACTGGGAGTTTTACTTTCCGGGTCATTTTCCCTTGGACTAGCAATCAAGTATGCTAGTTTGGTTGTGAATTCGGGGTTTTCACGCATAAAACAGAAATTAAAGGAATTAGAAATTAAATAAACTAAAACATGAAATAACAAGAGCTAGAATTAGCAAACAAGTAAGACAATGAGCTAAGCAAGCATGAATAGGAACAACTACTAAGCTAGCACTAGATTCAAAAACAATTAATGCAAATTAAACAAGGATTGAAGCAATAAACTAATGAGAATGTAATTCAATATATGAAAGAACCTTGACTTGGAGTTGAGAGTTAAGGAATCCTATCCTTGTCATAACCACAACCATGGTAATTACAACGAGTTAATCCCACTTCGTTAATCCCTAAACAATGGAGAATGTCAAGTAGACATAATTGGCCTTAATCCACAAATCCTAGCTAACTTACTAATTAAGCTTAGTAAAAAGCTAGCGTTAGTGAAAACAAGAACAACTAACAACCCAAAATTACCACTTAATATTGGACATTAATGACTCTAGGATCCTAGTTACTCAAACCCCAAGCCAAGGAATGAGAATCTACTCCATATTCATAATGGGTATTTGGTACGCGGAATCGTGATTACACTTTAATTATGTAAAATTCATCGCTCTTTCTTTCCCTGGTAATGGCACAAAAAACATGATGCCAAGACCATGGTTCATGATGAGCGGATAATTTATACGCTTTTTGGCATTGTTTTTAGTAGGATCTAGTTACTTTTAGGGATGTTTTCATTAGTTTTTATGTTAAATTCACATTTCTGGACTTTACTATGAGTTTGTGTGTTTTTCTGTGATTTCAGGTATTTTCTGGCTGAAATTGAGGGACTTGAGCAGAAATCAGATTCAGAGGTTGAAAAAGGACTGCTGATGCTGTTGGATTCTGACCTCCCTGCACTCAAAGTGGATTTTCTGGAGCTACAGAACTCGAAATGGCGCGCTTCCAATTGCGTTGGAAAGTAGACATCCAGGTCTTTCCAGCAATATATAATAGTCCATACTTTAGTCAAGAATTGACGACGTAAACTGTTTTCAAAAATTTATTCAAAATTTTTAAGAATGAATTCTAGTGTTTCATGAAGCATGTGAAGCCTGGCTGGCTGTAAAGCCATGTCTAAATTTATTTGGACTGAGGCTTGCACTTTGTTATCAAGATCAATATACTCTGGTGTTAAAGGCTAAAGCTTGGCTGGTCATTGGCCATGTCTAGTGTTTTGGACTGGAGCTTTCTTTGAAAGCTTGGCTGGCTAGTGAGCCATGTCTAATTCCTGGACTGAAGCTTTAGACTAAGAATGCAAGATTCCTGGAATTCATATTAAAAATTTTGGAATCCTTATTTTCCCTTTTCAATAAATTTTCAAAAAAAAAAAAATCCAAAAAAATTAGAAAATCATAAAAATCAAAAATAATTTTCTGTTTCTTGTTTGAGTCTTGAGTCATGTTATAAGTTTGGTGTCACTTGCATATGCATCTTGCATTTTTTCGAAAATTTCATGCATTCATGGTGTTCTTCATGATCTTCAAGTCGTTCTTGGTAAGTCTTCTTGTTTGATCTTGATGATTTTTTGTTTTGTGTCTTTTCATGTTTATCATATGCATTCTTGAATTCTTAGTGTCTAAGCATTAAAGAATTCTAAAGTTTGGTGTCTTGCATGTTTTCTTTGCATTAAAATTTTTCAAAATTGTGTCTATGATGTTCATCTTGACATTCATAGTGTTCTTGGTGTTCATCTTGACATTCATAGCATTCTTGCATGCATCACATTGTTTTGATCTAAAAATTTCATGCATTGCATATTTTTCATGTTTTTCATAAAAATAAAAAAAATAAAAAAAATATCTTTCCCTTTTTCTCTCATCAAATTCGAAAATTTGGATTGACTTTTTCAAAAATTTTTAAAATCAAATTATTTCTCATGAGTCAAATCAAATTTTCAATTTGAAAATCTTATCTTTTTCAAAATCTTTTTCAAAAATCAAATCTTTTTCAAAATTCTTTGTTATTTTCGAAAATTCCAAAAATATTTTTCAAAAATCTTTTTCTTATTTTTATACCAAATTTTCGAAAATAACATAATCAATTAATGTTTTGATTCAAAAATTTGAAGTTTGATACTTGCTTGTTAAGAAAGATTCAAACTTTAAGTTCTAGAATCATCAGAGCTAGATTATGGTTGGATTCTCAACCCAAAGATAGCCTGAACTCTTGGGATAAGCTGGTCACGGCTTTCTTAGCCAAGTACTTTCCTCCTCAAAAGCTGAGCAAGCTTAGAGCTGATGTTCAAACCTTCAGATAAAAAGAAGGTGAATCTCTCTATGAAGCTTGGGAAAGATACAAACAGTTGACCAAAAAGTGTCCTTTAGACATGCTTTCAGAATGGACCATCCTGGATATATTCTATGATGGTTTATCTGAGCTATCAAAGATGTCACTGGACACTTCTGCAGGTGGATCCATTCACCTAAAAAAAACACCTGCAGAAGCTCAGGAACTCATTGACATGGTTGCAAATAACCAGTTCATACATACTTCTGAAAGGAATCCTGTGAATAATGGGACGCCTCAAAAGAAGGGAATTCTTGAAATTGATACTCCGAATGCCATATTGGCTCAGAATAAAATATTGACTCAACAAGTCAATATGATCTCTCAGAGTCTGCATGGAATGCAAGCTGCATCCAACAATACT
>NC_029789.2:91986648-91989349 GCF_000816755.2 Arachis ipaensis
ATGATTCTTGAAGCAAGAAAAAGCAGTGAATACAAAAGCTTGCGAAAAAAAAAAGAAAAGAAAAATGGCAAAAAAAAAGAAAAAAAAAGAGAGATAGAAAAAGAAAAAGCAAGCAGAAAAAGCCAAAAGCTCTTTAAACCAAAAGGCAAGAGCAAAAAGCCAATAGCTCTTAAAACCAAAAGGCAAGGGATAATAAAAAGGATCCAAGGCTTTGAGCATTAGTGGATAGGAGGGCCTAAAGGAATAAAATCCTGGCCTAAGCGGCTAAACCAAGCTGTCCCTAACCATGTGCTTGTGGCGTGAAGGTGTCAAGTGAAAACTTGAGACTGAGCGGTTAAAGTCAAGTCTCAAACGAAAAAAAAAAAGAGTGTGCTTAAGAACCCTGGACACCTCTAATTGGGGACTCTAGCAAAACTGAGTCACAATCTGAAAAGGTTCACCCAATTATATGTCTGTGGCATTTATGTATCTGGTGGTAACACTGGAAAACAAAGTGCTTAGGGCCACGGCCAAGACTCATAAAGAAGCTGTGTTCAAGAATCATCATACTGAACTAGGAGAGTCANGCAGAATCTTCGTGGCGTAAGCTAGAATGATGGCGGCATTCAAGAGAATCCGGAAAGTCTAAACCTTGTCTGTGGTATTCTGAGTAGGATTCAATGATTGAATGACTGTGACGAGCTTCAAACTCGCGATTGTTGGGCGTTAGTGACAGACGCAAAAGGAGGGTGAATCCTATTCCAGCATGATCGAGAACCGACAGATGAATAGCCGTGCCGTGACAGGGTGCGTGAGCATATTATTCACTGAGAGGAGGGGATGTAGCCACTGACAATGGTGATGCCCTTGCATAAAGCCAGCCATGGAAAGGAGTAAGACTAACTGGATGAAGATAGCAGGAAAGCAGAGGTTCAGAGGAACGAAAGCATCTCCATTCGCTTATCTGAAATTCCTACCAATGAATTACATAAGTATCTCTATCCCTCTTTTATTATATAGCATTTGAAAACACCATTATCACTGTATATCTGCCTAACTGAGATTTACAAGGTGACCATAGCTTGCTTCATACCAACAATCTCCGTGGGATTCGACCCTTACTCACGTAAGGTATTACTTGGACGACCCAGTGCACTTGCTGGTTAGTTGTATCGAAGTTGTGACAATTATGTATTGAGATCAGAGCGCCAAGCTTTGGAGCCATTACCAGGATTTGTTCGAGCCTGGAGATCACAATTTCGTGCACCAGTTCACAACTCCGTGTAACTGACCAGCAAGTGCACTGGGTCGTCCAAGTAATACCTTACATGAGTAAGGGTCGAATCCCACGGAGATTGTTGGTATGAAGCAAGCTATGGTCACCTTGTAAATCTCAGTCAGGTGGGTATAAAATAGTAATGAAGTTTTCGAAAATAATTAATAAGATAGGGATAGAAATACTTATGTAAATCGTTGGTAGGAATTTCAGATAAGCGAATGGAGATGCTTTTCGTTCCTCTGCTTTCCTACTATCTTCATCCAGTCAGTCTTACTCCTTTCCATGGCTGGCTTTATGTGATACATCACCATTGTCAATGGCTACTTTCGGTCATCTCTCAGGAAAATGATCCAATGCCCTGTCACGGCACGGCTAATCATCTGGAGGCATCACCTTCGTCAATGGCTTCATCTTATCCTCTCAGTGAAAATGATCAACGCACCCTGTCACGGCACGGCTATTCATCTGTCGGTTCTCGATCATGCTGGATAGGATTTACTATCCTTTTGCGTCTGTCACTAACGCCCTGCAATCGCGAGTTTGGAGCTCGTCACAGTCATTCAATCCCAGAGTCCTACTCAGAATACCACAGACAAGGTTTAGACTTTCCGGACTCTCATGAATGCCGCCATCATTCTAGCTTACACCACGAAGATTCCGATTAAGAGATCTAAGAGATATTCATTCTAGCTTATTTCATGTAGAACGGAAGTGTTTGTCAGACACGTGTTCATAGGGGAGAATGGTGATGAGCGTCACACATAATCATCACCTTCATCACGTTCCTGGGTGCGAATGGATATCTTAGAAGCGAAATAAGATGAATTGAATATAAAACAGTAGTACTTTGCATTAATCCTTGAGGAACAACAGAGCTCCACACCTTAATCTATGGAGTGCAGAAACTCTACCGTTTGAAAATACATAAGTGAAGGTTCAGGCATGGCCGAGATGGCCAGCCCCTCTGATCTAAGATAGCATAGAACTGATCAAAGATGATCCTAAGATCCTAAGAGGATCAAAAGATGTCTAATACAATAGTGAAAGGTCCTATTTATAATAAACTAGCTACTAGGGTTTACATGAGTAAGTAATTGATGCATAAATCCACTCTCAGGGCCCACTTGGTGTGTGCTTGGGCTGAGCTTAGAGTGTTGCACGTGTAGAGGTCCTCCTTGGAGTTGAACGCCAGCTTTTGTGCCAGTTTGGGCATTCAACTCTGGTTTTGGCTCCTTTTCTGGCCCTGGACGCCAGAATTGGACAGAGAGCTGGCGTTGAACGCCCGTTTGCGTTGTCTATTCTTAGCCAAAGTATGGACTATTATATATTGCTGGAAAGCCCTGGATGTCTACTTTCGAACTCAATTGGAAGCGCGCCATTTCGAGTTCTGTAGCTCCAGAAAATCCACTTTGAGTGCAGGGAGGTCAGAATCCAACAGCATCA
>NC_029789.2:91990648-91994296 GCF_000816755.2 Arachis ipaensis
TTGGTGCACGAAATTGTGATGTCCAGGCTCAAACAATCCCCGGCAACGTGAGCAACTTGGTGCTTTGATCTCAATACTTAATTGTCACAACTTCGATACAACTAACTAGCAAGTGCACTGGGTCGTCCAAGTAATACCTTACGTGAGTAAGGGTCGAATCCCACGGAGATTGTTGGTATGAAGCAAGCTATGGTCACCTTGTAAATCTCAGTCAGGTGGGTATAAAATAGTAATGAAGTTTTCGAAAATAATTAATAAGATAGGGATAGAAATACTTATGTAAATCGTTGGTAGGAATTTCAGATAAGCGAATGGAGATGCTTTTCGTTCCTCTGAACCTCTGCTTTCTTGCTATCTTCATCCAATCAGTCTTACTCCTTTCCATGGCTGGCTTTATGCAAGGGCATCACCGTTGTCAGTGGCTACATCCCCTCCTCTCAGTGAATAATATGCTCACGCACCCTGTTACGGCACGGCTATTCATCTGTCGGTTCTCGATCATGCTGGATAGGATTTACTATCCTTTTGCGTCTGTCACTAACGCCCTGCAATCGCGAGTTTGGAGCTCGTCACAGTCATTCAATCCCAGAGTCCTACTCAGAATACCACAGACAAGGTTTAGACTTTCCGGACTCTCATGAATGCCGCCATCATTCTAGCTTACACCACGAAGATTCCGATTAAGAGATCTAAGAGATATTCATTCTAGCTTATTTCATGTAGAACGGAAGTGTTTGTCAGACACGTGTTCATAGGGGAGAATGGTGATGAGCGTCACACATAATCATCACCTTCATCACGTTCCTGGGTGCGAATGGATATCTTAGAAGCGAAATAAGATGAATTGAATATAAAACAGTAGTACTTTGCATTAATCCTTGAGGAACAACAGAGCTCCACACCTTAATCTATGGAGTGCAGAAACTCTACCGTTTGAAAATACATAAGTGAAGGTTCAGGCATGGCCGAGATGGCCAGCCCCTCTGATCTAAGATAGCATAGAACTGATCAAAGATGATCCTAAGATCCTAAGAGGATCAAAAGATGTCTAATACAATAGTGAAAGGTCCTATTTATAATAAACTAGCTACTAGGGTTTACATGAGTAAGTAATTGATGCATAAATTCACTTCCGGGGCCCACTTGGTGTGTGCTTGGGCTGAGCTTTAAGTGTTGCACGTGCAGAGGCCATTTGTGGAGTTGAACGCCAGGTTTTGATCCATTTCTGGCGTCCAACTCTGGTTTTGGATCCTTTTCTGGCGCTGTACGCCAGTTTTGGGCAGAAAGCTGGCGTTGAACGCCAGTTTACGACCTCTATTCTTGACCAAAGTATGGACTATTATATATTTCTGGAAAGCCCTGGATGTCTAATTTCTAACGCAATTGGAAGCGCGATATTCTGAGTTTTGTAGCTCCAGAAAATCCATTTTGAGTGCAGGGAGGTCAGAATCCAACAGCATCAGCAGTCCTTCTTCAACCTCTGAATCTGATTTCTGCTCAAGTCCCTCAATTTCAGTCAGAAAATACCTGAAATCATAGAAAAACACACAAACTCATAGTAAAGTCCATAAATGTGAATTTAACATAAAAACTAATGAAAACATCCCTAAAAGTAACTAGATCCTACTAAAAACATACTAAAAATAGTGCCAAAAAGCGTATAAATTATCCGCTCATCACAACACCAAACTTAAATTGTTGCTTGTCCCCAAGAAACTCGAAATCAAATAGGATAAAAAGAAGAGAATATACTATAAATTTCAAACTATCAATGAAACATAGCTCCAATCAGATGAGCGGGACTTATAGCTTTTTGCCTTTTGAATAGTTTTGGCATCTTACTCTATCCATTGAGGTTCAGAATGATTGGCCTCTATAGGAACTCAGAGTTCAGATAGTGTTATTGACTCTCCTAGTTCAGTATGATGATTCTTGAACACAGCTTCTTTATGAGTTATGAGCGTGGCCCTAAGCACTTTGTTTTCCAGTATTACCACCGGATACATAAATGCCACAGACACATAACTGGGTGAACCTTTTCAGATTATGACTCAGCTTTGCTAGAGTCCCCAATTAGAGGTGTCCAGAGCTCTTAAGCGACAAAGTTACTAACTACTAATGATCATGTAATGAAGACACAAACATAGATAAGCACATAACATAGAAAACGAAAAACATAAGAAATAAGAACAAGGAATGAATCCACCTTAATGATGGTGGCGTTTCCTTCTTGAGGAACCAATGATGTCTTTGAGCTCTTCTATGTCTCTTCCTTGTCTTTGTTGCTCCTCCCTCATTGCTTTTTGATTTTCTCTTATTTCATGAAGCATGATGGAGTGCTCTTGATATTCCACCCTTAGTTGTTCCCCATAATTTTGTGGAGGAAAGTGCATTTGAGGCATCTCCGTGCTCTCATGGTGATGAGCTTCCTGCGCCTCTTGAGCTCCATGAATGGGCTCTCTTGCTTGCTCCATCCTTTTCTTAGTGATGGGCTTTAGAGATGAATCTTTCCATCTCCTATGGCTCAGAGGTGAAAGCACTTGCCTTCCCTTTCCTCTTTGAGGTTTCTCTGGCCTTAGGTGCCATTAATGGTTATGGAAAACCAAAAAAAAGCTATGCTTTTACCACACCAAACTTAGAATGTTGCTCGTCCTCGAGCAAAAGAAGAAATAATAGAAGAAGAAGAAGAGATGGAGGAGATGGAGGGATGTGTGTATGGATGTGAGTGGTGAATGGAAAATAGAAGGGATGATCATGAATGGAGAGAGAGGGTGAGGTGGGTGGGGATCCTGTGGGATTCACAGATCCTGAGATGATCCTGTGGTGTCCACAGATCTTGAGGTGATCCTGTGGTGTCCACAGATCCGGAGGTGTCAAGGATTTACATCCCTGCACCCTTTAGGCATGTAAAATGCCCTTGCACACAACTCTGGGCGTTCAGCGCCAGGTTGGTGCCCATTTTGGGCGTTCAGCGCCAGAATCATGCTCTGTTCTCGCTCTGAACGCCAGACAGATGCTCCTCCAGGGTGTGATTTTTCTTCTGCTGTTTTTGATTCTGTTTTTAATTATTTTGTTTATTTTGTGACTCCACACGATCATTAACCTAAGAAAACATGAAAAACAAAAATAATAGAGTTAGATAAATAAACATTGGGTTGCCTCCCAACAAGCGCTTCTTTAATGTCAATAGCTTGACAGTGGGCTCTCATGGAGCCTCACAGATGTTCAGAGCATTGTTGAGACTCTCCAACACCAAACTTAGAGTTTGGATATGGGAGTTCAACACCAAACTTAGAGTTTGGTTGTGGCCTCCCAACACCAAACTTAGAGTTTGACTGTGGGGGCTCTGGTTGACTCTGTTTTGAGAGAAGCTTTTTATGCTTCCTCTCTATGTTGACAGAAGGATGACCTTGAGTTGTAAACACAAGGGAGTCCCCATTCAATTGGAGGACTAATTCACCTCTGTCAACATTAATCACAGCTCTTGCTGTGGCTAGGAAAGGTCTTCCTAGGATGATGGATTCATCCTCTTCCTTTCCAGTATCCAGGACTATGAAATCAGTAGGTATGTAAAGGCCCTCAACCTTTACTAATACATCCTCTACTTGTCCATAAGCCTGTTTTCTTGAGCTGTCTGCCATCTCTAAG
>NC_029789.2:91994375-92039736 GCF_000816755.2 Arachis ipaensis
AGTTCTTGAGCTTCTGCAGGAGTTTTCTTTAGGTGTATGGATCCACCTGCAGAAGTATCCAATGACATTTTAGCTAAGTCAGACAGACCATCATAGAAGATATCCAGGATGGTCCATTCTGAAAGCATGTCAGTAGGACACTTTTTGGTCAGTCCTTTGTATCTCTCCCAAGCTTCATAGAGGGATTCACCTTCTTTCTGTCTGAAGGTCTGAACGTCCACTCTAATCTTACTAAGCTTTTGAGGAGGAAAGAACTTGGCTAAGAAAGCTTTGACAAGCTTATCCCATGAGTTCAGGCTATCCTTAGGTTGAGAATCCAACCAGAGTCTAGCTCTGTCTCTTACAGCAAAAGGGAAAAGCATAAGCCTGTAGACTTCAGGATCTACTCCATTAGTCTTTACAGTATCACATATCTGCAAGAATTCAGTTAAAAACTGAAAAAGATCTTCAGATGGAAGTCCATGAAACTTGCAGTTCTGCTGCATTAAAGAAACTAGCTGAGGTTTCAGCTCAAAATTGTTTGCTCCAATGGTGGGGATGGAGATGCTTCTTCCATGTAAACTGGAATTAGGTGCAGTAAAGTCACCAAGCATTCTCCTTGCCTTGTTGTTGGGTTCGGCTGCCATCTCCTTTAGTTGTTCAAAATTTTCAAACAGGTTGTCTCTGGATTGTTGTAATTTAGCTTCTCTTAGTTTCCTCTTCAGAGTCCTTTCAGGTTCTGGATCAGCTTCAACAAGAATGCCTTCTTCTTTGTTCCTGCTCATAAGAAAGAGAAGAGAACAAGAAAAGAAGAGGAATCCTCTATGTCACAGTAAAGAGGTTCCTTATTGTTAGTAGAAGAAGAAAAGGAATAGGGGTGTAATGTAAGGAAAGAAACACATTTGTGAGGAGAGCAGAGATGTGAGATGAAGAGAAGTGTTAGTATATGAATAAACAAATAGAAGGAGATGAGAGGGGGAGAGAATTTTCGAAAATTATTTTTGAAAAAGAGTTGGTGATTTTCGAAAATGGTTTTTGAAAAAGGTTAGTGGTTTTTCGAAAATTCAAATAAAAAAATAAAATAATTAGTTAATTAAAAAGAAATTTTGAAAAAAGGGGGAAGATATTTTCGAAAATTAGAGAGAGAGAGAGTTAGTTAGGTAGTTTTGAAAAAGATAATAAACAAACAAAAAGTTAGTTAGTTAGTTGAAACAAATTTGAAAATCAATTTTGAAAAGATAAGAAGATAAGAAGTTAGAAAATATATTTTGAAATTAAATTTTGAAAAAGATGAGATAAGAAGATATTTTTGAAAAGATTTGATTTTTAAAATCACAATTAATGACTTGATTCACAAGAAATCACAAGATATGATTCTAGAACTCAAAGTTTGAATCTTTCTTAACAAGCAAGTAACAAACTTGAAATTTTTGAATCAAAACATTAATTGGTGATGTTATTTTCGAAAATTTGATATAAAAATAAGAAAAATATTTTTGAAAAATGTTTTTAGAATTTTCGAAAATAACTAAGAAAAATGAAAAAGATTTGATTTTTGAAAAAGATAGGATTTTTAAAATGAAAATTTGATTTGACTCATAAAAACAACTAGATTTAAAAAATTTTTGAAAAAGTCAAATCTAATTTTCGAATTTATGAGAGAGAAAAAGGGAAAGATATTTTTTTGATTTTTGAATTTTTTATGATGAGAGAGAAAAATAAGAAAAATAATGCAATGCATGAAGATTTTAGATCAAAACAATGAATGCATGCAAGAACACTATGAATGTCAAGATGAACACCAAGAACATATTTTTGAAAAATTTTTAATGCAAAGAAAACATGCAAGACACCAAACTTAGAATTCTTTAATGCCTAGACACTAAGAATTCAAGAATGCATATGAAAAACAAGAAAAGACACAAAACATGCAAATGCAAAGATCAAACAAGAAGACTTACCAAGAACAACTTGAAGATCATGAAGACACTATGAATGCATGAAAATTTTCGAAAAATGCAAGATGCACATGCAATTGACACCAAACTTATAACATGACACATGACTCAAACAAGAAACACAAAAATATTTTTGATTTTTATGATTTTATGATTTTTTTTATATTTTCTTTTAATTACTTTTTTTTCGAAAATCATTTTGAAAAAGAAAAATAAGGATTCCAAAATTTTTAATATGAATTCCAGGAATCTTATGCTCTGTAGTCTAAAGCTCCAATCAAAGGGTCAGGCATGGCTTAATAGCCAGCCAAGCTTTAGCATATAATTACATGGACTGGAGTGATTAGTTGAATACCAATCCCAAAGCAGTTTGGGTATGGCTTTACAGCCAGATAGGATTCAACATGTTTCATGAAACACTAGAATTCATTCTTAAAAATTCTGAAGAAAAATATATTTTTGAAAACATTTTTTTTTAATTAATTTTTTTTTTCGAAAACAAGGGAGAAATTTTTGAAAGACTTTTGAAAAATTTTTGAAAACAAAACAAAAAGAAGATTACCTAATCTGAGCAACAAGATGAACCGTCAGTTGTCCAAACTCAAACAATCCCCGGCAACGGCGCCAAAAACTTGGTACGCGGAATCGTGATTACACTTTAATTATGTAAAATTCATCGCTCTTTCTTTCCTTGGTAATGGCACCAAAAACATGATGCCAAGACCATGGTTCACAACTCCGTGTAACTGACCAGCAAGTGCACTGGGTCGTCCAAGTAATACCTTACGTGAGTAAGGGTCGAATCCCACGGAGATTGTTGGTATGAAGCAAGCTATGGTCACCTTGTAAATCTCAGTCAGGCGGGTATAAAACAGTAATGAGGTTTTCGAAAATAATTAATAAGATTGGGATAGAAATACTTATGTAAATCGTTGGTAGGAATTTCAGATAAGCGAATGGAGATGCTTTTCGTTCCCCTGAACTTCTGCTTTCCTGCTATCTTCATCCAGTCAGTCTTACTCCTTTCCATGGCTGGCTTTATGTGATACATCACCATTGTCAACGGCTACTTTCGGTCATCTCTCGGGAAAATGATCCAATGCCCTGTCACGGCACTGCTAATCGTCTGGAGGCATCACCCTCGTCAATGGCTTCATCTTATCCTCTCAGTGAAAATGATCAACGCACTCTGTCACGGCACGGCTATTCATCTGTCGGTTCTCGATCATGCTGGAATAGGATTTACTATCCTTTTGCGTCTGTCACTAACGCCCTGCAATCGCGAGTTTGGAGCTCGTCACAGTCATTCAATCCCAGAGTCCTACTCAGAATACCACAGACAAGGTTTAGACTTTCCGGACTCTCATGAATGCCGCCATCATTCTAGCTTACACCACGAAGATTCCGATTAAGAGATCTAAGAGATATTCATTCTAGCTTATTTCATGTAGAACGGAAGTGTTTGTCAGACACGTGTTCATAGGGGAGAATGGTGATGAGCGTCACACATAATCATCACCTTCATCACATTTCTGGGTGCGAATGGATATCTTAGAAGCGAAATAAGATGAATTGAATATAAAACAGTAGTACTTTGCATTAATCCTTGAGGAACAGCAGAGCTCCACACCTTAATCTATGGAGTGCAGAAACTCTACCGTTTGAAAATACATAAGTGAAGGTCCAGGCATGGCCGAGATGGCCAGTCCCTCTGATCTAAGATAGCATAGAACTGATCAAAGATGATCCTGAGATCCTAAGAGGATCAAAAGATGTCTAATACAATAGTGAAAGGTCCTATTTATAATAAACTAGCTACTAGGGTTTACATGAGTAAGTAATTGATGCATAAATTCACTTTCGGGGCCCACTTGGTGTGTGCTTGGGCTGAGCTTTAAGTGTTGCACGTGCAGAGGCCATTTGTGGAGTTGAACGCCAGGTTTTGATCCATTTCTGGCGTTCAACTCTGGTTTTGGATCCTTTTCTGGCGCTGGACGCCAGTTTTGGGCAGAAAGCTGGCGTTGAACGCCAGTTTATGTCCTCTATTCTTGGCCAAAGTATGAACTATTATATATTGCTGGAAAGCCCTGGATGTCTACTTTCCAACGCAATTAAAAGCGCGCCATTCTGAGTTCTGTAGCTCCAGAAAATCCATTTTGAGTGTAGGGAGGTCAGAATCCAACAGCATCAGCAGTCCTTCTTCAACCTCTGAATTTGATTTCTGCTCAAGTCCCTCAATTTCAGTCAGAAAATACCTGAAATCATAGAAAAACACACAAACTCATAGTAAAGTCCAGAAATGTGAATTTAACATAAAAACTAATGAAAACATCCCTAAAAGTAACTAGATCCTACTAAAAACATACTAAAAACAGTGCCAAAAAGCGTATAAATTATCCGCTCATCAGCATTTCAACAAACACTTGGTGGGTACAATAATAAAACAAAGTAAGTTGCAAAAGATACTTGAAACTATAACCAATCAATGCAAACAATCAACAATAGTAACTCAATCAAGCATATATAAAACTCAAAATATCAAATTCATTAACAAGAAACTCAAAGATACTCACAATGGAATTTTAATTATAAGAAAGTATGAGTAAGTATAGTATAATCGAAGAGAAAATTAAGGACAACTTACAAAGGAAACAAGTTTGAATCCAAGATTAAAATGTAAATAGCAAACTCTACTAAAAACTCTAATAAAACCTTAATAAGGATTGAGAGTGATGCCTAAGAGAAAACTAAATAAAAACCTAACTAAAACTTTCTAATATGATGTATGTATGTATTGGAATGTTGTCCCCTTTGATAGAGCTTTAGGACTTCATATTTGGGCCAAAGAGACCTCCAAAAAACGTGTGCCACGTGACTTTCTAAATGAGGCACACGCTCGTACTTGTGCGTATGCACACTTGTTGAAATTTCTCTTGTGCGTACGCAGGGACGGACCCAAGCACAACAATGAGGGGGCACTTGCCCCCACGATGTTTTTAATTTTTGTTTTAAAAAATATATTTATATATAATATGCTCCCACTTCAAATTTTAAATGACCCCACTACAAATAAAATAAATTCAATTAGCTAAAGTTTTAAATTTATTTTTTTATTTTTTATCATTTTGACTATTATTTAACCTAATCAAATTTTATTATTGTACCGTTACTTTTTTATTCTCTTAAACCCTCTTCTTATTTTTATATTTTCAACCTTCTTTTTCTATTCCTTGTCTAATGGTCATCTTCTCCTCATCAAAAAGTAAATTTTAAATTCTCCAATTTTTTTATATAACTCTCCATGACTCTATATATCTTTCAATTTTATTATTTCTCTTTTTGATATTTTCAATTACAATTTTTAATTCAAACAATTATAGTTTAGGTATTAATCTAATATTTTATTTTTTTCGTGACTTTATATATTTTATTTTATTCTCGATTTATTCATTCTTATTACTTATTTTTTATCTTTTATTCTATTATATGTACCTATGTTACATATAAAATTTTAAAATAAACTGATTAATTTACTAATTTAGAATATATTTTTTATTTTCACACACACACACACACACACACACATATATATATTTGGGTCCGTCACTGTGCGTACGCATGGACATGTGTGCGTATGTGATAAACCCAAATTTTGTGGTTTATCTTGTGTTAAATTTGGGGGGTTTTATCAATATTTTTCACACTTATTCATATAAATTGCATGGTTTTGTGTTTCCTTCCTAATTTTGCTTCATGGTTTAAAACATGCTTCTTTAACCTTAAAAATGCCATATTTTAATCCTCCTCTATTTCCATTCGATGTCGTGATGTGTTTGTTGAGTGGATTCAGGATCTATAGGGCAAGAATGGTCTAGAAAATGGAAAGAAAGCTTGCAAAAGAGGAAGGAACACGAAGAATGAAGCTTTGGAGAACTGGAGGCGATGCGTACGCGTGGCTGACGCGCACGCGTGGATTGGCCCAGCAGTGACCGACGCGTACGCATGCTCGACGCGTACGCATGGCTCGCAGAACTCAGATGATGCGCACGCGTGACGCCTAGCACGTGACTTCATTAATGAAATCGTGGCTGGCGATTTTTGAGAAGCTCCAGGCCCCAAATCCAACTTGATTCTGCATGGAAAAGACCCAGAAACTATTGCAGGAAAGGGGATCCAATCATTCACACCTTACACATAATTTTAGCTAGTTTTTGGTTTTTTTTTTAGGTAGAGAAACTCTTACCTGTTGATGCCAGGCATCTTAGGCTAGTTTCACTAGCCTTTTTCTTTGTTTTTGATTGGTTTTTATGCACTTTCTTGAGCTATAAGTAAGCAAATTGGGTAGAAATTCGTGGTTGTCTATATTCATTCAACCATGAGTAATTTGATGAAATTTCATGATGATTTATGCTATGATTTCTTGTACACTAAGAATTATAAGAATCCTCATGACTTTAGCAAGGCTTTGATGCATTCATTGGTTAATGATAGGTGAAGGAAAGCATGTAGGAAGGTTGAAGAGGGAGCATGGAAAAGATGAAGAGGAAGCAATGTTGGTGGCCAAGTTGGACCACCAATGTTGCCTCAAACATTGGAAGAGAAACAGGGCACTTCTCTGTAAATACTGCTGATGCTCACGTTTGAGGTAGCGTTGGACATCCAACGTTACCCCCAACGTGGTGATGAAAAATTCAATTCTGGAGATAAGGGAATTTTGGGTGACGCGTACGCGTGAAAAAAAGCAAAATTTGATATCCGCGCGCAAGCGTGCGTTATGCACACGCGTGGAATGGCGAAAATTGACCATCCACGCGTACGCGTCAAAATCGGACGTTGGAGGTCCAACGTTACCTCAAATGCTAGCCTCCAACGTCCGCGATACTCAACCCAGAATTTTGATTTGAGATTTTTGAAATCGACGCGTACGCATCAGTGACGCGTACGCGTGGAATGAAAACAAGGCAATGCACGCGTAAGCATGGTAAACGCATACGCATGACTAAGAAAAATATTAGATTTCACGCGAAGGCGTGAAGCACGCGTATGCATGGATAGAAAAAAGACAGTTCACGCGTTAGCGTGGAGTACGCGCGCGCGTGATATTGCCAACGTTGGAGGGAACGTTGAGGGTCCAACGCTGAGGCCAACGTCCCCTGAAGCTGAAAAATGAAATATTTGCATCCATGCGCACGCGTGAAGCACGCGTACGCGTGGATAAGCAATTTTTGACCCTTTTGCGCGGACGCGGGAAGCACGCATACGCGTGGGTAAGCTGAACATTGGCCCTCCAACGTTGAGTCAAATGCCAATGGCAGCAAGCTTTCTGGTTTTTGCTGGTCTAATTCAAAGTGGCGTTTGAGTCAACGTTAGCCCTCAAACTTTGACTCAAACGTGAAGCATCAGATTCAAATTTTACACAGATTTCTTCTCAACATCAAGGGGCAACCAATTGGAGCCATATTCAACCCAATTCCATCAAAGCCAAAAGCCCAATTCAAGGCTTGAAGATCAATAGAAGAAAGTGTATAAATAGCTTAGAATTTAAGTTTGGGAGGACTTTTGAGGATTTTTTGATATTTTTGTTTTCATTTACTGCACTTGAATTTCAGAATGTATTTGAGAATTCTAATTTCCATTTTTAGAGCTATGAACAACTAAACCCCTTTCATTGGGTTAGGGAGCTCTGTGTAATTCAATGGATCAATATTAGTTTTCATTCATCTTCTTCTTTCTTTTCTCTTAATTTTACTAGAAAGCTTTCGTTCTTCATCCAATTGAATAGTTATCTTGGGAAAGAAGCTATTCATAATTGGATCTCTTCGGAACCTTGGAAGAGGAATGAGGAGATCATGCTAGAAATGCTTTCTCACATTGGATTAGATTGGGGTTTGGATGGATATAGTGACATGTAATCCTACCAACACTTTGATATATGAATTTGTGTGGTATAATCAGTGACCAAACTTCATCTCTTCCCATGAGCACTTAAATCAAGGAATTGGGCAATTGTTCATGCTTAGAGAGATTGGTGAGCCAAGGAATTGGGATCCAAACACTTAAGATTGCCAAGGAGATCAATGAATTCATTGATTGCGGAAGAGATGAAAATGAATTTGATCCGGAGAATTGCACATCTCCTAAAACCCAATGAATTCCCCCATCTCTAATCTACCCATTCTATTTACTTGCTGCTCTTTAATTTCATGCTAAATCCCCATTCCCATTTACTTTCTAGCAATTTAAGATTCCGTCATTTAATTTCCTGCAATCTAATTTCTGCCATTTACTTTCTTGCAATTTAAGTTTCCCGCCAATTTTACTTTCTGCAATCCACTTTCACTTCCGATTCTGCTCAACTAGTATAATTCTCCAATTAACATTGCTCGATCTACCAATCCCTGTAGGATTCGGCCTCACTCTTTTGTGAGTTTTTACTTGACGACAATCCGGTGTACTTGCCGGAAGGAAATTTGTCGAGAGGTAAGTTTCTGCGTATCAAGTTTATGGCGCCATTGCCGGGGATTGGTTTTGTATTGACAATTACCAAATTGAAGGATAACTAGATTGAGCATTTTTATTTTCTTTTGTTACTGAAAGTTCCATTTTAGTTGTTCATTTAGTTTTCTACAATTTTTAGTCCTTCATTTTGAATTTCTCTTTATTGCTTTACTTTCCAGCAAACTAACTCACTAACTCATTAACTGTTTGATTAATCGCCTTAATTGTTCTAACCAAGCTAACTATACTCTGTTTTAGTAGACTCTACACTTGCTGTTTCTTGTACTTGTTCATTGTATGACAGGTAGGAGAAAGGAAACTTCAACTTCCTTTGATAGTGAACCGAAGAGAACTTTCCTGAGACTAAGAAGGAAAGCAAGAGGAAAGAGGGTTGTTGGTTCTGAAGAAGAGGAGGAATAATTTGATATAACCATGGAGGATGATATGGAAAACCACCATGAAGAAGAGGTGAATAACCATGCTAGAAGGGGTGGAGCTAACCCTGCTGGGCAAGAGAGGAGAGTCTTGGGATCATACATCAATCCAAATCTAGGAAATTGTGGTAGCAGCATTCAGAGGCCAACCATCCATTCTAACAATTTCGAATTAAAGCCTCAGCTCATAACTCTTGTCCAGAACAACTGTTCTTTTGGAGGAAGTGCACAAGAAGATCTTAATGAACATCTCACTAAATTCCAAAGGATATGTGACACGGTTAAGTCTAATGGTGTTCATCCTGACACCTATAGATTGTTACTGTTTCCATTTTCTTTGAGGGACAAAGCATCAAAATGGCTAGAGTCATTTTCCAAGGAAAGCTTGACAACCTGGGAAGATGTAATGAGTAGATTCTTGATAAGATTCTACCCTCCACAAAGAGTAAACAGGCTAAGAACTGAGGTGCAGACATTCAGACAGCAGGATGGTGAAACTCTATATGAAGCCTGGGAAAGATTCAAGGATATGACAAAGAAATGTCCCCGTGACATGTTCAATGAGTGGGTGCAAATCCACATCTTCTATGAAGGGTTGAATTGTGAATCAAGGAAAGCTGTAGATCATTCATCTGAAGGTTCCCTAAACAAGAAGAAGACCATTGAAGAAGCCATTGATGTGATAGAGATAGTGGCTGACAATGAGTATTTTTATGCCTCAAATAGAAGCAGCAACAGGGGAGTCTTGGAATTAAACCATATGGCTACACTTCTGGCCCAGAATAAGATGATCACTAAGTAACTTGCTGAATTGACTAAGCAAATGGAGAAGAATCAGGCTGCAGCTATCCACACTCAACCATCACCCCAAGAGAAATTGGAGACAGAAGAAGGAGCTAATTGGGAGGAAGCTAATTACCTTGGAAACTCATCTAGGCAAGCTAATGATCCTTACTCTAAAACTTATAACTCTGGTTGGAGAAACCACCCAAACTTTGGGTGGGGGAACCAACAAAACCAAGGGCAAGATCACAGACCTCATAATCTAACCCAGTACAACAACTTCACTCACCAAAACTCAAACCAAAAACCATACCAGGCCACACAAAACACTTATCCACACCCACCATATCAAAACCATAACGACAAATCTCAACATCCAAATTCCACCCAATCATCACCACATGAGGAAGACAGAATGGCCAGGATGGAAGCTATGCTTGCAAACCTTTGCAAAGGGTTTGAAGACATAAAGAAATTCAAGGAAGAAGCCATATCAAATCGGCAAAATCAAGATGCAGCCACTCAAAAGCTTGAAACACAAATTGAATACTTGTCCAAGCAAGCTTCTGGGCACAGTTCAAGTAATACCAACCGGACAACTCCAAAGGAGGAATGCAAGGCTATTACCCTCAGAAGCGGAAAGGAATTGAAAGAGACTCCAATGGAGATCTAAAATGAGAAGGAAGAGGGGAGTTCCAAAGCCAAAGAAGAAGCACAAACACTTGCTCCCAACTCATCAGAAGAGAAAGAAGTTCTAAAGCCATACGTCCCAAAGGCTCCTTACCCTCAACGCCTAATGAAGAATGCAAAGGACAGCCAATTCTCTAAATTTTTGGAGATTTTCAAGAAACTTTAGATCAATATTCCCTTTGCAGAAGCACTAGAACAAATGCCACTTTATTCTAAGTTTCTTAAGGAATTGATGACCAAAAAGAGAAGTTGGAGGAATGATGAAACCGTGATCTTAACTGAGGAATGTAGTGCTATCATCCAACACAAGTTGCCTCAAAAATTGAAGGACCCAGGAAGCTTCCAAATTCCCTGCATCATAGGGGAAATAACAGTTGAAAAAGCCTTATGTGACTTGGGAGCTAGTATAAATTTAATGTCCTTAACAATGATGAAGAGAATGAAGATTGAGGAAGCCAAACCAACAAGAATGGCTCTCTAGTTGGCAGATCGGTTATTCAAATTCCCTCATGGAATAGTGGAAGACTTGCTAGTGAAGGTAGGAGACTTCATCTTTCCTGGTGACTTTGTGGTGTTGGATATGGAGGAGGAAGCTAAAGCCTCAATAATCTTGGGGAGGCCATTTTTAGCCACTGCTGGAGCCATCATTGATGTCCAAAAGGGTGAACTTACCCTTAGGCTACATGAGGAGAGGACGGTGTTCAATGTATTCAATGCCATGAGCTACCCACCAGAGTCACTGGGAGAGTGTATGAGGCTAGATGCAGTAGAAATTGTGGTACAAGAAACTTTTGAAGAAGCAGTTGGAGAATCGATAGAGGGTGACTCCATATTAAATGATGAGGTTGCTGAGGTCAACTCAGCTGAAATGCTTATTCCAATCACATTGGAGGAGATGAAAAAGGAGAAAGAAGCACCCAAACTGGAGCTAAAAGCACTCCCTTCTACTCTTAAGTATGCATACTTGGGAAGGGATGGAAGTTACCCAGTGATCATCAATTCTGCCCTCAGTCAAGAACAGGAAGAGGAATTAATCAAGGTGCTGTAAAAGCACCAAGATGCCATTGGATGGACCCTTGCTGACTTAAAAGGGATAAGCTCATCCATATGTATGCATAAGATCTTGCTGGAAGATGACTCAAAACCATCCATTCAAGCCCAAAGAAGATTGAATCCTGTCATGAAAGAAGTCGTCCAAAAAGAAGTGATGAAGCTATGGCAAGCAGGAGTCATATATCCGATTTCCGACAGCCCATGGGTGAGTCCTGTCTATGTGGTTCCAAAGAAAGGAGGAATCACAGTTGTACCCAATGAGAAGAACGAACTCATACCCACAAGAACGGTAACAAGCTGGAGGATGTTCATTGACTATAGGAAACTCAATGAGGCAACTAGAAAGGATCATTTTCTACTTTCCTTTATGGACCAGATGCTAGAAAGATTGGCAGGACATGCATATTATTGCTTTCTTGATGGATATTCGGGTTATAATCAAATAGTGGTTGATCCAAGAGATCAAGAAAAGACATCATTCACTTGTCCATATGGAGTTTTTGCTTATAGGTGCATGCCTTTTGGATTGTGCAATGCCCCTGTAACTTTTCAAAGATGCATGTTGTCTATTTTCTCAGACATGATTAAAAAATCCATTGAAGTCTTCATGGATAATTTCTCGGTTTTTGGAAATTCCTTTCCTAATTGCCTTAATCATCTTGCTTTAGTGTTAAAAAGGTGCCAAGAGACAAACCTAGTTCTAAACTGAGAGAAATGCCATTTTATGGTAACAGAGCGGATTGTCCTTGGCCATAAAATTTCTGAAAAAGGCATAGAAGTAGACAAAGCTAAGGTAAAATTAATTGAGAAATTACCCCCACCTAGTAATGTCAAGGCAATTAGGATTTTTTTAGGCCATGCTGGTTTCTACAGAAGGTTTATCAGAGATTTTTCTAAAATTGCAAAACCTTTGAGCAACTTATTAGTCTCTGATACACCTTTTGTATTTGATCAAAAGTGCACACTAGCATTTGAAACACTGAAGAGAGAGCTTTCCTCAGCACCTATCATTGCCCCACCAGATTGGAATTTTCCTTTCGAACTGATGTGTGATGCATCAGACCTTGCTGTTGGGGCAGTGCTTGGACAGAGGAAAGGCAATTTAGTGCATGTTATATATTATGCCAGCAAGGTTTTGAATGAAACTCAAAGGAATTATACCACTACTGAGAAGGAACTATTGGCAATAGTGTTTGCATTTGATAAGTTTAGATCGTATCTCATTGGATCTAAAGTTATTGTTTTCACTGATCATGTAGCACTAAAATATTTACTTGCAAAACAAGAGTCAAAACCAAGACTGATAAGGTGGATTTTGCTATTGCAGGAATTCAACATAGAGATTAAGGATAAGAAGGGAGTAGAGAACAAAGTAGCAGATCATCTGTCCCAGATCCCATATGAAGATGGTAGTGGTGCACAAAATTGTGATCACACTTTTCACAACTCTGCACAACTAACCAGTATGTGCATTGGGTCGTCCAAATAATACCTTACGTGAGTAAGGGTCGATCCCACGGAGATTGTCGCCTTGAATCAAGCTATGGTTATCTTGTAAATCTTAGTCAGGATATTAATGATTAAATTGACATTGTTTATGAAAAGTAAATAACATAAAATAGATGGTACTTGTGATTCAGTAATGAGGAACAGGTTGAGGTTCCGGAGATGCTCTGTCGTTTGAATCTCTGCTTTCCTACTGTCTTCTTCTCCAAACACGTATGGCTTCCTTCAATGGCAAGCTGTATGATCCTCTCGGATGAAAAATACCAGGTACGATCTCTGCACGGCTAATCAACTGTCGAATTTCTCGTCTCGGATGAAAAATACCAAGTACAGCTACCGCACGGCAAATCATCTATTAGTTCCCGCTAGCATCGGAATAGAACCCTTGTCCTTTTGCACACTGTCACTGCGTCCAACATTCGCAAGTTTGAAGCTCGTCACAGTCATCCCTTCCCAGATCCTACTCGAAATACCACAGACAAGGTTTAGACTTTCCAGATCCCAGGAATGCTGCTAATGATTCTAGCCTATACCACGAAGATACTAATCTCACGGACTCAGTCCGTGTATTAGATATCCAAGAGATACGCACTCAAGCTGTCGCCCAATGATTACGCTGGGCTCAGATAGAACGGGATTAGTTGTCAGGCACGTATTCATAGAATTGATAATAATGATGATTGTCACGGATCATCACACTCTCTATATTGAAGTACGAATGAGTATCTTAGAATAGAATCAAGCGTGATTGAATAGAAAACAGTAGTAATTGCATTAATCCATTGAAACACAGCAGAGCTTCTCACCCCCACCTATGGGGTTTAGACACTCATGCCGTAGAAGATACAATATAATTTCATGAGTTCTAAATGAATCTCTAAAAGTAGTTTTTATACTAAACTAGTAACTTAGGGTTAAAGAAAATGAGTAACTAGGTATAGATAGTGCAGAATTCCACTTCCGGGGCCCACTTGGAGAGTGTTTGGGCTGAGCTTTCAAGCTTCCACGTGCATATGCATCATATTGGAGTTAAACGCCACCCTGGGTGCCAAAATGGGCGTTTAACGCCGAAAAGTATGACAGTTTTGGCATTTTACGCCAAAAAGTTTTTGGCTGGTTTTTAACGCCAGTTTGGGCCATTAAATCTCGAGAAAAGTATAGACTATTATATATTTCTGGAAAGCCCAAGATGTCTAATTTTCAAAGCAATTGAGAGCGTGCCAATTGGGTCTCTGTAGCTCTAGAAAATCCATTTCGAGTGCAGGAGGGTCAGAATCCAACAGCATCTGTAGTCCTTTCTCAGCCTCTGAATAAGATTTTCGCTCAGGTCCCTCAATTTCAGCCAGAAAATACCTGAAATTACAGAAAAACATACAAACTCATAGTAAAGTCTAGAAATGTGATTTTTGAATAAAAAATAATAAAAAGTAACTAAAATATATTAAAAACTACCTAAAAACAATACCAAAAAGGGTATAAATTATCCACTCATCACAACACCAAACTTAAATTGTTGCTTGTCCCCAAGCAACTAAAAACAAAATAGGATAAAAAGAAGAGAATATACAATAAATTTCAAAAACATCAATGAAGATTAGTTTTAATTAGATGAGTGGGACTAGTAGCTTTTTGCTTTTGAACAGTTTTGGCATCTCACTTTGTGGTTAATTCCATATCAGACCAGAGCAGAGTCAAGCTGTTTGTTGCAGAAATGAGTGCCTCCATCACTGATCAGTATCCTAGGTACACCGAACCTACTAAAAATATGCTTCTGGAGGAACTTCATTACTGTCTTAGTATCATTAGTGGGTGTTGCAATTGCCTCTACCCATTTAGATACATAGTCTACTGCCACTAGAACATAAGTGTTTGAATATGATGGTGGGAAAGGCCCCATGAAGTCAATACCCCATACATCAAACAACTCAATCTCTAAGATCCCTTGCTGAGGCATAGCATAACCGTGAGGCAGATTACCAGCTCTCTGGCAACTGTCACAGTTACGTATAAACTCTCGAGAGTCTCTATAGAGAGTAGGCCAGTAGAAACCACATTGGAGAACCTTTGTGGCTGTTCGCTCACCTCCAAAATGTCCTCCATATTGTGATCCATGGAAATGCCATAGGATCTTCTGTGCCTCTTCTCTAGGCACGCATCTACGGATCATTTCGTTTGTACACCTCTTAAAGAGATATGGTTCATCCCACAAGTAGTACTTTGCATCAGTAACCAATTTTTTTGTTTGCTGCTTACTATACTCCTTGGGTATGAATCTCACAGCTTTATAGTTTGCAATGTCTGCAAACCATGGTACTTCCTGAATGGCAAAGAGTTGCTCATCCGGAAAGGTTTCAGAGATCTCAGTAGAAGGGAGGGACGCTCCTGCTACTGGTTCTATCTGGGACAGGTGATCAGCTACTTGGTTCTCTGTCCCTTTTCTGTCTCTTATTTCTATATTAAACTCTTGCAGAAGCAACACCCATCGTATGAGTCTGGGTTTTGAATCCTGCTTTGTGAGGAGATATTTTAAAGCAGCATGGTCAGTGTACACAATCACTTTTGATCCTACTAAATAAGATCTGAACTTGTCAATGGCATAAACCACTGCAAGCAACTCCTTTTTTGTGGTTGTGTAATTCTTCTTGCGTCATTTAGAACACGACTAGCATAATAAATGACATGTAGAAGCTTGTTATGCCTCTGTTCCATTACTGCACCAATGGCATGATTACTGGCATCACATATTAGTTCGAATGGTAATGTCCATTCTGGTGCAGAAATGACTGGTGCTGTGAGCAACTTAGCTTTCAGAGTCTCAAAGGCCTGCAGACACTCTGTGTCAAAGACAAATGGCGTGTCAGTAGCTAGCAAATTGCTCAGAGGTTTTGCAATTTTTGAAAAATCCTTTATAAACCTCCTATAGAATCCTGCATGTCCCAGAAAGCTTCTGATTGCCTTATCATTGGTAGGTGGTGGTAATTTTTCAATTACCTCTACCTTAGCTTGATCCAACTCTATTCCTTTGTTCGAAATTTTGTGCCCAAGAACAATTCCTTTAGTCACCATAAAATGACATTTCTCCCAGTTTAAATCCAGGTTAGTCTCTTGGCACCTTTTTAGAACAAGTGCTAGATGATCAAGACAGGAGCTGAATGAGTCTCTAAATACTGAGAAGTCATCCATGAAGACTTCCAGAAATTTCTCTACCATATCAAAAAAAATAGAGAGCATGCACCTCTGAAAGGTTGCAAGTGCATTGCACAAACCAAATGGCATCCTTCTGTAGGCAAACACTCCAGATGGACATGTGAATGCTGTTTTCTCTTAGTCCTGAGGATCTACTGTAATTTGATTGTAACCTAAATAGCCATCCAAAAAGCAGTAGTATTCATGGCCTGCTAGTCTCTCTATCATCTGGTCTATGAATGGTAAAGGAAAATGATCATTTTTAGTGGCTGTATTGAGTCTTCTGTAGTCAATACACATACGCCATCCTGTAACTGTTCTTGTAGGAACCAGTTCATTCTTTTCATTATGAACCACTGTCATGCCTCCCTTTTTGGGGACAACTTGGACAGGGCTCACCAAGGGGCTATCAGAAATAGGATAAATAATCCCAGCCTCTAATAACTTAGTGACCTTTTTCTGCACCACCTCCTTCATGGCTGGATTCAGCCGCCTCTGTGGTTGAACCACTGGCTTAGCATCATCTTCCAATAGGATCTTGTGCATGCATCTAGCTGGGCTAATGCCCTTAAGATCACTTATGGACCACCCAAGAGCTGTCTTGTGTGTCCTTAGCACCTGAATTAGTGCTTCCTCTTCCTGTGGCTCTAAAGCAGAGCTTATGATCACAGGAAAAGTGTCATCTTCTCCCAGAAATACATATTTTAGGGATGGTAATAGTGGTTTGAGCTCGGGTTTAGGAGGCTTCTCCTCTTCCTGAGGAGTTTTTAGAGATTCTTTTATTTTCTCTGGTTCCTCCAGATCTGGCTGAACATCTTTAAAAATGTCCTCTAGCTCTGATTCGAGACTCTCAGTTATATTAACCTCCTCCACCAGGGAGTCAATAATATCAGTACTCATGCAGTCTTTGGATGTGTTTGGATGCTGCATAGCTTTGACAGCATTCAACTTAAACTCATCCTCATTGACTCTCAGGGTTATCTCCCCTTTTTGGACGTCGATGAGGGTTCGTCCAGTTGCTAGGAAAGGTCTTTCTAGAATGAGAGTTGCACTATTGTGCTCCTCCATTTCCAGCACTACAAAGTCAGTGGGAAAGGCAAATGGTCCAACCTTGACAATCATATCCTCAATTACGCCTGATGGAATTTTAATGGAGCCATCAGCAAGTTGGAGGCATATCCGGGTTGGTTTAACTTCATCAGTCAAACCAAGATTTTTGATAGTGGATGCAGGTATTAGGTTGATACTTACCCCAAGATCACATAGAGCTGTCTTGGTACAAGCACCCTCTAATGTGCATGGTATCATAAAGCTTCCGGGATCTTTAAGCTTCTCTGGTAAGCTTTTCAGAATGACTGCACTGCATTCTTTAGTGAGAAAAACATTTTCAGTTTCTCTCCAATCCTTCTTATGACTTAAGATCTCTTTCATGAACTTAGCATAAGAGGGTATTTGCTCAAGTGCCTCTGCAAACGGAATCTTTGTTTCAAGAGTCCTAAGATAGTCTGCAAAGCGGGCAAATTGTTTATCTTGTTTCGCTTGGCAGAGTTTCTGTGGATAAGGCATCTTAGCTTTATATTCTTCAACCTTAGTTGCTGCAGGTTTACTTCCTACAGAAGTGGTTGGAGAAGCCTGCCTAAGGGGGTTGTTATCAGCACTTGCAGGTGTCTGATCCCTTGTTGGCATTTGAACGCCAGAATTGGGTGCTGCATGGGCGTTTAACGCTAGATTGCCACCCTTTTCTGGCATTTGGACGCTAGACTTGGCCATCCACTGGGCATTCAATGCCAACTTCTTATCCTTTTCTGGCATTTGAATGCTAGAATCATTCCTCTCTGGGCCCTTACTGTCCTCAGAGGAATTTTGGGCAGTGGTTTGGTCATCCTCTGTCAGTTGTTCCTTTCTTGGCTTTCTGCTGTTTTGAGTTGAGACATTCAGTGTCTTTCGACTCCTTAAATGAACAGCTTGGCACTCTTCTGTTATCTGTTTAGATAGCTACTGTCTTGTCTGATCCAATTGTGCTTCCATATTCCTGTTAGCATTTTTAGTGTCTTGTAGCATCTTTTTAAATTCTGCTAACTATTTTGTTATAAAAAACAATTGCTGATTGAGTTCAGCAATTTGTTCTGGAGGACTAAGTTCAGTGGATGCTGCCTCAGCCTCTTCTTTCATGGAGGTCTCACCACTTGAGTACAGGTGCTGATTTCTGGCAACTGTATCAATGAGCTCTTGAGCCTCTTCAATTGTCTTTCTCATATGTATAGATCCACCAGCTGAGTGGTCTAGAGACATCTGGGCCTTTTCTGTAAGCCCATAGTAGAAGATGTCTAACTGCACCCATTCTAAAAATATTTCAGAGGGGAATTTTCTTAGCATCTCTCTGTACCTCTTCCAGGCATTATAAAGAGATTTATCATCCTCTTGTTTAAAGCCTTGGATGTGCAGCCTTAGCTGTGTCATCCTTTTTGGAGGGAAATATTGATTCAGAAATTTGTCTGATAATTGTTTTCGTGTTCTTATGCTTGCTGTGGGTTGGTTATTTAACCACCTCTTAGCTTGATCTTTTACAGCAAACAGAAACAGTAATAATCTGTAGACATCCTGATCTACTTTCTTATCACGTACTGTGTCAGCAATTTGTAAGAACTGTGCAAGAAACTCAGTAGGTTCTTCCTGTGGAAGACCGGAATACTGGCAATTTTGCTGCACCATGATAATGAGCTTAGGGTTTAGCTCAAAACTGCTGGCTCTGATGGGGGGTATACAGATACTACTCCCATATGAGGCAGTAGTGGGGTTAGCATATGACCCCAGAGTCCTTCTGGACTGTTTATTTCCACTTAGGTCCATGATAGAGAGAAAGGGAGATGATGTGGATTGTGAATAAAAATTTTATTCCCTTTTTTTTGAATTTAACGAAATTAAAAATAAATTAAATAAATAAAATGATGCAAATTTCGAAAATAAATAAAAAAAGAAAAAGAAATAAACGAAATTAGAAAACTAAATTAATTAATTAATTAAAAAAATTTGAAATTTTTGGGTGAGGATTTTCGAAAAATGAAGAGAGAGAAAGTGGTTAGAAAGTTTTGAAAAAGATATATCTTCAAATTAAAGATACTTGTAAGAAAATAAATAAGAGAAAAGATTTGAAAAAGATTTGATTTTAGGATTTGAGATTAGAAAAGATAAGATAAGTTAGGTAAGAGAAGATAAGGAATTTAAGAGAAGATAGGTTTTTAAATTAAAAAGTTTTGAATTTTAAATTTTGAAATTTGAAATTTGAAATTTGAAATTTGAATTTTGAATTTTAAATTTTGAATTTTGAATTTTGAAAAACTCAACAATATAAGATAAAGATTTGAAAAAGATTTAAATTTTGAAAAAGGTTTGATTTTTTTAAAATTTTAAATTTAAATTTTGAAATTTGAATTTTGAATTTTGGAATTTAATTGAAATTTGAAATTTGAAATAAGAGAAGATAAGATTTTGAAAAAGATATGATTTTTGAAAAAGATTTGAATTTTGAAATTTAAAATTAAGATAAGATAAGATAAAAATTTTAAAATAAAAATCTGAATTTTTAAATGTAATTTTTGAAAATTCAATTAAAATTAAGAGAAAAGATATTTTTGAATTTAATGAGGAGAGAGAAAAACAAGTAAAAGACACCAAACTTAAAATTTTTAAGATTAAAACAAAAAGAGAAACAAGAAAACTTTGAATGTCAAGATGAACACCAAGAACACTTTGAAGATCAAGATGAATACCAAGAACAAATTTTGGAAATCTTTAAGAAAATAAAAATACAAAGAACACCAAACTTAAAAATTTTTATACTTTGGACACTAATAATTCGAAAATGCACAAGAAAAACAAGGAAAGACACAAAACAAGAAAAACTAAAGATCAAACAAGGAAAATAAATAAGAACAACTTGAAGATCAAGAAAAAAAACTAAGAACATGTAATTCGAAAAATTGAAAGAAAAATAAAGGCATGCAATTGACACCAAACTTAAAACATGAAACTAAACTCAGACAGAAGACTAAATTATGAGGTTATTGGTTTTTATTTATTTATTAAAAATTTCGTAAAGAAATTTAGAAAAATAAAACAAGGATTTTAAAACTTTTAACAAGAAAAATAATAAAATACTCAAAGACAAATCACAGATTAATAAAGAAAAATAAAAAATTTTGAAAGATTTTTGAAAAGAAAATAAAAGACTCTAATTTAGTGACTCTAAACCAACCAAAAAGGTAAATTCTTCCTAATCTAAGCAACAAGATGAACCGTCAGTTGTCCAAACTCGAACAATCCCCGGAAATGGCGCCAAAAATTTGGTGCACAAAATTGTGATCACACTTTTCACAACTCCACACAACTAACCAGCAAGTGCATTGTGTCGTCCAAGTAATACCTTACGTGAGTAAGGGTCGATCCCGCAGAGATTGTCGCCTTGAATCAAGCTATGGTTGTCTTGTAAATCTTAGTCAGGAGATTAATGATTAAATTGAATTTGTTTATGAAAAGTAAATAACATAAAATAGATGGTACTTGTGATTCAGTAATGAGGAACAGGTTGAGGTTTCGGAGATGCTCTGTCATCTCAATCTCTGCTTTCCTACTGTCTTCTTCTCCAAACACGCATGGCTTCCTTCAATGGCAAGCTGTATGATCCTCTCGGATGAAAAATACCAGGTACAATCTCTGCATGGCTAATCAACTGTCGGATTTCTCGTATCGGATGAAAAATATCAAGTACAGCTACCGCACGGCTAATCATCTATTAGTTCCCACTAGCGTCTGAATAGAACCCTTGTCCTTTTGTAAACTATCACTGCGCCCAACATTCGCAAGTTTGAAGCTCATCACAGTCATCCCTTCCTAGATCCTACTCGGAATACTGAAGAATGGAAGATTGATGGTTTAGAATTTACATTAAATTATCGTTGGAAGTATAGTTTCTAAACCAAGCAATAATCCCTTCATACAAAAAACCTGTTTGTCACTTAAGTAAACCCAATAAAATTTATAACCGAAGTATTTCAACCTCAGGTCGTCTTCTCAAGGAATTGTGATGTGTGGAAAACGATCCAACACAAAACTCATCGGCAAGTGTACCGGGTCGCATCAAGTAATAATAACTCACGTGAGTGAGGTCGATCCCACAGGGATTAAAGGATTGAGCAATTTTAGTTAGGTGATTGATTTAGTCAAGCAAACAAGAGTTGATTTGAGTGACTTGTAATTGACAGAAGCTAAATTGAATGAATTGTAAAGGGAGAAGGGAGGATTGCAGTAAATTAAAGAGAACAGAAAGTAAAAGTGCTGAATCTTAAAGAACAAGTAAAGTAAATGGCAGAAACTTAGAGTGCAAGAAATGTAAATAACTAAAACTTAAAATGCAAGAAATGTAAATGGCTTGAATAATAAAAGGATTTGGGGACTGCGAATGCAGAATTTAAACAATCACAAGTAAGTTGCGACAAGCAGAAGAGTAGAAGATAAATTGAATTGAAATAGATCTCAAACAGAAAAGTAAATTAGCTTGAAGAAGCATTCAGCAGATGAACTAAAATGAAAATACAGATCTCAGGAATCAAGAGACTAGAAATCCAAGTCTAGATCTCACTGCCTTCCTTGATCCAACTCAAAGAACAATTGCAAACAAATTAAAGATCAAAATAGTAAAGAAACTTGAATTCAGATCACCAAATCTTGAATTATGCAGAGAAAGGAACAAAGAGATCTTAAGAGGAGAGTGAGACAGAATTTCCTCAATTCTTCACACTTAAGACTCAAACAAAGATTTGCAGAAAAGAAAACAAGAAAACCCAGAGGAAGAGAACTCAATTCTCCTCCCCAATTCTCCAAGATCCAGAATCAAAGTAAAAACTCTCAAAATTATAAATGAAAATTCTAAAAGAAGAAAAAGGTCCTCTCTAAATCAAACTAGCTTCTATTTATACACTTCCTAATTTGGATCTAAGAATTTGGGTGGGCTTCTAAATTTGGTGAAGAAATGGATTTAATTTGAATTTTTGGTGAATTTTGGCCCATGGGGATTGCTCCCAGGGCAAAGCTCGGCTCTTGGCAAGAGCCCTTGGCAAGATCTTTGGTGCTCTTGGCCTTAGCAATGTGTTGTGCGCCTTTCTTCTTGTTACAAGGGAGTAAAGCTCTTTGCTAGAGCTCTAAGCTCTTGGCAAGAGCTTTGCTTGCCTCTTGTCCTTAGGGAGGTTCACGGTTCGACACCCAGGGAGAGCACTTGCTGGTCATTTTCCTTGGCACATGAGTAGCGCTTAAGTCCTTGCTTCCTTAAAGCCCTTGGTTCGAATCCCATTGAGTGAAAACAAGCCAATTTTGGCTTGTTTCTCTTGCAAAGTAGCACTTCAACCTTCCCTCATGCCTTGGGTTCGAATCTCCTGGAGTGAAAACAAGCCAATTTTGGCTTGTTTTTCTTGTAAGGTAGCGCTACACTCTCCCCCTTTCGTCTTGAGTTCAAACCTTGGTGAGTGCATTGGTGAGCTTTTCTTCCTTGATTTTCTTCAAAGCAAGCCCGAAAAAGCTCTTGGCAAAGCTCTTGGCAAGAGCTGAGCTTTGAGTTTGCCTTGGTTCCTTATTCCTTGTAGCGCTTGGTTAAGCTCTTGGCAAGAGCTTTAGGCTCTTGGCAAGAGCTTTATGCTCTTGCTCCTTGCTTGGCCCTTGATTTTTGAAGTAAAGCTCTCCACAAGAGCTCAAAGCTCTTGGCAAGAGCTTTGTGCTCTTGCTCCTTGTTTTGAGCCATACTTTTCTTTCTTTGGGCCACGCTTCTCTTCCTTTGGCCATGCTTTCTTTATTTCCTTTGAGCACGCTCCCTAGGCCACGCTTTTCTCATTTTTTTCTTTTCTTCACCTACAAGTAATCAAAACAACCAATCAAAGTATCACCAAATTCACAAGGTTTAAAATTCATAAAAAAATCAATTAATTCAAGCTTAAACCTCATGATTTTGTACCAATTAAAGGGTGGTTGATTGATTCAAATAAACTATGCAATTCCACTCCAAATCACTAACTTACAATGCAAGAAAGTGCATAAAAACTAATGAAACAAGTGAAAAATACTTGCAAAGCTAGCATATGATGACTTGTCATCAAATTGCAGGGAGGTATGATTTACTATTGGTTATGTAAAAAAATATGTTTTTGGGTTTTTTAAAATAAGGAACAAGTAATTTAAATGACAAGAAAAATAAATTAATAATAATAAAATCTCTTGGCAAGGTATAAGAACTGGACGTCCTATCCTAGTTATCCTTATCAGGTGTGAAGAGAATTGGATTCTGCTCGCACTTTTAATTAACCCTTGCTAAACAAAGGAAAGTCAAGTGGACAAATTGATTTGATCCTCAGGTCCTAGTCAATTTTTCCACTTGACTTTTCTTTGTTTAGCAAGGGTTAATTAAAAGTGGGAGCAGAATCCAATTCCCTTCACACCTGATAAGGATAAATAGGATAGGACGTCCAGTTCTTATACCTTGTCAAGAGATTTTATTATTATTAATTTATTTTTCTTGTCATTTAAATTACTTGTTCCTTATTTTAAAAAACCCAAAAATATATCTTTTTACATAACCAATAATAAATCATACCTCCCTGCAATTCCTTGAGAAGACGACCCGAGGTTTAAATACTTCGGTTATAAATTTTATTGGGTTTGCTTAAGTGACAAACAGGTTTTTTGTATGAAGGGATTATTGCTTGGTTTAGAAACTATACTTGCAACGAGAATTTATTGTAAATTCTAAACCATCAATCTTCTGTTCTTCAAAATGGCACCGTTGTCGGGGAATTGCAAACGTGTGCCTTATTATTGGTTATTGTAAATATTTTCTTTTACCTATTTATTTGTTTTTATTTTTGTTTTTAATTTTTATTAGTCACTATGAATTCTCACCCCTATCGCTTTGAGTTTGGTTCCAATGCTGTTGAAAGGAATGGAAATTATAACAGGAACATGCATCAAGGTCAAAACAATCAGAGATGAAAGGAGCCACGAGGATCTAATCAACCCTTTGGGCAACAACACCCTCCAAACCACCATGGACGACGACCATTCAATAATGCATGTCAAGACAATAGGTACGGTGGACCCCTTCGTGACAACCATCACCCACCAAATTACTATGGTAAAAAACCATTCCGAGGTGCATACCAAGATGATAGATATGATGGACCCCCATCATATGCCTATGAACCACCTCCTCAACACAGCTTTGAACCACCACACTCACAAGCCAACTACCATCATTCACCTTCATATGACCCTAACCCTTATCCACCCCAATTCCAACCCAATTACTCCCAAGAACCACCACTTCCCTATGCACCATGTCCACATCCATCTCTCCAAGTATCAAGGGAGCAACTCAAGGAAACATTTGAAAAATTTTACGCCACACTTCACCAATTGAATCAAGTGATAAATAGACTACCTTCTCGACGTTCGGACACTCAAAATCCCCAATGGCTTCATGTGGGCAATCTAATGAAGAACGTAGCATGAAGGAGATATTAGAAATCCCACTGGACAATACGGAGCATGACTTTGTACTGGAACAAGTGGAGGAAGCTGAAATTATAGAAGAAGAAGAATTGGTTGAAGACTTAGGAGATGTTAAACCTTCATGGGAATCCAGAATTGTGGAGAATTCCGTCAAGAAATTTACAATTGATGCTAAGGAGGATAGTGCACAACCTCCAAAGCAGGAATATTATGAAGAACTGGACGGAATAACTCAACAAGCAAGTCTCCTTGATAATGATAATCCCGAATCAAGTTCTCCTAGTAATGAACTTGCATCCGCAAGTGAATTTTTTGAGATAGAAGAATCTTTCTCGAGTGAATACGAAGATGATACGGAGGTTGACTTTTCGCAACCTCCAACTTATGATTTGAGTGATGAGGTGATGTATGGAAAATGATCCAACACAAAACTCACCGGCAAGTATACCGGGTCGCATCAAGTAATAATAACTCACGTGAGTGAGGTCGATCCCACATGGATTGAAGGATTGAGCAATTTTAGTTTAGTGGTTGATTTAGTCAAGCGAACAAGAGGTTATTTGAGTGATTTGTATCCAACAGAAGCTAAATTGCATGAAATTAAAGGGAGAGGGATAATTGACAAGAATTTAAAGTGCAGAAGAATTAAAAAAGCTGAATCTTAAAGTGCAAGTAATGTAAATTACAAAAACTTAAATTGCAAGAAATGTAAATAACTGAAACTTAAAGTGCAAGAAATGTAAATTGCTTGAATTATAAAAGAAATTGGGAATGGGGATTGCAGGATTTAAACAAAGGAAAGTAACTTGCGATAAGCAGAAGAGTAAAAGATGGATTGAATTGAAGTAGATCTCAAACAGAAAATGTAAATTGGCTTGAAGAAGCCTTAGCAGATGAACAGAAAGGAAATTTCAAATCTCAGGGGTCAAGAGACTAGAAAACTACGTCTAGATCTCACTACCTTCCTTGATCCAATTCAGAAAGCAATTGCAAACAAATTAAAGATCAAACAGTAGAAAAAGTAAATTTAAATTTCAATTTCTCAAATGGTGCAGTGAAACAAAAACAGAGAGAGATCTCAAAGTGAGATTGAGACAGAATTTCCTCAATTCTCCACACCCAAGACTCAAGCAAGAATTCCAGAAAAGAAAAATAAGAAACCCAGAGAAAGAGAACTCAATTCTCCTCCCAATTCTCCAAGATCAAAGTTACAGAAAGAAAAATTCTAAAAGAGGTACAAATCTTCCAAGTAAAAGTTCCGTTCCGTTCTAAATCAAACTAACTTCTATTTATACACTTTCTTCTAATGGTCTTGAAGCCTTGAATTTGGGCCTTGGCTTTGATGGAATTGGATTGAAGATAGCCTCAGTTGGTTGCTCTTGGACTTGAGAAGAAATCCGTTTGCAATTTGGACTTTGGAGCCTTTAAGTTTGAGTTAAAGTTTGAGGCAAACTTTAACTCAAACATTGGAGTGTTAAAAATTATGCAGAACGGTGCTCTTTCTATCACTCATGTTTGAGTTCACGTTTGAGGTCAAACGTGAGCTCAAACGTGCTCCCTCCAAGGCCATGTTGCAGCCAACGTTTGACCTCAAGTTTGAGGCAAACGTTGGCGCAAACTTTAAGTCCCCTGGTATAGTAATTGAGCCAACGTTTGACCTCAAGTTTGAAGCAAACATTGGCGCAAACTTTGGCTTCTCCAGGAATTGTTGTTGCACCAACGTTTGACCTCAAGTTTGAGGCAAACGTTGGCGCAAACTTTGGCTTCTCCAGGGTATAATTTTGAACCAACATTTGACCTCAAGTTTGAGGCAAACGTTGGTGCAAACGTTGGCATTTCCAGGGCTTGTTCTTAAGCCAATGTTTGACCTCAAGTTTGAGGCAAACGTTGGCACAAACTTGAGTTCTTACCAGGGTGGTTTTGCTGCCTTCATTTCCATTGCTGCCATCCCCTTTCTTCAACCTTCCTCCAAGCCTTTTGGTTACCTGTCATCAATCAACAAATGCATCAAAGCTATGCTAAAATCATGAGACTTCTTATCATCCTTGACATATAAGCAATTATAGCACAAAATCTCATGAAAATGCATCAATTTACTCCTGGTTGATTGAATCCAAATGCACATGAATTTCCACCCAAATGGCTTACTTGTAACCCAAGAAAGTGTATAAAACCTATTGAAACAAATGAAAAATTGCTTGAAAAACTAGGATAAGATGACTTGTCATCATAACACCAAACTTAAACCTTGCTTGTCCCCAAGCAAGAAAAGAGTTATGCTCGAAGGTTCTTTCAATTAAAGTGGATTGAAGAATAACTTGTCATATCCTGTGAGTGAAGTGATTAAGTGATAGTGGGGTGAACTCTAAATTATATGCTCATGCAAGGGCTTCAGTGCTTACTATTCCCTACATCTTGGAAGTCTTAGGTCTTAGAACTTTCATCCAAATAATATCATGGAGATCTCTCTATTGGTAATCACCTTGAAGCAGCTTATAATTTCTGTGTTTTGGCCTTGACTCTAAGTGTCATGTCTCAAAGCGGCTCTTTAGATAAACTTTCAATCAATACTCCTAAACCAGTTGGTTTTAAGGTTTTAGGTGTTAAAGCACCCCTAAGGATTTACTTGCTCAAGCCTCTCTCTTTGACACAATTCGACCACAAGCATTCACTAGGATAACAACTCTTTGAGTTTTTATTTCTTCCTTCTTTTCTGCCTAGTAATTGATGCTCAGAGCCTTGGACCGTGTTCTTTTGTTTTTGTATTTTCTTTATTTTCTTTTGTTTGCTGCTTCTTGGATCAATAAATGTTTGAGAATCTCCACAATACTTCTTTGAACTCTATGTCCTGCCTATGAGCTCCCATGCAAGTTTTCATAAGCATGCAACCTCAATGCATAATCATACAACTAGAACCACCACTTCTCCTAATCTTTTGCTTGCCTCAAAACTGTTTAATTCTTCAATCCTTCTTTTCAAAGAACTATCATGTGATGCCTTTTTGAGACATTAAGTGCAAACAAGTTTGGAGAGTATAAGGTTGTGAATGATCAAGCATCTTAATTATTGAATTATAGAGAACTATACTAGACAGACAGACAGACAGGGGTATAATATCACTTTCAATCATAGCAGTGTCTGATACAAAATAATCACTTAAAAATACAACCTTTTGGAGTTTACTTGCTTTACTCCTCATCATCATCATTGCTGGTCTTCACATTCCTCTTTCATCTCTTTGATTGATGATGCTTAATCTTTCCAAAAACTTGTATGATGCTCTGCAGTGATATTGAAAGTTGCTTGTTCCCCAAGCACTTGAAAAATGGTTAGCATGCATTAATTATTTGCGGGCTTTTGAACTTACTTTGGTGTGGGAACACCAAACTTAGTATCTTGCCAATGGTTCTCATGCATCAAATTAATCATATGTGGAACTCTTTTTCTTTGCCAAAAGCAATAAACTAAAAACTAGAAAACAGACATTGGTTAGGTATTTTCTCTGGTTGCTTGGAGTTAGCAACCCTTTATGCAGAAGGTGAGAATGTGTTTTTAAATGTGATTTTTTGTGGAACACCAAACTTAGCATTCTTCATTCTCTCTTAGATTATTTTGTTGTGCAACACCAAACTTAGCTCCTTGCAATATAGAGAACGTTACTTAGCCTTTTTATTGAATGGAAAGAAAACTACCTCAGGTTGGGTTGCCTCCCAACAAGCGCTTCTTTATTGTCATTAGCTTGACATTCTTCATTCTGTGATCATGGAAGTTGAAAATCCTGTTGCCTTTGATTTCCTCCTCTCACTATGGGCTTCATTTCCTCTGTTTCTTCTTGTGGAACTTCTCTGTGATGCTTTTCTTGGATGAGTGTTTCTTTTCCCATAACCCTCTTGGTTTCCTCTATAATTGCTTTCCATTTCTCCCATCTAGCAGCTTTTTCGTTGTCTTTTGGGTCATCTTCAGTGGCTCTGGGGAAGGTGTTTGCCTTTTTCTCACCAATTTCTACAATGTGTTTAACCATTTGCTCCATTTGCCTCTCAAGTTTTCTGATTGAGGCTTCTTGGTTTTTGCTTACCATCTCTTGATTTTTCATAAGTTTCTCCATCATCATCTCTAGACTAGAGATTTTTTGAGAGTCTGAATTTGGTTGTGGTTGTGTAAAATGAGATGGTTCTTGAAAGTTGTTTTGGGAAAATTATGAGGTGTGATAGGGTTGGAAGGATGTGTGTTGTGGTGGTGTGTAATGGTTGTTGTTGGCATGGTGGTGTTTTTGCTGGTTTGTGAAGTTGGGGTTGTTGTAATTGAGGTCCCTTGGTCCTTGATTTTGGTGCTCGCTCTTCCTCCAGTTGGAATGAGTCCTCCAGGGTGGGTTGTACACATCACCCTGAGACTTGTGTTGGAACAGGCTTGAGGTACTATTTGGAAAGTGCTCTTCCATGTCTTGGAATTCTTCTTCTGAGTCCTCTTCTCTAACAATGCCTTTCCCTCTTTCTGCTCTTCTTAACCTCCTGAGGGTTCTTTCGTCTTGTTCACAAAAAGTGGGTATAGCTCCCCTTGTTCCTGACATACAACTAAAACAAGAAAATCACACAAAACCAGAAAAACAGTAACACTTCAATCCATTGCTAGAGTGAAGTTTTGTTAGTTTAGGCAAAAATTCAAACAGTTAGTGTGTTAGTCAAGAATTAAAGAAACAGAAAAGAAAAAGTGCTTGATCTAGACCACCACCTTACTTTATCATTGTCAATCTAATCAATCCCCAGCAACGGTGCCAAAAATTTAATGTGTGGAAAACGATCCAACACAAAACTCACCGGCAAGTGTACCGGGTCGCATCAAGTAATAATAACTACGTGAGTGAGGTCGATCCCACAGGGATTGAAGGATTGAGAAATTTTAGTTTAGTGGTTGATTTAGTCAAGCGAACAAGAGTTGATTTGAGTGATTTGTATTCAACAGAAGCTAAATTGCATGAAATTAAAGGGAGAGGGATAATTGACAAGAATTTAAAGTGAAGAAGAATTAAAAGAGCTGAATCTTAAAGTGCAAGTAATGTAAATTGCAGAAACTTAAATTGCAAGAAATGTAAATAACTGAAACTTAAAGTGCAAGAAATGTAAATTGCTTGAATTATAAAAGGAATTGGGAACAGGGATTGCAGGATTTAAACAAAGGAAAGTAACTTGCGATAAGCAGAAGAGTAAAAGATGGATTGAATTGAAGTAGATCTCAAACAGAAAATGTAAATTAGCTTGAAGAAGCCTTAGCAGATGAACAGAAAGGAAATTCCAAATCTCAGGGGTCAAGAGACTAGAAAACTAAGTCTAGATCTCACTACCTTCCTTGATCAAATTCAGAAAGCAATTGCAAACAAATTAAAGATCAAACAGTAGAAAAAGTAAATTTCAATTTCAATTTCTCAAATGGTGCAGTGAAACGAAAACAGAGAGAGATCTCAAAGTGAGATTGAGACAAAATTTCCTCAATTCTCCACACCCAAGACTCAAGCAAGAATTGCAGAAAAGAAAAACAAGAAACCCAGAGAAAGAGAACTCAATTCTCCTCCCAATTCCCCAAGATCAAAGTTACAGAAAGAAAAATTCTAAAAGAGGTACAAATGTTCCAAGTAAAAGTTTCGTTCCGTTCTAAATCAAACTAACTTCTATTTATACACTTTTTTCTAATGGTCTTGAAGCCTTGAATTTGGGCCTTGGCTTTGATGGAATTGGATTGAAGATAGCCTCAGTTGGTTGCTCTTGGACTTGAGAAGAAATCCGTTTGCAATTTGGACTTTGGAGCCTTTAAATTTGAGTCAAAGTTTGAGCAAACTTTAACTCAAACGTTGGAGTGTTAAAAATTATGCAGAATGGTGCTCTTTCCATCACTCACATTTGAGGTCAAACGTGAGCTCAAACGTGCTCCCTCCAAGGCCATGTTGCAGCCAACGTTTGACCTCAAGTTTGAGGCAAACGTTGGCACAAACTTTAAGTCCCCCTGGTATAGTAATTGTGCCAACGTTTGACCTCAAGTTTGAGGCAAATGTTGGCGCAAACGTTAAGGCTCCCTTGGTGTATTTGTGAGTCAACGTTTGACCTCAAGTTTGAGGCAAACGTTGCTTCCCCCAGGGTTAGTTTTTGAGCCAACGTTTGACCTCAAGTTTGAGGCAAACGTTGGCGCAAACTTTGGCTTCTCCAGGGCTTGTTGTTGCACCAACATTTGACCTCAAGTTTGAGGCAAACGTTGGAGCAAACTTTGGCTTCTCTAGGGTATAATTTTGAACCAACATTTGACCTCAAGTTTGAGGCAAACGTTGGTGCAAACGTTGGCTTCTCCAGGGCTTGTTCTTAAGACAACGTTTGACCTCAAGTTTTAGGCAAATGTTGGCACAAACTTGAGCTCTTCCTAGGGTGGTTTTGCTGCCTTCATTTCCATTGCTACCATCCCCTTTCTTCAACCTTCCTCCAAGCCTTTTGGTCACCGGTCATCAATCAACAAATGCATCAAAGCTATGCTAAAATCATGAGACTTCTTATCATCCTTGACATATAAGCAATTATAGCACAAAATCTCATGAAAATGCATCAATTTACTCCTGGTTGATTGAATCCAAATGTACATGAATTTCCACCCAAATGGCTTACTTGTAACCCAAGAAAGTGTATAAAACCTATTGAAACAAATGAAAAATTGCTTGAAAAACTAGGATAAGATGAATTGTCATCATGAGAAAGATACTTCGACTTTGATCAAGATGTGGTTGAAACCGAAGAAGTTTACAAGGAAGTGGAAGAATTCACAGAAGAACACAAGGGAGAAGAGCTTGCAAAACCATTGGAAACACCTATCCCAAGGCCATTACCACCCAATACTAAATTTAAGTGGGTAAAATCCTTAGCTTTTATCTTTACTTTTCCACTTGAATATGGTTTGCTTGAAATAAATGGTCAGCTTAGAGCTCTTTGTGGTTTTAAGAGTAAAAGGGAAATGGTTCGTGCTCAAGGCTGGTATGCAAGATTCAATAAACTTCCACGCTTCAATTTGAAGTGCAAGGATTGGTATCGAGTTCAATTGAATGGGTCTCAGAAAATGTTTGATCATCTTGGTGAGAATGCAACTTCTAAACCGCCCGGCTGGAAAAGTAAAAATCAAGACAAAGGCGGATATAATAGCAAGGTGTGGGATCCTGGAATCTATTCTGACATTCAACATCCTGGGAACCTGAGAACCTATTTGAATTTACTCAAGGGCTTTACATGCCTAGTTTGGGACCCCGGAGGCTGTTGGCATTCCAAACAGTGGTGGAGATTTTTGGATGAATTCAAGCACAAGCCACCATAACAAAGGACTCTCCAAATGTCTAACTTAAGGACTTTAACTAAAAGTGCTAAGTGGGAGACAACCCACCATGGTATGATCGTTTCTTTTTCAATTTCAATTTTATTTCGTTTTGTTTGTTTTTAAATTTTATTTTATTCTATTTTAATTGAACCTGGAATTATTCATATCACAGATACTCCTTAACCCTTAACTACCCACAACCACCAAACTGCCCCTACCTCGGACCGCCGCCGCTCCGCCACCCATCGCCGCTGCGTCACCACCATACCGCCACCATCTCTCTGAGCCTAATTTATGTTTCTACACACCAGGTTCCTCCGAACACCGATTTCATTTTCCAATTAGTCAGTTAGTTGCATATTTTACAGTTTTTGTTCGAAATAGGATAGTTATAGATGCATGATTGTAGTGGATTTTAGGTGGTTAGGTAGCTAGGATGTGGTTAGTGGATTTAGGCCTGATAATTGCACCGTTCGTGGTACCTGTTTTTATCTGATTCGCAATTCTGAATTTACTATAATGCTGTGCCGTTCATATGTTGTTCTTCGTATTTGATGTTGCTGTTAAACCGTTCTTTAATGTTCTTGCTATTTGTTAATCTTTTCAGCACTATTTACTTTCATATGAACTGATTTTTCCTACTGTTTACTAACCGGGAACATCTAATTTTAGCCGGAATGCTGCCCAAATTTTCTGCAAATTTATGGTTCAATCTATCCCCATTCATGTATTGGTTTGATATTCAGTATTTTGCATTACTTGGCTACAACCAAACCAATTCATGAATGCACGGGCTAGCATTCTTATCCCTCTTGGTTCCCTGCGTAATAAATTGCTTATTGATGAATTCATTCTCATTTTACACTTACTTTATCTATAGGAATTATCATCAATAAACTGCAATCCTTGCTTGAATATAAGTTGATTATTCCTCAAGTTTGTGAATTTCTTGGTAACTAGGAAAACCATTCTCATGCCACTCACTTTAACTTCCTTTTTAACTCCTAACCAGTTTAGCTTTCTAACTTCTCTTTTTGGTTTTTACCTAACTACTTTAACTTTCTAACTCAAGGCATGATTACTGTTTTTCCTAATTAACTTGAATTCCACTTTTATTATATTTTGGATTGTGATTTGTACTCTCATACTTTTAACTCAAATTCAATCCAAAATGTACATATATTTACCTCATCTCATGCTTCTATTGCTCTTTTTGCCTTTATGCTTACATTGACAAAACCCTACTTGCCTACTTATTTTCCTGCTTTAGTTCTTCAATTATATCCTGCTACTTCTGCATTTCAGGATGTCTGATCCCAAAAGTAAGGGAAAAGGCAAGGCAACTACAGGAAAACAGAAAAGAGGAGAATCTTCTACCTCTATCCTGGATATCCTTCATGACGATTCTTGGCGGAAAAAGAACTTTACCCCGCAGGAAAAGGCCGACCAACTCCTCACTGCCACAAATCAAGTAAAATTTGTAAACAGATACTGTGAGCTAAAGTATCCAGTATTTGCCATTGCCAGGAACCTCTACCTGGAGAGAACTCTTAAAATTCCAGAAGAACTCACCCAGTACACTTCCGAATAGATAAAACAAAGAGGCTGGTTCTTTATGGAAAGGAACTTGACAGAGGTCAATGCATCCTGGGTCAGAGAATTTTACTGTAACTATTTCAAGACCTCCCTGGATGCAGTGCACCTCAGAGGGAAATAGATTTTAGTCACTGAGGAAGCTATTGAGGATATCCTCCAGCTTCAGCCTAAGTCAGATCAGCCTGACGGTTACCAAAAGGCTGAAGAGGATATGTGATACATGAGATTTGACTGGGATACAGTCAAGCAGAGAATAGCCCTTGATCCTACTGCCCCATGGGTCATGGGAAAGAATACAGTGATGCCTAAGGGAATCAAGCTGATATATTTGAATGATGAGGCTCGGCTTTGGCAGCAGATCCTGAGTAATTTCGTGATGCCGAGTACTCATGAAACAGAGGTGCCCGCTGCTATGATCACCCTCATCTGGTGTGTGATGGAGGGTAAGGACCTGTATCTTCCACGTTTCATCAGGTATTATATGGCCAGTTTCCATGTCAGAGGCACTCTCCCTTTCCCTTATCTGATCACCCAGCTAGGCCACCGAGCTGACGTGCCTTGGGAGCTTGCTGATAAGAAGCCAACTACTGCAGACTGCAAGAAGATCATTCCTCACAACAGGAAGTTTCTGGCATTAGGGTACAGACCTCATTTTCTCACTGCCTCGGGTGAGGCAGCCACATCTTCAGCTGCCCCTTCTGCATCCACTGCTGCACCAGCCCCATCCACTGCACCTCAACCTGCTCCTGAGCCCATTTATCATCTGGTGCACCGCCTCTTCGCATGCCTGGATCGTATGGAGCGTCACCACAAGAGATGCTATGAGCACCTAAAGTTGATGATCCGATCCGGCAGCGACATCCCCTCCGAGCCTGACACCGCTTCTGAGCCATCTGATGTGGAGGCGGATGATCGTGAGGAAGAGGCACATGCCCAGGCTGAGCAAGGAGGACCTGAGCAGGCTGCACCACACCATGAGGAGCCCCACCAGATCCAGGCCGCAGATTCGAAGATTCCTCTACAGACAGAGCCTCCACTTCAGCAGGCTGCTCCTCTGACACTTATCCAGACTACAGACCCTCAGCTTACCGCAGAGACACCAGTAGCCTATCCTTCCGGAGATGACACTTCTCACATCCAGCTTGGCTGAACATCAAGGACGATGTTATTATTTAAGTGTGGGGAGGTTGCCATCTCCGGCGTACTTTATTTTGGTGAACTACTTTTCAGACTTTCTTTTTATCCTATTTTGTTTATTTTTCTGTATTTTTATTCTATTTTTGTTTTACCTTATCTTATTTATCTTTCAGTACTTGCACATTTTGCTGTATTTTCACTTTATTTCTACATTTTGTACTTTAGTTTATATATATCCTAGATATTCTGTTTAGTCTAGTTGCAATTTTAGTTATTAAGTTGTGATATAGAATATATAGATTAATTAGTTTAGTTTACCCTTTTAGCATACGATAAATTGGGTTAATTGAAAATAAAAAGAGTAAACTAAAAACTTTAGTATAACAGAATCACAACAATCCACACACTGTATATATATAGCAATAAATGATTGGTTAATTTATACAATATTTTTCAAGGAAGAACATTAAGATTTTAAGAGCCACCCTAAGATTCACATTGAGAATAATGGGAACCCTTGATTTCTACTTGCATGGCATAGATAGCTGATATATGATTTTTGAGCCAAAGAACACACAACCTGTGAGTTTTTGAGCTTATTTGTATGGTTACATTATTTAACCATAATTATTTCATTCTTGTGTGTTCGCCCTTCTTTTTTATTCTGGTGATCTTTACTTTGTTTTAGTCTATATGTCCAATATAGAATGTAGATACATACTAATATATGATTGAGGCCATTATTTAAATTTTTGCTCACATATCCCAAATTAGCCTACCTTTTACATCACCCTTGTTAGCCCCATTGAGCCTTTTAATCCCCTATTGTTCTATAACCACATCACTAGCCTTAAGCAGAAAAACAAATTAAAAATCCCAAGTTGAATCCTTGGTTAGCTTAAGATAGAGATTGTGTATTCACCAAGTGTGGGGAAACATGGGAACATGGGTTGATAGGAAAGGATTAAAGTAATAAAATAATCAGGATTTTGGGAGCATACTCATATGAAACCAAAATAAATAAAAATACCATGTGCATTGAAAATGTTATGTTTATATTTAAAAAAAAATCCTTTTTAATATAAATAGATAAATAAGGGGACAAAATTACCGCAATAATAAGTTTAGTGAAGAAATCAATGCACATGAGATAAGAATCAAAATTGAAATTGATACATGAGTATGTATTAAGAAAGTGAAAAATTGGGAACCTTAAGAAAGTTATAAATTATAGAATACGTATATGTTAGGTGAGACCTTAGACTAATTAAGGATTCAACTTATAGCTCACTTAGCCTTATATATATACCCCTACCTTTACCTTGGCCCCATTACAACCTTACCCTTTACTATCATTCAATGCCGTGATTTGTGTGTTAAGTATTTTCAGGTCTCATAGGGCAGGAATGGCTTAAGGGACAGAAAGAAAACATACAAAAATAGAAGGAAAGCACAAAAATGGAGTTTTGAAGAAAAGGCCAGCGACGCGAATGCATGGACGACGCGAACGCGTGCCTAGCGCAAAATGCAGCGACGCGAACGCGTGGACGATGCGGATGCGCGCCTTGAGCAGAACGCAAATGACGCGTACGCGTGACCGACGCGTACGCGTGATAAGGAAAACTCCCAGATGACGCGAACGCGTGACCCACGCGAACACGTGACAGATGCCACATACAAGAATCTGCAGAAAACGCCCCCAGCGATTTCTGGACCCTTTTTTTTGGCCCAAATCCAAACCAGAAACACAGAATATATGCCAGAGAATGGAGGAATCAAAGGATATACGTAGAACAACATACATATTCACAATTTTAGGATTAGATGTAGCTTTTAGAGAGAGAGGTTCTCTCCTCTCTCTTAGGATTTATGATTAGGATTTCTCTTATTTTAGGATTACTTCTACAATCACAGGTTTAATGTTCCTTTAATTTATTTTCTACTTTTATTTATTCCATTACTTTAATTGTCATTTATCTTTTCAATTTGGCTTATGAACCATTCATGTTATGATTTTCTAAATTAATATAATTTGAGGTATTTCAGATTTTATTTTGCTTTAATTTATTTATGAATGATTTCAATTCAATTTAGATTAATTTTCCCCTTTTGGTTTTGGTTAAGTAATTAGCAACACTTGAGTTGTCAAACTCAGCTGTTGATTGAAATTGGAATTCTTTGCTGATTAATTTGTACTCCAATAACTCTAGTCTTCCCATAGGAGTTGACTAGGACCTGAGGATCAAATCAATTTTTCCACTTGACTTTCCTTTGTTTAGCAAGGGTTAATTAAAAGTGGGAGCAGAATCCAATTCTCTTCACACCTGATAAGGATAACTAGGATAGGATGTCCAGTTCTTATACCTTGCCAAGTGATTTTATTATTATCAATTTATTTTTCTTATCATTTAAATTACTTGCCCCTTATTTTCAAAAACCCAAAAATATATCTTTTTACATAACCAATAATAAATCATACCTCCCTGCAATTTCTTGAGAAGACGACCCGAGGTTTAAATACTTCGGTTATAAATTTTATTGGGTTTGCTTAAGTGACAAAGATGTTTTTTGTATGAAGGGATTATTGCTTGGTTTAGAAACTATACTTGCAACGAGAATTTATTGTAAATTCTAAACCATCAATCTTCCGTTCTTCTAAACCGCCGACGCACCCCCCTTCTTCTTCTTTCCTCTCTTCTCCTCCCTCCCCTTCCACTCTTCCTCTCTTCTCCTCCCTCCATGACCCCACTGTGGTCGCCATCCCCAGCAACGGCGCCATTTTGAAGATACTAATCTCATGGACTCGGTCCGTGTATTAGATATCTAAGAGATACGCACCCAAGCTGTCGGCCAATGACTACGTTGAGCTCAGATAGAACGGGAGTGGTTATCAAGCACACGTTCATAGAATTGAGAATAATGATGAGTGTCACGAATCATCACACTCTCTATATTGAAGTACGAATGAGTATCTTAGAATAGCATCAAGCGTGATTGAATAGAAAACAATAGTAATTGCATTAATCCATTGAAACACAGCAGAGCTCCTCACCCCCACCTATGGGGTTTAGAGACTCATGCCGTAGAAGATACAATATGAAGTGTAAAATGTCATGAGTTCTAAATGAATCTCTAAAAGTAGTTTTTATACTAAACTAGTAACTTAGGGTTACAGAAAATGAGTAACTAGGTGTAGATAGTGCAGACTTCCACTTCCGGGGCCCACTTGGTGAGTGTTTGGGCTGAGCTTTCAAGCTTCCACGTGCATATACCTTATATTGGAGTTAAACACCACCCTGGGTGCCAAAATGGGCGTTTAACGCCGAAAAGTATGCCCGTTCTGGCATTTTACTCCAGAATATTTTTGGCTGGATTTTAACGCCAGTTTAGGCCATCAAATCTCAGGCAAAGATATCTAATTTTCAACATAATTGAGAGCGAGCCAATTGGACTTCTGTAGCTCCAGAAAATCCATTTCGAGTGCAGGAGGGTCAGAATCCAATAGCATCTGCAGTCCTTTCTCAGCCTCTGAATCAGGTTTTTGCTCAGGTCCTTCAATTTCAGCCAGAAAATACCTGAAATTATAGAAAAATACACAAACTCATAGTAAAGCCCAGAAATGTGATTTTTGAATAAAAACTAATAAAAATATAATAAAAAGTAACTAAAATATACTAAAAACTTTCTAAAAACAATGCCAAAAAGGGTATAAATTATCCGCTCATCAGGTAGCACCCACAAATCAAGTGTCAATGAATTCTTCCCTGATGAGCAATTAATGTTGATTCATAAGGCACCCTGATTCGCAGACATTGCTAATTTTAAGGCAACTGGGGAGTTTCCTTCAATGATCAACAAGCATCAAAAGAGAAAAATCATCAATGATGCAAAGTACTTCATTTGGGATGAGCCATACTTATTCAAGAAATTCTCTGATGGATTGGTAAGAAGGTGTCTTTCAGAGGAGGAAGGAAGGGAAGTTTTATGGAATTTTCATGGGTCCTGCTATGATGGCCATTTTGGAGGAGAGAGAACCACAGCAAAAGTTTTGTAGTGTGGGTTCTTTTGGCCCACCATCTTCAAAGATGAAAGAGAGCTAGTGAAGAACTGCAATGAATGTCAACGGGCTGGAAATTTGCCCATGAAAAATGAGTTGCCACAACAATTCATCCTGGAACTTGAGCTGTTTGATGTATGGGGGAATAATTTCATGGGACCATTTCCAACCTCATACTCAAATAATTACATTTTGGTGACAGTAGGTTATGTATCAAAATGGGTGAAGGCCATTGCAATCCCTACAAAGTACAACAAGGTGGTTCTGAACTTTCTCAGAAAGAATATCTTCAGCAGATTTGGAGTTCCCAGAGTACTCATCAGTAATGGAGGAAGCCATTTTTGCAATAGACCACTAGAGACCCTCCTCCTGAGATATGGAGTGAAGCACAAGATTGCCACACCCTATCATCCCCAAACAAGTGGCCAGACAGAGGTATCCAACAGAGAGCTAAAAAGGATCCTGGAAAAGACAGTGGGAGCTTCAAGAAAAGATTGGTCAAAGAAGGTTGATGATGCTCTTTGGGCATATAGGACAGCCTTTAAAACACCAATTGGAATGTCTCCATATCAGCTGGTGTATGGTAAGGCTTGTCACCTACCGTTAGAGCTAGAACACAAAGCTTTTTGGGCTCTCAAGTTGCTGAACTTTGATGGCCAAGCTGGTGGTGAAAGGAGGCTCTTGCAACTGCAAGAATTAGAGGAGTTCAGATTCCAAGCATATGAAAATGCCAAAATGTACAAAGAAAAGGCGAAGGAAAGACATGACCTCAAGATGGCACCAAGAAGCTTTGAGGAAGGACAGAGAGTGTTACTTTACAACTCTAGACTAAAATTGTTCCCTGGGAAATTAAGATCAAGGTGGTCAGGTCCTTTTATTGTCTCTAAAGTCTCACCTTATGGATACATAGAGATCATGGAAGAAAGCTCACAATGGACCTTCACTGTGAATGGACAAAGACTCAAACACTACTTGGGTGACATGGTAGAATAGTCCAAGGTGAAATATAGACTCACTTGAGAAAGAGGAACGTTAAGCTAGTGACGATAAAAGAGTGCTTGTTGGGAGGCAACCCAACCAAAGGTAATCTTCTTCTCATAGCTTGTCAATAAAAGAGTTAAGTATATTCTCTGTATTGCAAGGAGCTAAGTTTGGTGTTCCACACCAAAATAATCCAAGGGAGAATGTGTAATTCTAAGTTTGGTATTCCACCAAAGATTTCATTAAAGAACACATTGTAACCCTCAGCATGACTAGTCACTAGCTCCAACCAATTAGGGAAATTACTTAACAATAGTTTGCTTTCTAATATTTAGTTGACTATTTAGTTCATAGTTGTTTTCTGCATTAGACTAATTTGTTACATAAGGCAATAAACTATGTTTGGTGTTCACACACCAATCTAAGTTTAAAGGCATACAAACGTACATGCATACTAACAACCTCTCAAGTGCTTGGGGAACAAGCAGCCTTCAATAGCTTTTACAAGAATTCAATCAACCCTTGGAAGAACTATGCATTATCATCAAAGGACAAAAAGAAGGACACTAAAGCCACTGATGGTGATAGCAGAAAGGAAGCAATTAGAAGGCACCACCAAGAGGTTGTATTGTTGCTTAATTTCATCCGCTTTAAAATACTCTAAACTGGAGGTCTGAGTGTTCCCATGATAATAGTCAACTATGGTTTTAGTCATGTTGCATCCTGTGTGTTTAATCTTTGCAATAAGTGTGTTAGCCTAAGTGTGTGTGCTTTCACTTTCACTAGTTAAATGCTTGTCTTGTCTCCTGAGCCTTTTTAATTCAATAAGAGAAATGTTTGAACAGAGAAGTAGAATAGTTCCTTTTTAGCAAGTAGTAAAATAACAGTAAGTGGTGGTGCATGTTTGATTGTGTAGTAGCTAACTTATAATGAATAAAAGGATAGATTGTTCTCTTTCTAAGTATAAATTAGCTTACTGTCTATGAGTCTTAGTAAATAAAAGTCATTGGTTGGAAAGGAAAACAAATAGAAAGAAAGAAAAGAAAAGCCAAAGTGGCAGTAAAAATAAAAGAAAGCAATGAATAAGGTTAGACACCAATAGCTTAGACCTTAAGACATATGTCTGTGGTGTCTTTGTGCTAGGATCTGCTTGGATGATTACGTTCTATGGAGTGCTTTAACACTTGGTAACTTGGGTTAACTAACCCGGGATTATCAACCGAAAGTCCATTGTCAAGAGCAACCTAGTTACAAAATATTTAGTAACCCAAAGAGGTGCTGGGCATCAATGTTCTAAGAAGAATTGTGAGCCAAGTGTCTGTAGTGAATAATGTGTTTAGTACATATGAGCTAAGAAACTACTATAACACATGACACTGAGCTAAAGTTACAGGAAAAGAAAATGAAGAAAAGCAATTACCAAGGATAAGTAAATAATAAGAGGTCATAGCAGTGTGTTAATTGATGCTTGAAGGAGACATTCTATGCTTAAAGATCAATAAAAAGTTAGCTACTGCATTTTCTGCATAAAACCCCATCAACTAAGAATTAATGCTTTGCTAATATGAATACTCCCTTCTGTTTCATTCCTTTTTCATAATAATTCAGTACTTGCTTAGGGACAAGCAAGATTTAAGTTTGGTGTTGTGATGCCAGGGCATCTTAGGCTAGTTTCACTAGCCTTTTTCTTTGTTTTTGATAGGTTTTTTATGCACTTTCTTGAGCTATAAGTAAGCAAATTGGGTAGAAATTCGTGTTTGCCTATATTCATTCAACCATGAGTAATTTGATGCAATTTCATGATGATTTATACTATGATTGCTTGTACACTAAGAATGATAAGAATCCTCATGACTTTAGCAAGGCTTTGATGCATTCATTGGTTAATGATAGGTGAAGGAAAGCATGGAGGAAGGTTGAAGAGGGAGCATGGAAAAGATGAAGAGGAAGCAACGTTGGTGGCCAAGTTGGACCACCAATGTTGCCTCAAACGTTGGAAGAGAAACAAGGCACTTCTCTGTAAACACTGCTGATGCTCACGTTTGAGGTAGCGTTTGACATCCAATGTTACCCCTAACGTGGTGATGAAAAATTCAATTCTGGAGCTAAGAGAATTTTGGGTGACGCGTACGCGTTAAAAAAAGTAAAATTTGATATCCGCGCACAAGCATGCGTCACGCGCACGCGTGGAATGGAGAAAATTGACCATCCACGCGTACGCGTCAAAATCGGACGTTGGAAGTCCAACGTTACCTCAAACGCTAGCCTCCAACGTCCGCGAGACTCAGCCTAGAATTTTGATTTGAGATTTTGAAATCGACGCGTACGCGTCAGTGACGCGTATGCGTGGATTGAAAACAAGGCAATGCACGCGTTAGGGTGGTAAACGCATACGTGTGACTAAGAAAAATTTCAGATTTCATGCGAAGGCGTGAAGCACGTGTACGCGTGGATAGAAAAAAACACAGTTTATGCGTTAGCGTGGAGTACGCCCACGCGTGATATTGCCAACGTTGGAAGGAACGTTGAGGATCCAACGCTGAGGCCAACGTCCCCTGAAGCTGAAAAATGAAATATTTGCATCCACGCACACGCGTGAAGCACGCGTACGCGTGGATAAGCAATTTTTGACCCTTTTGCGCGGAGGCATGAAGCACGCGTACGCATGGGTAAACTGAACGTTGGCCCTCCAATGTTGAGTCAAACGCCAATGATAGCAAGCTTTCTGGTTTTTGCTGGTCTGATTCAAAGTGGCATTTGAGTCAACATTATCCCTTAAACTATGACTCAAACGTGAAGCATCAGATTCAAATTTTACACAGATCTCTTCTCAACATCAAGGGGCAACCAATTGGAGCCATATTCAACCCAATTCGATCAAGGCCAAAGCCGAATTCAAGGCCTGAAGATCAATAGAAAAAAGTGTATAAATAGCTTAGAATTTAAGTTAGGGAGGACTTTTGAGGATTTTTCGATATTTTTGTTTTCATTTTCTGCACTTGAATTTCAGAATGTATTTGAGAATTCTAATTTCCATTTTTAGAGCTATGAACAACTAAACCCCTTTCATTGGGTTAGGGAGCTCTGTGTAATTCAATGGATCAATATTAGTTTTCATTCATCTTCTTCTTTCTTTTCTCTTGATTTTACTAGAAAGGTTTCGTTCTTCATCCAATTGAATAGTTATCTTGGGAAAGAAGCTATTCATTATCTCCTCAGAACCTTGGAAGAGGAATGAGGAGATCATGCTAGAAATGCTTTCTCACATTGGATTAGATTGGGGTTTAGATAGATATAGTGACATGTAATCCTACCAACACTTTGATCTATGAATTTGTGTGGTATAATCAGTGACCAAACTTCATCTCTTCCCATGAGCACTTAAATCAAGGAATTGGGCAATTGTTCATGCTTAGAGAGATTGGTGAGCCAAGGAATTGGGATCCAATCACTTAAGATTGCCAAGGAGATCAATGAATGCTTTGATTGCGGAAGAGATGAAAATGAATTTGATCCGGAGAGATGCACATCTCCTAAAACCCAATGAATTCCCCCATCTCTGATCTACCCATTCTATTTACTTTCTGCTCTTTAATTTCATGCTAAATCCCCATTCCCATTTACTTTCTAGCAATTTAAGATTCCGTCATTTAATTTCCTGCAATCTAATTTCTGCCATTTACTTTCTTGCAATTTAAGTTTCCCGCCAATTTTACTTTCTGCAATCCACTTTCACTTCCGATTCCGCTCAACTAGTATAATTCTCCAATTAACATTGCTTGATCTACCAATCCCTATGGGATTCGACCTCACTCTTTTGTGAGTTTTTACTTGACGATAATCTGGTGCACTTGCCGGAAGGAAATTTATCGAGAGGCAAGTTTCCGCATATCACCTGTCTCTAGATTTAGTTTGTTTTTGATCCTCCTTTGTTGAAATTCTGAATTCGGTCTTGTTAATTTTAGTTTCGATTACTTAATTTGAGTTCTCTAGTTATAATTTTGTTTAGATCTTGTGTTAAAGTCGTGTTCTCTTGTTATGTCCCTTTTTCTTCTTACATTATGAACTTTGTGAATCTTGGATTTCTATTAGTGCATTGATGTTTTCTATAATTGATAGTGTTAATTGAGCTGTTTTCTATTGATAATTGGTGTGGGAAATCATGATTCACACTTTTCACATCTCCGCACAACTAACCAGCAAGTGCACTGGGTCGTCCAGGTAATAAACCTTATGTGAGTAAGGGTCGATCCCACGGAGATTGTCGGTTCCCGCTAGAATCGGAGAAGGATCCATTGATCCTTTTGCACACAGTCACTGCGTGCAACATTCGCAGGTTTGAAGCTCGTCACAGTCATCCCTTCCCAGATCCTACTCAGAATACCACAGACAAGGTTTAGACTTTTCGGATCCCAAGAATGCTGCTAATTGGTTCTAGCCTATACCACGAAGATACTAATCTCACGGACTACATTGAACATCATGTAGACCGCTTTGTGGTTGTCAGGCACACGGATCTTGGCTAAGCGAGTAACGAAGATTGGGTGATTGTCACGGGTCACTCCTTCATTCTGACTTAACTGAATTAAGTACGAGAGTATATCATGGAGAAGAAGTAGGCATGAATTGAATAGAAAACAGTAGTAATTACATTAATTCATGAAGAATAGCAGAGCTCCACACCTTAATCTATAGGGTGTAGAAACTCCACCGTAGAAAATACATAAGTGAAAAAGGTCTAGGCATTGCCGTGAGGCCAGCTTCCAAATGTTCCAAGATGAAAAGTATGATAAATGATGATAAAAAGTTCCAAATACAATAGTAAAAAGTGCTATTTATACTAAACTAGTAACTCAGGTTTACAGAAAGTGAGTGGTGCACGAAATTGTGTTCCATGTTCTTTGTACTTGTGTGAGAGTAACAATATATAATTGTATTGAATCCTCATTGTGGCTCTATGTGTGGACACAACTCCGTACAACTAACCAGCAAGTGCACTGGGTCGTCCAAGTAATACCTTACGTGAGTAAGGGTCGAATCCCACGGAGATTGTTGGTATGAAGCAAGCTATGGTCACCTTGCAAATCTCAGTTAAGTTGACTCATATGGGCTACAATATATTATGTGAATAAAACATAAAGAATAGGGAGAAAGCGCGCAATTTCGAGTTCTGTAGCTCCAGAAAATCCACTTTGAGTGCAGGGAGGTCAGAATCCAACAGCATCAGCAGTCCTTTTTCAACCTCTGAATCTGATTTCTGCTCAAGTCCCTCAATTTCAGCCAGAAAATATCTGAAATCACAGAAAAACACACAAACTCATAGTAAAGTCCAGAAATGTGAATTTAACATAAAATCTATTAAAAACATCCCAAAAAGTAACTAGATCCTACTAAAAACATACTAAAAACAATGCCAAAAAGCGTATAAATTATCCGCTCATCACAACACCAAACTTAAATTGTTGCTTGTCCCCAAGCAACTAAAAATCAAGTAGGATAAAAAGAATAGAATATACTATAAATTTCAAACTATAAATGAAACATAGCTCCAATCAGATGAGTGGGACTTATAGCTTTTTGCCTCTTGAATAGTTTTGGCATCTCACTCTATCCAT
>NC_029789.2:92039933-92072168 GCF_000816755.2 Arachis ipaensis
AGAAGAAGAAGAGTAAATGGAGGAGATGGATGGCTGTGTGTATTCGGCCATATGGGTGGGATTGGGTGGGAGAGATGTTGAATTTTGAAGGAAAGTGGGTGTTTGGATGTGAGTGGTAAAGAGTTAATAGGGAAGAGTGTTTATTGGGAATAGATGATGATTGAGAAGAGAGAAGAGAGTGAGTGGAGGTGGGTGGGGATCCTGTGGGGTCCACAGATCCTGAGTGGATCCTGTGAGGTCCACAAATCTTGAGGTGTCAAGGCATTTACATCCCTGCACCAATTTAGGCATGCAAAATGCCCTTGCACACAACTCTGGGCATTCAGCGCCAGGTTGGTGCCCATTTTGGGCGTTCAACGCCCATTTGCTGCCATTTCTGGCGTTGAACGCCAGAACCATGCTTGTTCTGGGCGTTCAGCGCCAGGATGCTCCCATTCTGGGCGTTCAGCGCCAGAACTATGCTCTGTGCTGGCGTTTGAACGCCAGACAGATGCTCCTCCAGGGTGTGATTTTTCTTCTGCTGTTTTTGATTCCGTTTTTGAATTTTTTGTATATTTTGTGACTCCACATGATCATGAACCTAATAAAACATGAAAAAAACAATAAAAAAAAGAATTAGATAAACATTGGGTTGCCTCCCAACAAGCGCTTCTTTAATGTCAATAGCTTGACAGTGGGCTCTCATGGAGCCTCACACATATGCAGAGCTTTGTTGAGACTCTCCAACACCAAACTTAGAGTTTGTTTATGATGAGAGAGAAAAACACAAAAAAAAATGCAATGCATGAAATTTTTAGATCAAAATATGTGATGCATGCATGAATGCTATGAATGTCAAGATGAACACCAAGAACACTTTGAATGTCATGATGAACATCAAGAACATAATTTTGAAAAATTTTTTAATGCAAATAAAACATGCAAGACACCAAACTTAGAATTCTTTAATGCTTACGCACTAAGAATTCAAGAATGCATATGATAAACATGAAAAGACACAAAACAAAAAATCATCAAGATCAAACAAGAAGACTTACCAAGAACAACTTGAAGATCATGAAGAACACTATGAATGCATGATATTTTCGAAAAAAAAATGCAAGGTGCATATGCAAGTGACACCAAACTTATAATGTGACTCAAGACTCAAACAAGAAACACAAAATATTTTTGATTTTTATGATTTTCTAATTTTTTTGGATTTTTATGTTATATTTTTCGAAAATTATATGAAAAAAGAAAAAAAATAAGGATTCCAAAATTTTTAATATGAATTCCAGGAATCTTGCCATGTTAGTCTAAAGCCTCAGTCCAAAAGAATTTAGACATGGCTTTACAGCCAGCCAGGATGCAACATATAATTACATGGGCTGGAGTGATTAGTTGAATACCAATCCCAAAGTAGTTTGGGTATGGCTTTACAGCCAGATATGATTCAACATATTTCATGAAACACTAGAATTTATTCTTAAAAATTTTGAAGCCATAGAATAATTTATTTTTTTTTGAAAACATTTTTATTTTTTTCGAAAACAGATGAGAAAATTTTAGAAATATTTTTGAAAAGTTTTTGAAAATAAAATAAAAAGAAAATTACCTAATCTGAGCAACAAGATGAACCGTTAGTTGTCCAAACACGAACAATCCCCGGCAACGGCGCCAAAAACTTGGTGCACGAAATTGTGTTCCATGTTCTTTGTACTTGTGTGAGAGTAACAATATATAATTGTATTGAATCCTCATTATGGCTCTATGTGTGGACACAACTCCGTACAACTAACCAGCAAGTGTACTGGGTCGTCCAAGTAATACCTTACGTGAGTAAGGGTCGAATCCCACGGAGATTGTTGGTATGAAGCAAGCTATGGTCCAAGATTCTGGTTAGGAGATCTAAGAGATATTCGTTCTAGCTTAATTCATGTAGAACGGAAGTGTTTGTCAGGCACGCGTTCATAAGGGAGAAGGATGATAAGCGTCACACATAATCATCACCTTCATCACGTTCTTGAGTGCGAATGGATATCTTAGAAGCGAAATAAGAAGAATTGAATAGAAAACAGTAGTACTTTGCATTAATCTTTGAGGAACAGCAGAGCTCCACACCTTAATCTATGGAGTGTAGAAACTCTACCGTTAAAAATACATAAGTGAAGGTCCAGGCATGGCCGAGATGGCCAGCCCCTCTGATCTAAGAACTAGACGTCCCAAGATGATCCTAAGATCCTAAGATGATCAAAAAGATGCCTAAGACAATAGTAAAAGGTCCTATTTATAATAAACTAGCTACTAGGGTTTACATGAGTAAGTAATTGATGTACAAATCCACTTCCGGGGCCCACTTGGTGTGTGCTTGGACTTGGGCTTGAGTGTTATACGTGCAGAGGCCATTTGTGGAGTTGAACGCCAGTTTCTGTGCCAGTTTGGGCGTTCAACTCTGGTTTTGGATCCTTTTCTGGCGCTGGACGCCAGATTTGGGCAGAAGGCTGGCGTTGAACGCCAGTTTACATCGTCAATTCTTGGCCAAAGTATGGACTATTATATATTGCTGGAAAGCCCTGGATGTCTACTTTCCAACGCAATTGAAAGCGCGCCATTTCGAGTTCTGTAGCTCCAGAAAATCCACTTTGAGTGCAGGGAGGTCAGAATCCAACAGCATCAGCAGTCCTTTTTCAACCTCTGAATCTGATTTCTGCTCAAGTCCCTCAATTTCAGCCAGAAAATACCTGAAATCACAGAAAAACACACAAACTCATAGTAAAGTCCAGAAATGTGAATTTAACATAAAATATATTAAAAACATCCCTAAAAGTAACTAGATCCTACTAAAAACATACTAAAAACAATGCCAAAAAGCGTATAAATTATCCGCTCATCAGTGAGTAACTAAGTGCAAATAGTATAGAAATCCACTTTCGGGGCCCACTTGGTGTGTGCTTGGGCTGAACATTGAAGCTTTTTCGTGCATAGGCTGTTCCTGGAGTTAAACGCCAGCTTTAGTGCCAGTTTGGGCGTTTAACTCCAATTCTGGTGCCAGTTTGGGCGTTTTACGCCAAGATGTTTTAGGCTGGTTTTGTACGCCAGTTTGGGCCATCAAATCTCGAACAAAGTATGGACTATTATATATTGCTGGAAAGCCCGGGATGTCTACTTTCCAACGCAATTGAGAGCATGCCAATTGAGTTTCCGTAGCTTCAGAAAATTTACTTCGAGTGCAGGAGGGTCAGAATCCAACAGCATCTGCAGTTCTTTTTCAGCCTCTGAATCAGATTTTTGCTTAGGTCCTGATGAGTATTTTGGTGAAAAATAAATTTCCTCCAAAACACACAAATCTAACCGGCAAGTGTACCGGGTCGTATCAAGTAATAAAAACTCACGGGAGTGAGGTCGATCCCACAGGGATTGAAGGATTGAGCAATTTTAGCTTAGTGGTTAATTTAGTCAAGCGAATCAAGATTTGGTTGAGTGTTTTGTGATTTGCAGAAATTAAATTTCATGGAAGTAAAGAGAACAGGGAATTAAAATGCTGAATCTTAAAGAACACGAAATTAAATAGCAGAAACTTAGAATGCAAGAAATGTAAACGGCTGGAATTGAAAAGGGAATTGGGGATTGGATTTGCAGAATTTAAACAAGGAAAAGTAAATTGCATCAAGCAGAGAAGTAGAAGAAGGTTTGGGTTAGATTGGATCTTGAAGCAGAAAAGTAAATGAACATGAAAACAGTAAACAGAAAATGTAAAATTGGGAAATTAGATCTCAGGACCCAGAGACTAGAAAACCAAGTCTAGATCTCAATGCCTTCCTAGATCCAACAAGAAATTGTAATTGAAATTGAAAGCAATAAAACTGAGAGGAAGAGAAGTGAATTCTCCTTCCCCAAGACAAAGAAATTAAAGATCACTCAATATCCAAAGCTCTCCGAAAACTATTATGAAAATTCCAAAAGAAAGCTCCCCGAAGAACTTGAATTCTATCATATTTATACACTTTCTTCCAATGATCTTCAAGCCTTGAGTTGGGCCTTTGCTCTTGGTGGAATTGGGTTGAAAGAGGCCTTGGTTGATTGCTCATGGAGTTTGAAGAGGAACCAAAACGAACCAATTGAACCGGGTTTGAGTTTTTCAAAAGTTGGACCAAAAGTTTGAGCAAAAGTTAGGGGGCTAACTTTTGCCCAAACTTTTCATATCAGCAGCTATATCCATCTGATACCAACGTTGGTGCCAAAGTTAGGGGTCTAACTTTGGCCCTAACGTTGGCCTTACCTTGTGCACTTGTGGCGCCAACGTTAGCCACCAAGTTAGGGGCTAACGTTGGCGCAAACTTTTGGTGCCCAGGGGTGATTTTCATGTGCCAACGTTAGCCACCAAGTTAGGGGGCTAACGTTGGCGCAAACTTTTGGTACCCAGGGAGTGATTTTCATCATGCCAACGTTAGCCTCCAAGTTAGGGACTAACGTTGGGGCTAACTTTTCACCCAAAAGTTTGTGCAAAAGTTTGAGGCTAACTTTAGGTCTAGCTTTTTGCTTCCTGGTTCAATTTCACTTATTCCATTGTCTTCTTTTTACTCCTAGCTATTCCTTCATGCTTCAACCTTTCTCCAAGCTTTCTTCACCTATCATTAATCAACCAAACACATCAAAGCTATGCTTAAAATCATGAGATATTCATTCTTTCATAACATGTGACAATTATAGTATAAAACCTCATGAAATAGCATGAATTCATACATGGTTGATTAAATCAAAGGAAACATGAAAATCTACCTAATTGGCTTGCTTGTAGCTCAAGAAAATGCATAATTCTAATGAAAACAAAAGAAAAAGACTAGTTAAAATAGGCTAAGATGACTTGTCATCAGGTCCCTCAATTTCGGCCAGAAAATACCTGAAATTACAGAAAAACACACAAACTCATAGTAAAGTCCAGAAATGTGATTTTTGAATAAAAACTAATAAAAATATAATAAAAAGTAACTAAAACGTACTAAAAACTATGTAAAAACAATGCCAAAAAGGGTATAAATTATCCGCTCATCACAGCACCAAACTTAAATTGTTGCTTGTCCCCAAGCAACTAAAAACAAAATAGGATAAAAAGAAGAGAAAATACAATAAATTCCAAACTTATCAATGAATTTAGTTCCAATTAGATGAGCGACACTTGTAGCCCTTTTTGCTTCTGAACAGTTTTGGCATCTCACTTTATCCTTTGAAGTTCAGAATGATTGGCATCCATAAGAACTCAGAATTCAGATAGTGTTATTGATTCTCCTAGTTTAGTATGTTGATTCTTGAACACAGCTACTTTATGAGTCTTGGCCATGACCCTAAGCATTTTGTTTTCCAGTATTACCACCGGATACATAAATGCCACAGACACATAACTGGGTGAACCTTTTCAGATTGTGACTCAGCTTTGCTAGAGTCCCCAGTTAGAGGTGCCCAGAGCTCTTAAGCACACTCTTTTTGCTTTGGACCACGACTTTAACCGCTCAGTCTCAAGCTTTTCACTTGACACCTTCACACCACAAGCACATGGTTAGGGACAGCTTGATTTAGCCGCTTAGGCCAGGATTTTATTCCTGTGGGCCCTCCTATCCATTAATGCTCAAAGCCTTGGATCCCCTTTTTTTGTTTTTTCATATATTTTTTTTGCAAGCTTTGTCTATTCACTGCTTTTTCTTGCTTCAAGAATCAATTTTATGATTTTTCAGATTATCAATAACATTTCTCTTTCTTCATTATTCTTTCAAGAGCTAACAGTTTTAACATTCATAAACAACAATATCAAAAATATGCATTGTTCAAGCATTCATTCAGAAAACAAAAAGTATTGCCACCACATCAAAACAATTAAACTAATTTCAAGATAGAATTCGAAATCATGTACTTCTTATTCTTTTGCAAATAAAAACATTTTTTCATTTAAGAAAGGTGAAGGATTTATAGGACATTCATAGCTTTAAGACATAGATACTAAACACTAATGATCATGTAATAAAGACACAAACAGAGACAAAACATAAAGTATAAATTTCGAAATACAGAAAAATAAGAACAAGAAAATTAAAGAACGGGTCCACCTTAGTGATGGCGGCTAGTTCGTCCTCTTGAAGATCTTATGGAGTGCTTGAGCTCCTCTATGTCTCTTCCTTGCCTTTGTTGCTCCTCCCTCATGGCTCTTTGGTCCTCTATAATTTCATGGAAGATGATGGAATTCTCTTGGTGCTCCATCCTTAGTTGCCCCATGTTGGAACTCAATTCTCCTAAGGAGGTGTTCATTTGCTCCCAATATTTTTGTGGAGGAAAGTCCATCCCTTGAGGCATCTCAAGGATTTCTTGTTGAGGAATTTCCTCATGCTCTTGTTGAGGTCCATGAGTGGGCTCTCTTGTTTGCTCCATCCTCTTCTTAGTGTTGGGCTGTCCTCATCAATAAGGATGTCTTCCTCTATGACAATTCCACCTGAATTGCATAGGGTACAGATGAGATGAGGGAAGGCTAACCTTGCCAAAGTAAAGGGCTTGTCCAGCACCTTGTAGAGTTCTAGAGGTATGATTTCATGAACTTCTACTTCCTCTCCATTCATGATGCTATGGATCATGATAGCCCGGTCTATTGTAACTTCAGACCGATTGCTAGTAGGAATGATAGAGCGTTGGATGAACTCCAACCATCCCCTAGCCATGGGTTTGAGGTCAAGCCTTCTTAGTTGAACCGGCTTGCCTCTTGAGTCTCTCTTCCATTGAGCTCCTTCCACACAAATGTCCATGAGGACTTGGTCCAACCTTTGATCAAAGTTGACCCTTCTAGTGAAAGGATGAGGATCTCCTCTCATTTTTGGCAAGTTAAATGCCAACCTTACATTTTTCGGACTAAAATCCAAGTAATTCCCTCGAACCATTGTGAGCCAATTCTTTGGGTTTGGGTTCATACTTTGGTCATAGTTCCTAGTGATCCATGCACTAGCATAGAACTCTTGAACCATTAAGATTCCGACTTGTTGAATGGGGTTGGTGAGAGCTTTCCAACCTCTTCTTTGAATCTCATGTCAGATCTCCAGATATTCACTCTTTTTGAGCTTGAAGGAGACCTCGGGGATCACCTTTTTCTTGGCCACAATTTCATAGAAGTGGTCTTGATGGACCTTTGAGATGAATCTCTCCATTTCCCATGATTCAGAGGTGGAAGAAATTGCCTTTCCCTTCCTCTTTCTAGAGGTTTCTCCGGTCTTAGGTGCCATTAGTGGTTATGGGAAAATAAAAAGTAGAGCTTTTTTCACACCAAACTTAAAAGATTTGTTCGTCCTCGAGCAAAAGAAGAAAGAAGGGAGTAGAAGAAGAAGAAATGGAGGAGATGGAGGGTAGTAGTGGTTTCGGCCAAGGGGGGTAGTAATGTGTATGATGTGTGAAATTGAAGGTAGTGAGGAGGGGTATTTATAGGGTAGGAGAGAGAGGGAATTCGGTCATGAAGGGGTGGGTTTGGGAGGGAAATGGTTTGAATTTGAATGGTGGGGTAGGTGGGGTTTTATGATGGATGGATGTGAGTGGTGAAGAGATTAGGGAGAAGAGGGTAAGATTTGATAGGTGAAGGGTATTCAGGGAAGAGTTATGGATGGGATTGGTCAAGGGTATTTGGGGAAGAGTGTTATGGAAAGGTGTGAAGAGGAGAGAAGAAAAGGTGGGGTAGGTAGGGATTCTGCTCCCTACACCAATCTGGCGTTCAAACACCCTCTGTGTGCCAATTCTGGCGTTAAACGCCAGCTCTGCTACCTTTCCTGGCGTTAAATGCCAGTCTGCTGCCCCTTTCTGGCGTTTAACGCCAGCCAGACACCCTTTTCTGGCGTTAAACGCTAGTCTGTCTGCCATTTCTGGCATTAAACGCCCAGAGTGCTGCCCATTCTGGCATTTAACGCTCAGAATGCTGCCAGGCTGGGCGTTAAATGCCCATTCTGCTATCCTTACTGGCGTTTAAACGCCAGTAAGCCTGTCCTCCAGGGTGTTCTATTTTTGATGCTGTTTTTCATTTTGCTTTAATTCTGTAGCTGTTTTTATGACTTCACATGATCATCTACCTAAAGAAAACATAGAATAACAGTGGAATATAATTAAATATAATTAAGTAACATTGGGTTGCCTCCCAACAAGCACTTCTTTAATGTCAATAGCTTGACAGTGAGCTTTTAGAGAGCTTCACAGAGACTCAGAGCTTGATGATGGCCTCCCTACACCAAACTTAGAAGTTGAGTGTGGGGGCTCTATTTGACTCTGTACTGAGAGAAGCCTTTCATGCTTCCTCTCCATGGTTACAGAAGAAGATCCTCGAGCCTTAAACACAAGGTAGTCCTTATTCAATTGAAGGACTAACTCTCCTCTGTCCACATCAATCACAGCTCTTGCTATGGCTGGGAAGGGTCTTCCAAGGATGATGGATTCATCTTCATCCTTCCCAGTGTCTAGGATTATGAAATCAGCAGGGATGTACAGGCCTTCAACTTTTACTAAGACATCCTCTACAAGTCCATAAGCCTATTTCCTTGAATTGTCTGCTATCTCTAGTGAGATTCTTGCAGCTTGTACCTCAAAAATCCCTAGTTTCTCCATTACAGAGAGTGGCATGAGGTTTATACTTGAACCAAGGTCACACAGAGCCTTCTTAAAGGTCATGGTGCCTATGATGCAAGGTATTAAGAACTTTCTGGGATCCGCTTTCTTCTGAGGTAATTTCTGTTGAACCAAGGTATTCAGTTCATTGATGAGCAATAGAGGTTCATCCTCCCAAGTCTCATTACCAAATAACTTGGCATTAGCTTCATGATTGCTCCTAGATACTGAGCAACTTGCTCTTCAATAATATCTTTATCCTCTTCAGAGGAAGAATACTCATCAGAGCTCATGAATGGCAACAGTAAGTTCAGTGGAATCTCTATGGTCTCTGTATGAGCCTCAGATTCCCTTGATTCCTCATTAGGGAAATCCTTAGTGGCCAGTGAATGTCCATTGAGGTCTTCCTCACTGGAATTCACTGCCTTTCCCTCCTCTATAGGTTCGGCCATGTTGGACGTGTTTATGGTCTTGCACTCTCTTTTTGGATTCTCTTCTATATTGCTTGGGAGAGTACTAGGAGGAGTTTCAGTCACTCTTTTACTCAGTTGACCCACTTGTGCCTCCAAAATTTCTAATAGAGGGCCTTGTTTTAGTCATGAAACTGAGAGTGGTCTTAGATAGATCAGAGACTATGGTTGCTAAGTCAGAGTGGCTCTGCTTAGAATTCTCTATCCGTTGCTTAGAAGATGATGGGAAAGGCTTGTTATTGCCAAACCCATTTCTCCCACCATTATTATTGAAGCCTTGATTAGGCTTCTGTTGATCCTTCCATGAGAAGTTAGGATGATTCCTCCATGAAGGATTATAGGTGTTTCCATAGGATTCTCTCATGTAATTCACCTCTTCCATTGCAAGATTCTCAAGGTCATAAGCTTCTCCTTCAAGGGAGGCTTCTTTAGTACTGCCTGATGCAGCTTGCATTTCAGTCAGACTCTGAGAAATCATATTGACTTGCTGAGTCAATATTTTGTTCTGAGCCAATATTACATTCAGAGTATCAATCTCAAGAACTCCTTTCTTCTGAGTCATCCCATTATTCACAGGATTTCTTTCAGAAGTGTACATGAACTGGTTATTTGCAACCATTTCAATGAGTTCTTGGGCTTCTACAGGCATCTTCTTCAGATGAAGAGATCCACCAGCAGAGTGATCCAATGACATCTTAGACAATTCAGACAGACCATCATAGAATATACATATGATGCTCCATTCTGAAAGCATGTCAGAAGGACACCTTCTGATCAATTGCTTGTATCTTTTCCAAGCTTCATAGAGGGATTCACCTTCCTTCTGCCTAAAGGTTTGGACTTCCACTCTAAGCTTGCTCAATTTTTGAGGTGGAAAGAATTTGGCCAAGAAAGCATTGACCAACTTTTCCTAAGAGTTCAGGCTTTCTTTAGGTTGTGAGTCCAACCATATCCTAGCTCTGTCTCTTACAGTAAAGGAGAAAAGCATAAGTCTGTAGACCTCAGGATTAACCCCATTGGTCTTAATAGTGTCACAGATTTGCAAGAATTCAGCTAAGAACTGATGAGGATCTTCCAATAGAAGTCTATGAAACTTGCAATTCTGCTGCATTAGAGAAACTAATTGAGGCTTAAGCTCAAAGTTGTTTGCTCCAATTGTAGGAATTGAGATGCTTCTTCCATAGAAGTCGGAAGTTGGTGCAGTAAAGTCACCAAGAACCTTCCTTGCATCTCCACCATTGTTGTTATTTTCGGATGCCATGACTTCTTTTTCAAAAATTTCTGTTAGGTCCTCTCCAGAGTGTTGTGCTTTAGCTTCTCTTAGCTTCCTCTTTAGAGTCCTTTCAGGTTCAGGATCAGCTTCAACAAGAATGTTCTTATCCTTGTTCCTACTCATATGAAAAAGAAGAGAACAGAAAAGAATAGGAATCCTCTATATCACAGTATAGAGATTCCTTTATGTGAGTAGAAGAATAGAATGAAGAAGGGAGAAGAAGGAGAATTCAAACACAGAGAGAGGGGGAAGGGTTCGAATAATAAGTAGAGAAGTGTTAGTAAATAAATAAAATAAATAGAAAGAGATGAGAGGAAGAGAGTTTTCAAATTTTTAAGAAAAGAAAAATATTTTTGTTTTTATTTTAATTATTGGTTAGTATTTGAAAATATTAAAAGAAATAAAATAAAATTAAAACTTAAACCAATTAGTTAATTAAAAAGAATTTTGAAAAAAAGGTTTAGTTATTTTCGAAAATTGGAGAGAGAAAAGTAGTTAGGTGATTTTGAAAAAGATATGATTGAAAGATATGATTGAAATTTATTTTGAAAAAAATTTGAAAAGGAAATTAAAAATATTTAATTTTTGAAATTAAAGTTGATTACTTGACTAACAAGAAACTAAAAGATATGATTCTAGAATTTAAAGATTGATCCTTTCTTAATAGGCAAGTAACAACTTGAAATTTTTGAATAAAAACATTAATTGTTAGCATTAATTTTGAAAATATGAAATAAAATTAAGAAAAAGATTTTGAAAATAAATTTTGAAGAATTTTCGAAAAACAGGAAAGAAAAATGAAAAATATTTGATTTTTGAAAAAGATTTGAAAAGATAGAATTTTTAAATTGAAATTTTGACTTGACTAACAAGAAACAACTAATTTTAAAAATTTTTGACCAAATCAATTCAAAATTTCGAAAATTATGAGCAAAATAAGGGAAAGATATTATTTTTTATTAAATGAGAAAAACAACTAAATGATGCAAAACATAAGAAATTAAAATCAAAACAACTAATGCATGCAAGAACACTTTGAATGTCAAGATGAACACCAAGAACACTTTGAAGATCATGATGAACATCAAGAACATATTTTTGAAAATTTTTAAGAAAAGAAAGATATGCAAGACACCAAACTTAAAAATTTTTAAACCTTAAACACTAATAATTCAAAAATGCACAAGAAAAACAAGAAAAGACACAAAACAAGAAAAATTAAAGATCAAACAAAGAGAATCATCAAGAACAACTTAAAGATCAATGAAGAACACAATGCATGAATTTTCAAAAATTTAAGAAAGATTAAAACATGCAATTGACACCAAACTTTAAATTTGACACTAGACTCAAACAAGAAACACAAAATTTTTTTGGTTTTTTATGATTTTATTAAATTTTTTTTTGTATTTTTCGAAAATTATTTTGGAAAAAGAAAATAAAGAAATTCAAAATTTTTAATAAGAATTCCAGGAATCATGCAATGTTAGTCTATAGCTTCGGTCCAAAAGAATTAGACATGGCCAGATGGCTAGCCAAGCTTTAAGTGAAAGCTTCGGTCCAAAAGATTAGACATGGCCAAATAGCCAGCCAAGCTTTAGCATGAAACATACAAGCATGTCAATGAAAAGTGAAAGCCTCAGTCTAAAAGATTAGACATGGCTAAACAGCCAGCCAGGCTTCAACATATCTTATGAAACTCTCGAATTCGTTCTTAAAAATTCTGAAGAAGAAATAAATTTTTTTTTGAAAATTTTTATGAATTTTTCGAAAACTAAATATATATAATTTTTTCTAATTTTTTGAAAATTAAAAATAAAAAGCTTAAACATAAAATAAAATTACCTAATCTAAGCAACAAGATGAACCGTCAGTTGTCCAAACTCGAACAATCCCCAACAACGGTGCCAAAAACTTGGTGTGGGAAATCGTGATTCACACTTTTCACATATCCGCACAACTAACCAGCAAGTTCACTGGGTCATCCAAGTAATAAACCTTACGTGAGTAAGGGTCGATCCCACGGAGATTGTCGGCTTGAAGCAAGCTATGATCATCTTGTAAATCTCAGTCAGGCGGATTCAAATGGTTATGAGGTTTTGATAATTAAAAGATAAATAAAACATAAAATAAAATAAAGTTACTTATGGGATTCATTGGTGGGAATTTTAGATAAGCATTTGGAGATGCTTTGTTGCTTCTGAATCTCTGCTTTCCTATTGCCTTCTTCCAATCATGCGTGCTCCCTTCCATGGCAAGCTGTAGGATCCTCTCAGTGAAAATGGTCCTCTACGGTTTCTGCACGGCTAATCAACTGTCAGATTTCTCGTCTCGGATGAAAAATACCAGGTACAGCTACCGCATGGCTAATCATCTGTCGGTTCCCGCTAGCATCAGAGTAGGATCCATTGATCCTTTTGCACACTGTCACTGCGCCCAACATTCGCAGGTTTGAAGCTCGTCACAGTCATCCCTTCCCAGATCCTACTCGGAATACCACAGACAAGGTTTAGACTTTCCGGATTCCAAGAATGCTACCAATTGGTTCTAGCCTATACCACGAAGATACTAATCTCACGGACTCGGTCTGTGTATTAGATATCCAAGAGAATATACTCCAGCTGTCGTCCAATGACTACGTTGAACATCATGTAGACCGCTTTGTGGTTGTCAGGCACGCGGATCTTGGCTAAGCGAGTAACGAAGATTGGGTGATTGTCATGGGTCACCCCTTCATTCTGACTTAACTGAATTAAGTACGAGAGTATATCTTGGAGAAGAAGTAGGCGTGAATTGAATAGAAAACAGTAGTAATTGCATTAATTCATGAAGAACAGCAAAACTCCACACCTTAATCTATGGGGTGTAGAAATACCACCGTAGAAAATACATAAGTGAAAAAGGTCTAGATATGGCCGTGAGGCCAGCCTCCAAATGTTCCAAGATGAAAAGTATGATAAAAGATGATAAAAAGTTCCAAATACAATAGTAAAAAGTGCTATTTATACTAAACTAGTAACTTAGGTTTATAGAAATTGAGTAACTAAGTGCAGATAGTGCAAAAATTCACTTCCGGGGCCCACTTGGTGTGTGCTTGGGCTGAACATTGAAGCTTTTTCGTGCATAGGCTGTTCCTGGAGTTAAACGCCAGCTTTGGTGCCAGTTTGTGCGTTTAACTCCAATTCTGGTGCCAGTTTGGGCGTTTTATGCCAAGATGTTTTAGGCTGGATTTGGACGCCAGTTTGGGCCATCAAATCTCGGGGAAAGTATGGACTATTATATATTTCCGGAAAGCCCAGGATGTCTACTTTCTAACGCAATTGAGAGCACGCCAATTGGGCTTCTGTAGCTCTAGAAAATTCACTTCGAGTGTAGAAGGGTCAGAATCCAACAACATCTGCAGTCCTTTTTCAGCCTCTGAATCAGATTTTTGCTCAGGTCCCTCAATTTCAGCCAGAAAATACCTGAAATTACAGAAAAATACACAAATTCATAGTAATGTCTAGAAATGTAATTTTTGAATAAAAACTAATAAAAATATAATAAAAAGTAACTAAAACATACTAAAAACTATGTAAAAATAATGCCAAAAAGGGTATAAATTATCCACTCATCAATAATTGTTAGTGGGTATTTGTGATTTCCAATTAAATTACAATTTGAATATGTCTTTAGTTAGTGCATACCATGTGTTTGATGAAATGTTTCCTTTGATTATGGAGTAGTTTTCTATACTCTTGGCCTAGGCTAAGGAAATTGGGTGAACTTGAGTCATTGGGTCTAATTAATTTGGTGATTTGAGAATCCTAGTGGTCAAATTGATACCTATTGACACCAATCTACTACTAAGACAATTAGTAATTGGATTGGGACTTATGAGTTAAGATTGATCAAGCCATTTGACATACTTCAAGCATAGAAGTAGACTTAATGAGCTTGGTTCCTCATAATTGTCAAGATATGGTTATTAGACAAGGATAGTGACCCCAATTCCCATGCCTAGCCAAGAGTTCCTTTTATTATTCTTGTTTGAAACCCAAAAATCCTAATTGCTTGATTCTTCTTATAGTTGGTTTAGTTTTTTACTTAGTTCTAGAATAGAGGTAGATTAATATGCTCCCTTACTAGATTGAATTTGCTTATACTTGGCTTTATTTGCTTTGATTTAGTTTCTTGCACTTTAGGATTTCTTGCATGTTAAGTTTAGTAGTTTAAATTCTTGTTTATGATTTCCAACCCCGGAATTCTAACCAATATTGATGCACATATTTGCCCATTCTCTTGAGGATGACTCGAAACCAATACTTTTGGTTACTTTATACTAGGGTTGACATTGTGACAACCAAATTCTAAATTTGATCGATAAGGTTACATGTTGGTTTAGAACTATACTATGACAATGACCTTTGTTGATAAAATCTAGACTGACCATAATCCTATCCATCAAATTTTTGGCGCCGTTGCTGGGAATGGTTGCAATGTATCCCTTGATATTGGTTTTGTGAATATGTGAATATTGTAGATAGTTTACTTGCTTTCATTAGTTTGTTTTTAGTTTAGATTCCTTTAATGCATGAGCTATGACTTCTAAGTTGAAAGAACCTTGTTGCACACTCGGCAAGTTAGGCGGCGGTTGGATTACACGGCTAGTGCTTCGGCCTCTCTTGAGGAACCTTCCGAAACACTAGACGGAATCGAGAGTGACTTAGAGTCCACAACTTCCTATTCCTTTGTTGGCACTACTGATATATCTTTGCATCCTACAGGTGAAAACCATATGGTGGAGCCACGTAGGATTACCTTGCACGAACAAGGAGCACCGAACCTCATTCTTCAACCATTGCAAGCTAGGTATCCGAATCTCGATCCGAACTTTGAGTTGAAGAATAGTATGATTAACTTTCTTCCTAAGTACCATGGACTACTAGGCCAATACCCCATTAGGCACTTGAGAGACTTTCAAGTTGCTTGTTCTACGGCTCGAAGGCATGGTGCCAATGAGATTGCTATCATGGTTTTTGCTTTCCCTTTCTCTCTTGAGGGGTCGGCAAAAGAGTGGTTCTACTCCCAACTGGATGAAGTGGTGACTGAATGGGACCTATTGAGAAGAGAGTTCTTAGATAAGTTCTTTCCACCGGAGAAGACCGACTATATCCGAAAGAAAATTTCTGGTATAATGCAAAAAGACCAAGAGACACTCTTTGAGTTTTGGACTCGATTTAAGAGGTTGTTGGAATCTTGTCCACATCATGAGTTAGACACTCACTTGCTCATTAGCTATTTTACTGGAGGTCTTTGTGCAGCAGATAAGAGGTTGCTTACCGCCTCTAGTGGTGGTTCCCTTTCTAAGAACAAGACGGCAGCAGAAGCATGGAGTTTGATCAATGATGCTACCGAGGCTACCCAACAAGTGAGGGTGAGGAACAATCCTTCCAAGAGTGTGGTGGAAGCACCTCCTTCCGCATCGGCTTTGACTAAAGTGCTTGAAGACATGTGATGACATGTCATTTTGTGCATGTTTTACTAGCCATTTTTACTTATTTTCATTAGGTTTCATGCATTTCTTAGGCAATAAGTAAGTTTTTGAGTGGGAATTTAATGTTTGTCTTGATTTAATCAAACATTGTTAATTTTGTGCATTATCATGAGATTTTTGCAAGAATTATGTGATTATTATAAATGATGCAAAATCTTATAATTTTGGCAAGGCTTTGATTGCATGTTTGATTGATGGCAGGTGAAAACATAAAAAGGAAAAGCACAGAAAGAGGCAGGGCAGAAGAACGTAGCACTCATTTAGAGAATGCTACGTTCTCCTGCAACTTGAATATTGGTGCCACACTCTATTTTAAAGAACGCTACGCTCTCTAGCGATGCGCACGCGTACAGGACGCTTATGCATAAAACAAGTTTTTGGAAGATCCACGTGTACCCGTGCATGACGCGTACGCGTAGGTATGGTTAGCGCTTGTTACAAGAGAGCGCTACGTTCTCTCTAAATGAGTGCCTGCGACACTTTCAAAAATTGGGATCCAAAATTTGCCACCGACGCGTACACGTGCATGACGCGTATGCATGAAAGGGGCGTTTTAGAAGAAGCACGCGGACGCGTGAACCAAGCAGCAGCGTGAAAATGGTTTTCTGAAGGCCACGCCTACGCGTGGGTGACGTGTAGCATGGAGGAGCATTGTTTGCAAGAGCGCTACGCTCGTTTGGAGAGCGCTACTAAAGGACGCGTGGGCGTGTAGCACACGTACGCGTGATGAGCACTGAACAGGCAAGGACGTACACGCGCAGGAGACGCGTACGTGTCGGTAAATGAATGTTGCGTTCTCCTTCAGAACGCTACGTTCTCATGAAGTTGCATGGAAGCACCAATACGGACCTTTCCTGACCCACTTCAACAAAGGCCAAAAAGCCCACTCCAAGTACTTGATGACTGAATTGGAAAGTGTATAAAGGGAGGAAAATTTTATTTCAGAAGGAGGCTAGTTAGTGGATTGGAAATTGGAAGGCAAGAGAGTCAGGGACTCAAACAGAAACACTCTGCACTTATTTTCTATTTTATTTTCCTTCTGTTCTTCATTTTCTGCACTTTTTATTTTTTGTTTTGTACTAGAGCAATGATGAAATAAGCTCCAAATTCATTAGGGGGAGGAGCTCTATTGTAATTCCAATGAATCAATGAAATTCTTCTTCTTCTCTATTCATTTGTGTAGCTATTGGGTATCTTCTTTTTTCATTGTGAATTACTCACTTCGGAAGGGGGTTTAATTCAGTGAATGCCTGTGTGAGCCTCGGAAGGGGAATCACTTGCATTAGAATTGGAGCTCTATCCTTCACTACTCTCTTGATCAATACTATTCGGGAAGAATTGAGATCCTGAGAGTTAGTGTGGTGATGACAAGTCATCTTATGCTAGTTTTACAATAATTCTCTTGTGCACTTTCTTGCACAATAAGTAAGTAATTGGAGTGGATTTTCATGATTATCTTGAATCAATCAACTATCATTTATTTTACATAAAATCATAGAATTTATGCTAGAATTAATTGGTTTCATGAATAATGCAAAGACCTTGTGAATTTGGTAATACTTTGATTGTTTGTTTGGTTTCTTGTAGGTGAAGAAATGAAGAAAAAGGGGAGGCCAATCAAGGGAGCAACATTCAAAGAGTGAACTTGGAGTTCACTAATACAACGCATCAAAGAGGCAAGGGATAGCATTCAAAAAGTGAACCTGGCGTTCACTTTATGAACTTTATCATGGGTTTCAAGCCTTGGGGAGGAAGCTCAGGCCAAATGCACCAAAGAAGCAAAGGGTGGCGTTCAAACTTTGAACGCAGTGTTCAATAAGTGAACGCCCAAGGAAGACCATCACGCACCAAGGAAACAAGCGCACCAAGGTGTGCAACAAAGGGTAACGTTCAAAAAGTGAACGCCACGTTCACTTAGTGAACGTTTTCGAAGAGAAAGAGCCAAGGGAAACAATGCGCGTGTCCAAGGCAGCACCCAACCAAGTGTGGCGCTCAAAATTTGAGCGTAGCATTCAATTAGTGAACGCTAGAGGCAAAAAGGCACAACAAAGGCGCACCAAGGGAGAAGTGAACGCCAAGTTCACTTTCCAAACGGAGCGCTCCACTGGAGCATGCATCTCCAACCCAATTTTATTCAAGGCCAAAATTAAAAAGCCCACTCCAAGTTTTGAAGATTGAGAATAGAAAGTGTATAAATAGAAACAAATTTGATTAGAGAGGAACCTTTTTGCTCATTTTTAGTTTTTCACTTTTAATATTCATTTGGAATTTGGGAATTGGGATTAGATCTAGTTTTCTTTTTGTTTATTCTTGTTTCTGCAACCTCTACTTTCTGTTTTGGGTTTTTAAATTCAGATTGAAGAACCCGATTGAATTTCTTGATCTGAGAATCATCTTTTGCTTTTCAGTCTTATAGTTCTGAGAATTGGAGAATTAGATTTCCATCTTCTTCTCCTTCTTCATTTCATTTCTTCTGCAATTTCTTGTCTGTTTGGTCAAGAGAGCAATTGAGATCTAGATCTGCTTTCTGATCTTGTTGCTCTTCTGCAATTTTCAATTTATCTCTTAGAATTTCACATTTGATCTAAGTTTTTCTTACTGTTTGTTTCTTCAAGCAATTTTCCATTTCTGCTTTGCTACTGAGATCCTGATCTAATTTTCTTCATCTCATAGCTCTCTGATTTACTTTAATTTGCATTTTCTAGTTCAATTTGAATCCCAACACCCAAATCCCTTGTATTCTTCAAGTAATTTATATTTCCCAGCAATTTAGATTCAGCAATTTAAGTTTTTTGCACTTTAAGTTTCAGTCATTTACCTTTCTTGCAATTTAAATTTCAGCTCTTTTACTTTCTTGCACTTTAAATTTCTACAATTTACTCCTTCTGCACTTTAAGATTCAGTCAATTCATCCTCCCCCTTTTATTTACTTTCAATTTAGCTTCTGTTAATCAAGTTTCACTCAAATCATCAAATATTCGCTTAACTAAATTGATCACCTAACTAAAATTGCTCAATCCATCAATTCCTGTGGGATCGACCTCACTCTTGTGAGTTATTACTACTTGATGTGACCTGGTACACTTGCCGGTGAGTTTTGTGTGGAATCTTTTTTCCCTCATCAAGTTTATGGCGCCGTTGCCGGGGATTGATTTAGATTGACAATGATTAAGTAGGGTGATAATCTAGATTAAGCATTTTCTTTTTCTTTTACTAAGCACACTAACTGTTTGAGTTTTTATTTAAGCTAACCTTAATATCACTCTAGCAGTAGAGTAAATTGTCTCTGGTTTCTGGTTTTGTGTGTATGACAGAAGTAAGGAGAGAGGTCTCCACCTCTTGTAACCTTGACGAGAGAACCCTCCGAAGACTAAGAAGAGAGGCAAGGGGAAAGGGAGTTGTAGGAGAATCGGAATCAGAAGGAGAGGATCAAGTGATGGAGGATAACATCCCAAATCACACTGATGGTATGGCTAACAATAATGGCCAGCCTCAGAGAAGAGTCTTAACTTCCTACACTATCCCCAACCCAAGAAATTGTGGGAGCAGCATCTTAACCCCCAATGTCCATGCCAATAACTTCGAACTCAAGCCTCAATTGATTATCCTGGTTCAAAATAATTGTCAATACAGAGGAAGTGCTGCTGAAGATCCAAACCAACACCTCTCTGTGTTTTTAAGAATTTGTGACACTATCAAAACCAATGGAATCCACCCTGACATATACAAGCTTTTTTTATTCCCATTTTCACTAAGAAGCAAAGCCACACATTGGTTAAAAACCTTCCCTAAAGAGAGCATTACCAGCTAGGATGATTTGGTTAGCAAATTTCTAGCCAAATTCTATCCACCCCTGAGAGTTATCAAGCTAAAACTGATGTTCAAACCTTCAGACAGCAGGAAGGAGAATCATTGTATGAAGCTTGGGAGAGGTATAAAGCTCTAATCAGAAGATGTCCAGAAGGAATGTTCAGTGAATGGGTGGAGTTGCAGAATTTCTATGAAGGCTTGTCCTTACCTTCAATGAAAGCTTTGGATTATTCCTCAGGAGGATCTTTGCAAATGATGAAAACTGCTCAAGAGGCACATGATCTCATAGACATGGTAGCCAACAATGAGTACTTCTACTCCTCTGAAAGGCAAGCAGCTCCAAAGAAAGGTGTATTTGAGCTTGAAGGAGTTGATATCATACTAGCTCAGAACAAACTCATGCACCAGCAGCTTCAACAGCAAATTGAATCAATGTCAAAGAGATTGGATGGATTACAACTTGTAGCAGTGAGCACAACTAACCAACCATCAGTGGTTTGGGGACTGCAGGAGGAAAATTATGAAGAGCAGCAGCAAGAGCAAGTGCAGTACATGCACAATCAAGGTCCTGGACCAAATGACTTCCATGGAGACACTTACAATTCATCCTGGAGATACCACCCCAATCTGAAATGGGGAGAGAACCAAAACCAATAACCTTGGCAAAGAAACTCAAACCAGAACAATTCCAGAAACACAAACCATCAAAACACTAACCAAAATCCATACAGAAAACCACAAAACAATCAACCTCAGCCTAACTACTATCCACCCAACAACTCATCCACTAACCAAAATAACTATCATCCACCCTCAACATCCTATAATCAACCACAACCACCCCATGAATCACAGAGGATCTCCAACTTGGAGATGATGATGGAGAAGATGATCAAGCATCAAGAACTAGCCAACAAAAACCATGAAGCTTCACTGAGGAACTTGGAGAGGCAAATTGGTTAACTGTCCAAGCAAACAATGGCTGAAAGAGCACCCAATACATTACCAAGTGACACCATTCCCAACCTCAAGGAAGAATGCAAAGCCATCCAATTAAGGAGTGGAAGAACATTGGTGAATGACAAAGAAACTAACAAGAGGCCAGTTAAAAATGATGAGGCTAGCAGCAAGGAAGAAGTGACACTCAAAGACAAGCAAGACCAAGAGAAGCTCAAGGAGAAAGAGGAACAGCCACAAGCTTCAAAGAAGGGAAAGGAAATCATAGAGGAGGAATTACAAGATCAGAGGAAGATAGTGAAGACTCACACATCTCCTCTGCCATATCCTCAAAGATTTCAGAAGGAGATCAAGTATCAACAGTTTTCCAAATTCCTAGAAGATTTTAAGAAGCTGGAGATCAACATTCCACTTGTTGAAGCTCTAGAACAAATGCCTCTATATGCAAAATTTCTCAAAGAGCTCATCAATAAGAAAAGGAGCTGGAATGAGAAGGAGACAGTGATCTTAACCCAGGAATGTAGTACAGTGATTCAAGAAGGCCTCCCACCAAAACTCAAAGACCCTAGGAGCTTCTACTTGCCTTGTACCATTGGTAACACAGTCATTGACAAGGCACTGTGTGATTTGCGCTCCAGTATCAACCTCATGCCTCTGTCTATGATGAGAAGGCTATCTATAGAAGAAGTGAAGCCTACACAGATGTCATTGGAGCTAGTGGATAGATCTCTGGTAATTCCCAAGGGGGTGATTGAAAATCTCTTGGTCAGAGTAGGGAACTTCATATTCCCAACAAACTTTGTAATCCTGGACTTAGGTGAAGAGGGGAATGACTCTATTGTATTGGGAAGACCTTTCTTGGCTACAGCAAGGGCCATCATTGATGTTGAATAAGGAGAAATGACTCTGAGGGTAAATGATGAGAAGATCACTCTGAATGTCTTCCAAGAAATACAGCACACTATTGAAGAGAAAAGCTACATGAGGGTTGAAGAAGAAGATGTACATTGGAAAGAAAAAGCCAAGGAGACACTCCTCAGCTCACCTGTGAAGTAAGAGATGGACATTGGAAAAGAAAAAGAGGAAAATGAACATGTGAAGGCTGAGAAGAAAAAGAAGGAAGAGATTGAAGATTTGATCATTGGAAAGGAAGTCCCTGACATAAAACCTAATGTAAAGAAAGAAGATCCACCAAAAAGGGGAAAGAAGAGCAAGAAAAAGGTTCCAAAAGGGTGGAAGAACAAAAGGATACCAACTGAAGGATTCTCAAAAGGGGACATAGTAAGATTGATATACCAGCAGTTGGAGATAGATCCACAAACTGATTATTACTATATTGTAAATAAGATACTCTTAGTGGAGCATATGGAGATTGATCATCAGTGCACAAGAAGAAGGCTCACAGTGAGAGGAGACAAACTGAGGCACCACATCATCAGCCACCCTAACAAGGGACCAATGTCAAGCTAGTGACAATAAAAGATCACTCCATGGGAGGCAGCCCATGATTTAATATTCTTGCTTTTATTTTAATTTCAATAATTGATGGTTCTTCTAGCATAAATTTGAGCTCTCATGAGTAGATTTGATAACTGCACACATCATTTTTGAAGCATATGCTTGATTCCTAAGTTTGGTGTGCCTAAAGGTACTCTAAAGTAGCTTTTCATGCATAATTGATCATAGAACCATTTTGGGATATATACTCATTCATTTTGTTTAAGTATATAGCCAAACCTTAAGTTTGGTGTCTATATATGCTATGAATTTCAAGAAAATCATTTTTACTCAAAGGCTCAAATTCATGAATAGAAAAACCATACATTGCATCATTTTATGAGTTTATGGTAGCATGGTGATAAACCCCATATTTAGGGTTTATCTTGTGTTGAATTTAGAGGGTTTTGTCAACCTTTCTCCCATTTATTCAATGAAATAGCATGGTTTTATAACTTCTCCTTTAATTGTGCTTAAGAGTGAAAACATGCTTTTTAGGACTTAGAATAGCTAAATTTAATTCACCTTGATTCCATTAGATGCCTTGATATGTTTGTTAAGTGATTTCAGATTTAGAAGGCAAAGATTGGATCAAGGGAATGAAGGAAAAGCATGTAAAAATGGAGAACTCATGAAGAAATGAAGGAATCGCAAAAGCTATCAAGCCAACCTCTTCGCACTTAATTGATCATAACTTGAGCTACAGAGGTCCAAATGATGCAGTTTCAGTTGCGTTGGAAAGCTAACATCAGGGGCTTCAAAATGATATAAGATTTGCCATAGTTGCTACACGTATGGTGAAGTGTACGTGCACTGTACGCGCACGCGTCGTTGCTGCCATATGATCCACTTAAAGCAATACGTGGCCAGCAAATTCTAAAGCCTTGTGGGCCCAATCCAACTCATTTCTGATGCTATTTGACCCAAGGATTGAAGAGGGATGAGACATCTAGTCATTAGTTTAGTTTTATTTTAGTTTTATCATGCTTTAGGTAATTTTTAGAGAGAGAAGCTCTCACTTCTCTCTAGAATTAGGATTAGGTTTTAGATCTAGATCTAGCTCTTCTTCTCTCTTCTAATTTTCCTTTGCCTTCCTTAATTGTTCTCTTATAGTTGTAGAATTCTTCTTCTCTTGTAATTCCTTTGTATTGTTAGTTGTAGTTTAAGAACTTTCTTTTGTAGATCTACATTTCTTCTTCAATGCAATTGGTATGTTCTTTGTTGTTTCATGATTATTTTCCTTTTCTATTGTTGATCTCTTGCTATTCTAGTTAGATCTCTCTTTAATTCTTACAATTGATGTTGTTTACTTTATTCCCCTTATGTGTTTGTTAAAATGCTTCTTTTAGTTATGAGTTTACTTTTCTATTGTTTTGCCTTTCTATTGTTAATCTCTTACTTTTGTAGTTGTAGATTCCTTTAATTCTTGCAATTTACTATGCTTTCCTTTTGTGCCTTCCAAGTGTTTGAGAAAATGCTTGGTTAGATTTTAGAGTAGATTTTAGTGCTCTTGGCTTGGGAAGGTAACTTAGGAACTCTTGAGTTACTAATGCCCAAGTGATTGACGATTGGGAGCCATTAACGCTAGATCTCACTAATTGATTTGGTGGAGAACTAGGACTTATGGTCTTGGATTGACATAGCTCACTTGACTTTCCATTATTAGTTAGAGGATGACTTAGTGGGTTGATCATTGCCAATTCTCATGCTGTGGTTAGTGATAGGGATAGAGATCCTTGACCACCAACCCTTGCCAAGGCCTTTTTAGCTATTAGTTTAATTCATTGCCATTTACTTTTCATGTCTCTTATCAAAAACCCCAAAACATACTTCATAACCAATAACAAGACACTTCATTGTGATTCCTAGGGAGAACGACCCGAGGTTTCAATACTTTGATTTATAAATTTAGGGGTTTGTACTAGTGACAAATAAATTTTTGTATGAAAGGACTTTTGCTTGGTTTAGGAGCTATATTACAACGAGATTTCATTTGTGAAATTCTAAACCACACAAAAGTCTAATCATCACATGGTAGCAAATAAAATGTTCCTTATAAGGAATATACCAACTATGACAGATATTCATTGGGTTTTATATGGATCACTTAGAAGAAAACAAGTTTGGTGTTCACCAAATTTTGTTCAATTTCTAAGGGGCATGGTTGTTTATTCATAAATGAGGAACACATAGCAACATTTTTTTTATATATATTACACCACCACACCACCACCGTATGAAACTTAAAGTTTGAGCTCACTATTGCCTTGATTCACGTGGATAGGAGTGAAGGAGATTGAGAAAAAGACAAAAGAATGCATGCATTTTCGGTTGTCACAAAAGGAGGAAAGCAAGTCACATGTGCATGCTTGGGGAAGCACAACGCTACAGGAACCAGCACCTAGAAGGCCGAACCATGTGCCCAATGGAGGAGCAATCCTTGTCTTCAACCATCTCCACATGCAGGCCATCCATTTAATGGATCCTCAACAATAATTTGCTCAATCCTCACCCTTCATTACCACATAACCGAACCTATGCCTCCCTCCAACATTGCCTTCCTTTTTATAAATTGGTAGTAGCACTTTTCAATCTCACATATCATTACTTTCTTCATACATTCATCCCAAACACGTTGCATCATCCTTCTCTCACCCAAAGACATCACACAACACCTTACTTCCCATTCCTTCCATCTTAAACCGTACCAAAACCAAATTTCATCCTTTATTTTCCCTTCTTTCCTTCCTAATTCATGGCTTCATCAAGTTCCAGAAGAAGGAAAGGAAAGGAACCAGCTGTAGCCGAACCACCAACCTATGATACCAAGAGATTTAAGTCTCAATTTCATGAATCAAGGTATTATAGGCTAATGGAATCAAAGAAAGTCATTCCAGAGATGGGGTTCAGACTGAAAGATGGAGAATATCCCATCATGAGAAGAATAACTGTAGAGAGGAGATGGAAACTTCTATGTGAACCTCTCACAGACATAAGTGCAACCATGATAAGAGAGTTCTATGCAAATGCTGTGAGGTCAAGCAAGACCAACCCTCCCTACAAGAGCTATGTTAGGGGGGTTGAGGTAGATTTCAGCCCATCATCCATCATGAGAGTCTTGCATATAAAAGTGATAACCTATGGAGAACCCAGCTTTGATGACAGAATGCAAGGTGAAAATGATCCTGATGAGATACTAAGTGGTTTATGCCCTGAAGGAAAAGACTGGAAAATGGACTCGGAAGGAAATCCAAGCTGCTTGAAGAGAATGGATCTCATACCTGAAGCCAAAGGGGAGGAGAAATCAATATCCCACAGCTCATCGCGGATAGCATTCAAGAGATGGTTGAGGATACTGGCAAATCAAGCAAGCTTGGCCACCCAAGTACCATTCTGAGGCTTTGTAATAGAGCGGGAGTACTCTTTGAGGATGCAGATACAGATCGGGTAATAGAAGGCAGAGGAATCACCAAGCAAAAAATGGATGGTGTCCCTGAACTCGAAGAGGAGAGAAGAGCTCAAGGAAGAAGGAGGAGACCACAAGTGGAAGGGGAACAAGCTTCTGGTGCAATGGACTTAAGCCAAATGCAAAGAGCCATTGAAGAAATGTCTCAACAATACATGAGAGCACAGGAGCAACAACAGGAGCAATACTTGAGGCAACAAGAGCAGAATTTGAAGGATCGTGAGCAACAATAGCATTGGCAGTAGCAAATGATGGAGAAGTAAGAAAATTTCCAGCTCAAAATGTTGGATCAACAGAGAGAGTTTCAAGCAAGAATTCTGGAGGGACAAAGGGAACTGATGAGCGGATAATTTATATGCTTTTTGGCATTGTTTTTAGTATGTTTTTAGTATGTTTTTAGTATATTTTAGTTAGTTTTTATTATGTTTTTATTAGTTTTTAAATAAAAATCACTCTTCTGGACTTTACTATGAGTTTGTGTGTTTTTCTATGATTTTAAGTATTTTCTGGCTGAAATTGAGGGACCTGAGCAAAAATCGGATTCAGAGGCTGAAAAAGGACTGCAGATGCTGTTGGATTCTGACCTCCCTGCACTCGAAGTGGATTTTCTAGAGCAATAGAAGCCTAATTGGCGCGCTCTTAATTGCGTTGGAAAGTAGATATCCTGGGCTTTCCAGCAATATATAATAGTTTATACTTTGCCCAAGATTTGATGGCCCAAACAGGCATTCCAAGTCAGCTTAAGAATTCTGGCGTTTAACTCCAAAACTGGCACAAAAGCTGGAGTTAAACGCCCAAACTGGCACAAAAGCTGGCGTTTAACTCCAAGAAAAGTCTCTACACATGGAAGCTTCAATGCTCAGCCCAAACACACACCAAGTGGGCTCGGAAGAAGATTTCTGCATTAATTACTTATTTCTGTAAACCATAGGCTACTAGTTCTATATAAATAGGACCTTTTACTATTGTATTTTCATCTAGGATTTTTGATAAGTCTTATGCTATCTTAGACACGTTTGAAGGCTGGCCATTCATCCATGCCTAGACCTTGTTCTTATGTATTTTCAACGGTGGAGTTTCTACACACCATAGATTAAGGTGTGGAGCTCTGCTGTTCTTCATGAATTAATACAAAGTACTATTGTTTTTCTATTCAAATCAAGTCTATTTCTTCTCCAAGATATTCATTCGTTCTTCAACTTGATGAATGTGATGATTCGTGACACTCATCATCATTCTCACCTATGAACATGTGCCTGACAACCACCTCTGTTCTACTAGCAATGGCTTGAATGCATATCTCTTGGCTTTCTAATCTAAGATTGGAACCTTCGTGGTATAGGCTAGAATTATTGGCAGCCATTCCTGAGATCCGGAATGTCTAAACCTTGTCTGTGGTATTCTGAGTAGGATCTGGAAAGGGATGACTGTGACGAGCTTCAAACTCGCGATTGTTGGGCGTGTGACAGACGCAAAAGGATCAATGGATCCTATTCCAGCATGATCGAGAACCGACAGATGATTAGCCATGCGGTGACAGCGCATTTGGAACGTTTTCACTGAGAGGACAGGAAGTAGCCATTGACAACGGTGATGCCCAACATAAAGCTTGCCATGGAAAGGAGTATGAATGATTGGAAGAAGGCAATAGGAAAGCAGAGGTTCAGGGAGAACAAAGCATCTTCATACACTTATATGAAATTCCAACCAAAGAATTACATAAGTATCTCTATCTTTATTTTATGTTTTATTTATCTTTTAATTATCAATTCTCCATCACCATCTGAATTCGCCTGACTGAGATTTACAAGGTGACCATAGCTTGCTTCAAGCCGACAGTCTCTGTGGGATCGACCCTTACTCACGTAAGGTATTACTTGGACGACCCAGTGCACTTGCTGGTTAGTTGTGCAGAATTGTGACAAAGTGTGATTCACGTTTGAGAGCTCCAAGTCCTTTGGCGCCATTGTTGATGATCACAATTTCGTGCACCATGTTTTTGGCGCCATTGCCGGGGATTTTTCGAGTTTGGACAACTGACGGTTCATCTCATTGCTTAGATTAGGTACTTTTCAGAATTTTTAAGAATGGATTCTAGAGTTTCAAGGTGATGTTCTTATCATCACAAAAGCTGATTGATTCTCATCAATTTAGCTGTTAAATGTAATGTCTTGCTGAAACTTGGCCAAACATGTCTAATCTTTTTAGACTGAAGCTTTAGACTAACATTGCATGATTCCTGGAATTCTTATTAAAAGTTTTGATTCTCTTTATTTTCTTTTCCATATAAGTTTCGAAAATTACAAAAAAATTTATAAAACCATAAAAATCAAAAATATTTTATGTTTCTTGTTTGAGTCTAGTATCAATTTTTAAGTTTGGTGTCAATTGCATGTTTTTATTCTTCTTGCATTTTTCGAATATATGCATTATGTTCTTCATTGATCTTCAAGTTGTTCTTGATGATTTAAGTACTCTGATCTTTAAATTCTCTTGTTTTCTGTGTTTTGTTGTTTTTCTTATGCATTCTCAATTTGTTAAAGCCTCTAATACAAATTTCTAAGTTTGGTGTCTTACATGCATTGTTCATTTGATCTTAGTTGCATTTTTTGTTATTTCTCATCATTAAAAAAATTCAAAAAATTTTCAAAATTGTGTCTTTTCAAGCTAATAATACAGAGAATTGAAGATTCAGAACATTCAGCAGAGGAATCAAATAGAAAAAGCTGGGCGTTTAAAACGCCTAGTGAAGAAGGAAAACTGCCGTTTAAACGCAAGCCAGGGTACCTGGCTGGGCGTTTAACGCCCAAAAAGGTAGGATTTTGGGCGTTAAACGCTAGAATGGATGCCATTCTGGGCATTTAACGCCAGAAGGACACTAGAGGGAAGATTTTGTTTTTAATTCAAATTTTTTTTCAAATCTTCATAATTTTTCAAAATCAAATATTTTTCAAATCATATCTTTTCAATCATATCTCTTCAAAATCGATTTCTTTCCATTTTTTTACTATTTTCGAAAATCCTTGCTAAAATTAATGATTTACTTCAAAATTTTCAAGTTGTTACTTGCCTATTAAGAAAGGATCAAATTTTAAATTTTAAGAATCATATCTTTTAATTTCTTGTTAGTCAAGTAATCAACTTTAATTTTAAAACTTTCTCTTTTTAATTTGATTTTCAATCATATCTTCTCAATCATATCTTTTCAATCACATCTTTTTCAAAATTAATTTTCAATCATATCTTTTTCAAAATTAATTTTTCCATCTACCTCCTCCTTCTATTCTTCTTTTCCTCTGACACCTCAAGGAATCTCTATACTGTGACATAGAGGATTCCCTACTTTCTTGTTCTCTTCTCTTTCATATGAGCAGAAGCAAAGATAAAGGCATACTTGTTCAAGCTGATCCTGAACCTAAAAGGACCTTGAAGAGAAAGCTAAGAGAAGCTAAAGCACAATTCTCTTTAGAGGGCCTAATAGAGCTTTTCAAGGAAGAAGAAACCATGGCAGTCGAAAACAACAATGCCAACAATGTAAGGAAGGTGCTCGGTGATTTTACTGCACCTACTCCCAACTTCTATGGGAGAAGCATCTCAATCCCTGCCATTGGAACAAACAACTTTGAGCTTAAGCCTCAATTAGTTTCTCTAATGCAATAGAATTGCAAGTTTCATGGACTTCCATTGGAAGATCCTCATCAGTTCTTAGCTGAATTCTTGTAAATCTGTGACACTGTCAAGACCAATGGGATTGACCCTGAAGTCTACAGACTTATGCTTTTTCCTTTTGCTGTAAAAGACAGAGCTAGGACATGGTTAAATTCACAACCTAAAGAAAGCCTGAACTCTTGGGAAATGCTAGTCAATGCCTTCTTGGCAAAGTTCTTTCCACCTCAAAAATTGAGCAAACTTAGAGTGGAAGTCCAAACCTTCAGACAAAAGGAAGGAGAATCCCTCTATGAAGCTTGGGAAAGATACAAGCAATTGATCAGAAGATGTCCTTCTGACATGCTTTCTGAATGGAGCATCATAGGTATTTTCTATGATAGTCTGTCTGAACTATCCAAGATGTCATTGGATAGCTCTGCTGGAGGATCTCTTCATCTGAAGAAGACGCCTGCAGAAGCTCAGAAACTCATTAAAATGGTTGCAAATAACCAATTCATGTACACTTCTGAAAGAAATCCTATGAATAATGGGATAGCTCAGAAGAAAGGAGTTCTTGAGATTAATACTCTGAATGCCATATTGGCTCAGAATAAAATATTGACCCAACAAGTCAATATGATTTCTCAGAGTCTGTCTGGAATGCAAGCAACAACAAGCAGTACTAAGGAAGCTTCCTCTGAAGAAGAAGCTTATGATCCTGAGAACCCAGCAATGGAAGAGGTGAATTACATAGGGGAACCCTATGGAAACACCTATAATCCTTCATAGAGAAATCATCCAAATCTCTCATGGAAGGATCAACAGAGACCTCAACAAGGTTTCAACAACAATAATGGTAGAAGAAATAGGTTTAGCAATAGCAAGCCTTTTCGATCACCTTCTCAGCAACGGACAGAGAATTCTAAGCAAAGCCACTCTGACTTAGCAACCATTGTCTCTGATCTAATCAAAACAACTCAAAGTTTCATGACTGAAATAAGGTCCTCCATTAGAAATTTGGAGGCACAAGTGGGTCAACTGAGTAAGAAAATTACTGAACTCCCTCCCAGTACTCTCCCAAGCAATACAGAAGAGAATCCAAAGATAGAGTGCAAGGCCATAAACACGTCTCACATGGCCGAACCTGGAGAGGAGGAAGAGGCAGTGATCTCCAATGAGGAAGACCTCAATGGACATCCACTGGCCTCCATGGAGTTCCCTGATGAGGAACCATGGGAATCTGAGTCTCACACTGAGACTATAAAGATTCCATTGAATTTACTTCTGCCATTCATGAGCTCTGATGAGTATTCTTCCTCTGAAGAGGATGAAGATGTTACTGAAGAGCAAGTTGCCATGTACCTTGGAGCAATCATGAAGCTAAATGCCAAGTTATTTGGTAATGGAAATTGGGAGGATGAACCTCCATTACTCACCAAAGAACTGGATGACTTGACTAGGCAGAAATTACCTCTGAAGAGACAAGACCCTGGAAAATTCTCAATCCCTTGTACCATAGGCACCATGACCTTTGAGAAGGCTCTGTGTGACCTAGGGTCAAGTATAAACCTCATGCCTCTCTCTGTAATGGAGAAGCTAGGGATCATTGAGGTACAAGCTGCAAGAATCTCACTGGAGATGGCAGACAATTCAAAGAAACAGGCTTATGGACTTGTAGAGGATGTCTTGGTAAAGGTTGAAAGCCACTACATCCCTGCTGACTTCATAATCCTAGAGACTGAGAAGTGTATAGATGAATCCATCATCCTTGACAGACCTTTCCTAGCCACAGCAAAAGCTGTGATTGATGTTGACAGAGGAGAATTGATTATTCAAGTGAATGAAGACTCCCTTATGTTTAAAGCTCAAGGATATCCCTCTGTCACCATGGAGAGGAAGCATGAAGAGCTTCTCTCAATACAGAGTTAAACAGAGCCCCCACAGTCAAACTCTAAGTTTGGTGTTGGGAGGCCACAACCAAACTTTAAGTTTTGTGTTGAACCCCCACATTCAAACTCTAAGTTTGGTGTTGGGAGGTTCCCACATTGCTCTGAACATCTGTGAGGCTCCATGAGAGCCACTGTCAAGCTATTGACATTAAAGAAGCGCTTGTTGGGAGGCAACCCAATTTTTACTTATCTATGTTAAATTTCTATTTTCTTTTGTTATTTTATGTTTTCTGTAGGTTGATGATCATGTGAAGTCACAAAAATAATTGAAAAGCAAAAACAGAAGGAAAAATAGAATGAAAAACAGAACACCCTGGAGGAGAAACTTACTGGCGTTTAAACGCCAGTAAGGATAGCAGAATGGGCGTTAAACGCCCAGTCTGGCACCATTCTGGGCATTTAACACCAGAAATGGGCAAGAAGCTGGCGTTAAATGCCAGAAATGGGCAATAGCCTGGCGTTTAACGCCAGGATTGGCAGCAAAGGGTGTTTTTGCACGCCACATGGTGCAGGGATGAGAAATCCTTGACACCTCAAGATCTGTGGACCCCACAGGATCCCCACCTACCCCACCTCTCTCTCTCTTCTTCACCCATTCACCAACTACCTCAATACCTCTTTCTCAAAAACCCTCACCTATCAAATCCCACCATTCTCTTCACCACTCACATCCATCCTTCATAAAACCCCACCTACCTCACCATTCAAATTCAAACCACTTTCCCACCCAAACCCACCCATAATGGCCGAACCATACCCCCTCTCCAGTCCTATATAAACCCATCTTCACTCCTTCATTTTCACACAACATACACACTACCCATCCCCCTTGGCCGAAACACAAAGCCCCCTCTATTTCCTCTATTTCTTCTTCTTCTACTCTCTTCTTTCTTCTTTTGCTCGAGGACGAGCAATGGTGCACGAAATTGTGATGTCCAGGCTCGAACAATCCCTGGTAATGGCTCCAAAGCTTGGTGCTTTGATCTTAATTCATAATTGTCACAACTTCGATACAACTAACCAGTAACCAG
>NC_029789.2:92072219-92073324 GCF_000816755.2 Arachis ipaensis
TTTGCATTAATCTTTGAGGAACAACAGAGCTCCACACCTTAATCTATGGAGTGTAGAAACTCTACCGTTGAAAATACATAAGTGAAGGTCCAGGCATGGCCGAGATGGCCAGCCCCCTAAAACGTGATCAAAGGATCATAAGGTAATCAAAAGATCCAAAGATGTCTAATACAATAGTAAGAGGTCCTATTTATAATAAACTAGTCACTAGGGTTTACATGAGTAAGTATTTGATGCAAAAATCCACTTCCGGGGCCCACTTGGTGTGTGTTTGGGCTGAGCTTAAGTGTAGCACGTGCAGAGGCCATTTGTGGAGTTGAACGCCAGTTTCTGTGCCAGTTTGGGCGTTCAACTCTGGTTTTGGATCCTTTTCTGGCGCTGGACGCCAGATTTGGGTAGAAAGCTGGCGTTGAACGCCAGTTTACGTCACGTCTTCTTGGCCAAAGTATGGACTATGAGGAACTAATGATGTCCTTGAGCTCTTCTATGTCTCTTCCTTGTCTTTGTTGCTCCTCCTTCATTGCTTTTAGATCTTCTCTGATTTCATGAAGGATGATGGAGTGCTCTTGATGTTCCACCCTTAGTTGCTTCCAATAATTGTATGGAAGAAAATGTATCCCCTGAGGTATCTCAGGGATCTCTTGATTTGCAGTCAAATGTTCTACCACTGAGCTATAGACCCTTGATGGAAGCTTTTGTCTTCCCTTTCCTCTTTCTAGAGGTTTCTCTGGCCTTAGGTGCCATCAATGGTTATGGAAAAAACAAACTATAGACCCTTGATGGAAGCTTTTGTCTTCCCTTTCCTCTTTCTAGAGGTTTCTCTGGCCTTAGGTGCCATCAATGGTTATGGAAAAAACAAAAAAGCTATGCTTTTACCACACCAAACTTAGAATGTTGCTCGCCCTCGAGCAAAAGAAGAAAGAAGAGAAGAAGAAGAGGATATGGAGGAGATGGATGGCTGTGTGTATTCGGCCATATGGGTGGGATTGGGTGGGGAAGAGATGTTATTTTGAAGGTAAGTGGGTGTATGGATGTGAGTGGTAAATGGAAACTAGAAGGGATGATCATGAATGGGAAGAGAGATGATGAGGTAGGTGGGGATACT
>NC_029789.2:92073649-92141388 GCF_000816755.2 Arachis ipaensis
AAATTTTTGATGCAAAGAAAACATGCAAGACACCAAACTTAGAATTCTTTAATGCTTAGACATTAAGAATTCAGGAATGCATATGAAAAACATGAAAAGACACAAAACCAAAAATCATCAAGATCAAACAAGAAGACTTACCAAGAACAACTTGAAGATCATGAAGAACACTATGAATGCATGATATTTTCGAAAAAAATGCAAGATGCATATGCAATTGACACCCAACTTATAACATGACTCAAAACTCAAACAAGAAACACAAAAATATTTTTGATTTTTTTGATTTTCTAATTTTTTTTGGATTTTTATTTTATATTTTTCGAAAATTATATGAAAAAGAAAAATAAGGATTCCAAAATTTTTAATATGAATTCCAGGAATCTTGCATTCTTAGTCTAAAGCTTCAGTCCAGGAATTAGACATGGCTCACTAGCCAGCCAAGCTTTCAATGAAAGCTCCGGTCCAAAACACTAGACATGGTCAATGGCCAGCCAAGCTTCAGCATGTAATTCAGATATGACATGCCTGACATACTCATTACCAAAGGAATAGACATGGCTTTACAGCCAGCCAGGCTTCACATGCTTCATGAAACACTAGAATTCATTCTTAAAAATTTTAAATAAATTTTTGAAAACATTTTTAATTTTTTTTTTCGAAAACAGATGAGAGATTTTTGAAAATATTTTTGAAAAATTTTTGAAAAGAAAATAAAAAGAAAATTACCTAATCTGAGCAACAAGATGAACCGTCAGTTGTCCAAACTCGAACAATCCCCGGCAACGGCGCCAAAAACTTGGTGCACGAAATTGTGATGTCCAGGCTCGAACAATCCCTGGTAATGGCTCCAAAGCTTGGTGCTTTGATCTTAATTCATAATTGTCACAACTTCGATACAACTAACCAGCAAGTGCACTGGGTCGTCCAAGTAATACCTTACGTGAGTAAGGGTCGAATCCCACGGAGATTGTTGGTATGAAGCAAGCTATGTTCACCTTGTAAATCTCAGTCAGGCAGATATAAAGTGATAATGGTGTTTTCGAATTTAATATAATAAGATAGGGATAGAAATACTTATGTAAATCATTGGTAGGAATTTCAGATAAGCGTATAGAGATGCGTTTGTTCCTCTGAATGTCTGCTTTCCTGCTATCTTCATCCAATCTGTCTTACTCTTTTCCATGGCTGGCTGTATGCAAGGGCATCACCGTTGTCAGTGGCTACATCCCCTCCTCTCAGTGAATAATATGCTCACGCACCCTGTCACGGCACGGCTATTCATCTGTCGGTTCTCGATCATGCTGGAATAGGATTCACCCTCTTTTTGCGTCTGTCACTAACGCCCAGCACTCGCGAGTTTGAAGCTCGTCACAGTCATTCAATCATTGAATCCTACTCAGAATACCACAGACAAGGTTTAGACCTTCCGGATTCTCTTGAATGCCGCCATCATTCTAGCTTACGCCACGAAGATTCCTGTTAGGAGATCTAAGAGATATTCATTCTAGCTTATTTCATGTAGAACAGAAGTGTTTGTCAGGCACGCGTTCATAAAGGAGAAGGATGATGAGCGTCACACATAATCATCACCTCCATCACGTTCTTGGGTGCGAATGGATATCTTAGAAGATCAAAGGATCATAAGGTAATCAAAAGATCCAAAGATGTCTAATACAATAGTAAGAGGTCCTATTTATAATAAACTAGTCACTAGGGTTTACATGAGTAAGTATTTGATGCAAAAATCCACTTCCGGGACCCACTTGGTGTGTGTTTGGGCTGAGCTTAAGTGTAGCACGTGCAGAGGCCATTTGTGGAGTTGAACGCCAGTTTTTGTGCCAGTTTGGGCGTTCAACTCTGGTTTTGGATCCCTAAAAACAATGTCAAAAAGCGTATAAATTATCCGCTCATCAAGCAACCTTCTAAGTTTGGTGTGGTAAAAGCTAAAGCTTTTTGTTTTTCCATAACCATTTATGGCGCCAAAGGCCGGAGAAACCTCTAGAAAGAGGAAAGGGAAGGCAAAAGCTTCCACCTCCGAGTCATGGGAGATGGAGAGATTCCTCTCAAGGGTGCATCAAGACCACTTCTATGAAGTTGTGGCCAAGAAGAAAGTGATCCTCGAGGTCCCTTTTAAGCTCAAAAAGGGCGAATATTCGGAGATCCGACATGAGATCCGAAGAAGAGGTTGGGAAGTTCTCACCAACCCCATTCAACAAGTCGGAATCTTAATGGTTCAAGAGTTCTATGCCAATGCATGGATCACCAAGAACCATGATCAAAGTGTGAACCCAGACCCCAAGAATTGGCTTACAATGGTCCGAGGGAAATACTTAGACTTTAGTCCGGAAAATGTAAGGTTAGCATTCAACTTGCCCATGATGCAAGGAGATGCACACTCATACACTAGAAGGGTCAACTTTGATCAAAGGTTGGACCAAGTCCTCATGGACATATGTGAAGAGGGCGCTCAATGGAAGAGAGATTCAAGAGGGAAGCCTGTTCAACTAAGAAGGCATGACCTCAAGCCCGTGGCTAGGGGATGGTTGGAGTTCATCCAACGCTCAATCATTCCTACTAGCAACCGATCTGAAGTTACTATAGACCGGGCTATCATGATTCATAGCATCATGATTAGAGAGGAAGTAGAAGTTCATGAGGTTATATCCCAAGAACTCTACAAGATGGCGGACAAGTCCTCCACCGTGGCAAGGTTAGCCTTCCCGCATCTCATTTGTCACCTCTGCAATTCAGCTGGAATTGACATAGAGGAAGACATCCTCATTGATGAGGACAAGCCCATCACTAAGAAAAGGATGGAGCAAGTGAGAGAACCTCACCAAGAGCATGAGGAAACTCCTCATCATGAAATCCCTGAGATGCCTCAAGGGATGCATTTTCCTCCACAAAACTATTGGGAGCAAATCAACACCTCCCTAGGAGAATTAAGTTCCAACATGGGACAATTAAGGGTGGAGCACCAAGAGCATTCCATCCTCCTCCATGAAATTAGAGAAGACCAAAGAACCATGAGAGAGGAGCAACAAAGGCAAGGAAGAGACATTGAGGAGCTCAAGCACTCCATAAGATCTTCAAGAGGAAGAACAAGCCGCCATCACTAAGGTGGACCCGTTCTTTAATTTCCTTGTTCTTTATTTTCCTGTTTTTCGGATTTTTATGCTTATGTTATTTATGTTTGTGACTTTATTACATGATCATTAGTGTCTAAGTGTCTATGCCTTAAAGCTATGAAAATGAATCCATCACCTTTCTTAAATGAAAAATGTTTTTAATTGAAAAAGAAAAAGAAGTACATGAATTTTGAATTTTAAAACAGTTTAATTATTTTGATGTGGGGGCAATACTATTGTTTTTCTGAATGAATGCTTCAACAGTGCATATTTTTGAATTTGATTGTTTATGAATGTTAAAATTGTTAGCTCTTGAAAGAATGAGGGAAAAGGAGAAATGTTATTTGATAATCTGAAAAATCATAAAATTGATTCTTGAAGCAAGAAAAAGCAGTGAAAAGCTTGCCAAAAAAAAAAGAAAAAGAAAAGCAAGCAGAAAAAGCCAATACCCCTTTAAACCAAAAAGCAAGGGTGATAAAAAGGATCAAAGGCTTTGAGCATCAGTGGATAGGAGGGCCCACAGGAATAAAATCCTGGCCTAAGTGGCTAAACCAAGCTGTCCCTAACCATGTGCTTGTGGCGTGAAGGTGTCAAGTGAAAACTTGAGACTGAGCGGTTAAAGTCGAGGACCAAAGCAAAAAGAACAGTGTGCTTAAGAACCCTGGACACCTCTAATTGGGGACTCTAGCAAAGCTGAGTCACAATCTGAAAAGGTTCACCCAGTTATGTGTCTGTGGCATTTATGTATCCGGTGGTAATACTGGAAAACAAAGTGCTTAGGGCCACGGACAAGACTCATAAAGTAGCTGTGTTCAAGAATCAACATACTTGACTAGGAAAATCAATAACACTATCTGGATTCTGAGTTCCCATAGATGCCAATCATTCTGAACTTCAAGGAATAAAGTGAGATGCCAAAACTGTTCAGAAGCAAAGAGCTAAAAGCCCCGCTCATCTAATTAATACTGATCTTCATAGATGTTTTTGGAATTCATTGTATATTCTCTTCTTTTTATCCTATTTGATTTTCAATTGCTTGGGGACAAGCAACAATTTAAGTTTGGTGTTGTGATGAGCGGATAATTTATACGCTTTTTGGCATTGTTTTTAGTATGTTTTTAATATATTTTAGTTAGTTTTTATTATGTTTTTATTAGTTTTTAAATAAAAATCACTCTTCTGGACTTTAATATGAGTTTGTGTGTTTTTCTGTGATTTTAGGTATTTTCTGGCTGAAATTGAGGGACCTGAGCAAAAATCTGATTCAGAGGCTGAAAAAGGACTGCAGATGCTGTTGGATTCTGACCTCCCTGCACTCGAAGTAGATATTTCTGGAGCTACAGAAGCCCAATTGGCGCGCTCTCAATTGTGTTGGAAAGTAGACATCCTGGGCTTTCCAGCAATATATAATAGTCTATACTTTGCCCAAGATTTGATGGCCCAAACAGGTGTTCCAAGTCAGCACAAGAATTCTGGCGTTTAACTCCAAATCTGGCACAAAAGCTGGAGTTAAACGCCCAAACTGGCACAAAAGCTGGCATTTAACTCCAAGAAAAGTCTCTACACATGGAAGCTTCAATGCTCAGCCCAAACACACACCAAGTGGGCCCGGAAGAAGATTTCTGCATTAATTACTTATTTCTGTAAACCCTAGGCTACTAGTTCTCTATAAATAGGACCTTTTACTATTGTATTTTCATCCAGGATTTTTGATAAGTCTTATGCTAACTTAGACACGTTTGAAGGCTGGCCATTTGGCCATGCCTAGACCTTGTTCTTATGTATTTTCAACGGTGGAGTTTCTACACATCATAGATTAAGGTGTGGAGCTCTGCTATTCTTCATGAATTAATACAAAGTACTATTGTTTTTCTATTCAACTTAAGTCTATTTCTTCTCCAAGATATTCATTCGTTCTTTAACTTGATGAATGTGATGATCCGTGACACTCATCATCATTCTCACCTATGAACATGTGCCTGACAACCACCTCTGTTCTACTAGCAATGGCTTGAATGCATATCTCTTGGGTTTCTAATCTAAGATTGGAACCTTCGTGGTATAGGCTAGAATTATTGGCGGCCATTCCTGAGATCCGAAACGTCTAAACCTTGTCTGTTGTATTCTGAGTAGGATCTGGGAAGGGATGACTGTGACGAGATTCAAACTCGCGATTGTTGGGCGTGTGACAGACGTAAAAGGATCAATGGATCATATTCCAGCATGATCGAGAACCGACAGATGATTAGCCGTGTGGTGACAGTGCATTTGGAATGTTTTCACTGAGAGGACTGGAAGTAGCCATTGACAATGGTGATGCCCAACATAAAGTTTACCATGGAAAGGAGTATGAATGATTGGAAGAAGGCAATAGGAAAGCAGAGGTTCAGGGGGAACAAAGCATCTTCATACACTTATCTGAAATTCCAACCAAAGAATTACATAAGTATCTCTATCTTTATTTTATGTTTTATTTATCTTTTAATTATCAATTCTCCATCACCATCTAAATTCGCCTGACTGAGATTTACAAGGTGACCATAGCTTGCTTCAAGCTGACAGTCTCCGTGGGATCAACCCTTACTCACGTAAGGTATTACTTGGACGACCCAGTGCACTTGCTGGTCAGTTGTGCGGAATTGTGACAAAGTGTGATTCACGTTTGAGAGCTCCAAGTCCTTTGGCGCCATCGTTGATGATCACAATTTCGTGCACCAGGAACAATCAGCAAATTTTCAAGAATCATTTAATAGATTGTCCCTACGACAGGCCAAGAATGGGGAGTACACCCAAAATCTCTACCAATGGAAGAACATATATCATACAATTGGAGAGCATAGGAACTTGGACAGAATGGAGTATGATATAGCAACTCAAGCAAAGCTGGACTATGTAGTCCACAGCATGCCAGCATTGAACCAACAGATCAAGCCATTTGAGCAATGCCAAGAATTGGTAGACCATCAGAGAGCACAAGCCAATAAAAATATAGCACACATGCAACAAGGATTGAAGGATGCTGGTGATGTGAGAACTTTTGTTGATATAGAATTTCCTCAATTGAATGAATTCTCGTTGCAAGTATAGTTCTACACCAACAAAGAATCCTCACATGCAAAAATATTGGTTGTCACAAGTAACAAACCCCAATGAATTTATAACCGAAGTATTTGAACTCCGGGTCATCTCACAAGGAATTACAATGAAGTGGTCAATTATTGGCTCTGAAGATATTTTGGGGTTTTTGGGATAAGAGACATGAAATGTAAATAGCAATGAAAATAAATAACAACTAAAAAAAAAGCTCTTGGCTAGATATGAGAACTAGAAGTTCCATCCTAGTTATCCTCCTCAATTGTGACTACAAATTGTCCATTGCTACCACTTAGTTAACCTCTAACCATGGAGGAAAGTCAAGTGGATGAATCAACTTGATTCCACAAGTCCTAGCCAACTCCCAAGGGAAAGACTAGCGTTAGTGGTATCCAAATCAATTAGCAACTTCCAATTGTCAATCAATCAAAGGAATTAGATAACTCAAGCGTCACTAATTACTCCACCTAGACCAAGAGGAACAAAATCTACACTAAAATCCAACTAAACATTTCATCAAACACTTGGAAGGCATGAAAAGAAAGCATGGTAAAAGTGCAAGAATAATAAATCTACCAACTACAAATTGCAAGGAAAGTAAATCAACAACTCAAATCATCAATTAAAAGAACATCAAACATTAAATTTCATTAAAAGGGATCTAAATCCAACATAAGCATCCATGAACATAAAAGAGAGCATAAAAAGGAAATTAACATTATAAACTAAAAGAATGAAAGTGTAGAAGCAAGAAATCATAAAGGAAACAAGATGAAAAGATGAGATTGAACCTAGATCTAGAAGAAATTAAACTAACCTAATTCTAGAGAGAAGAGGGAGCTTCTCTCTCTAGAAACTAACCTACATGATGCTAATGCTACAAACAATTGCTCCCATTACCTACAACATAATTTGAGCCAAACTCATAGCCAAAGTGTTGAGAATTCATAATAGCAAATAAAAATAAAAGCTAACAAAAATAAGCAACAAAGTCCTAAAGCTAACAAAAACTAACAAATAAGCAAAAGGCAAACATATTCACAATATTCACAGTAGCCAATAATATAACACCATTGCAACTCCCCGGCAACGGCGCCATTTTGATTTAAGAAAATTGTCGTGTCGGTATAGAATTTTACACAAAATGAATTAATTTTTGTTGCAAGTATAGTTCTATACCAACAAACAATCCTCCCAATCAAAAAAATATTGGTTGTCATAAGTACAAACCCCAATGAAAATTAACCAAAGTATTTAGACTCCGGGTCGTCTCACAAGGAATTGCAATGAAGTGCTCAATTATCGGCTATGAAAATGCAAGGGGGTTTGATTTGATATTTGACAAGAAAATATAAATGACAAGAAAGTAAAATAACAAGAACTAATAAAATAAGGGAAAAGTACTCTTGGGTAGACATAGGTAAATTGAGATCACCATCCTTGTCTACAAACCAAATATTGATAATTATGAGGAACCAAGCTCATTAAGTCTACTTCCAAAAGTCTTAAGTACGTAATATCTACTCCTAGACTTGAAGTACGTCAAATGGCTTTGATCACATCAACCCATAAGTCCCAACCTACCTACTAATTAGATTAGTAGGGGTTGGTGTCAATGAGTATCAAATTGATCACCAAGGGTTCTCAAATCATCAAATCATTGAGACCCAATGACTCAAGGTCACTCAATTCCCTTAGCCCAGGCCAAGAGTAAAGAAAACTACTCAAAAACTAAAAGAAACATTATATCAAACACCTAGTGTGCAATAAAAGCAAACATAATAAAATTCAAGAATTAAAAGAAACCCATAACTAACATAAGCAAGAAATCAACAATAACAATGAAGATCAACATAAAAGAAACATGGAAACATAAAATTGCATTAAAGAAAATTAAGATCCAACAATTGTTCATAAACATAAAAAAGAGCAACATAAGAAATTAACAAGAGAAACTAAGAAGATTGAGATAATAGATCACTAAAATATAAGGAGAATTGAAATCAAGACAAGAATTGAAAGAGAAATTTGAGTGTGATTAACCTAACTTTACCCTAATTGCAATCCTAAATCTAGAGAGAGGAGAGAGCCTCTCTCTCTAGAATTCTACCCTAAAACATGATGAAAACTAAACTATGACTACTTGGTTCATTCCCCTCTCAATCCTTGGGTTCAATAGCATCAGAAATGAGTTGGGTTGGGCCCAAAGTGCTTCAGAAATCACTGGAGGCGATTTCACTTTAGTGGGCCAAGAGCAGCATCGGCGCGCACGCGTACATGGTGCGTGCGCGCCCCTATACGCGAAGAAACATATTAAAAATTTTATATCATTTTGAAGCCCCAGATGTTAGCTTTCCAACGCAACTAGAACCTTTTCATTTGGACCTTTGTAGCTCAAGTTATGGTCGATTGAGTGCGAAGAGGTCAGACTTGACAGCTTTACGGTTCCTTCATTTCTTCATGAGTTCTCCCACTTTGCATGCTTTTCTCCTCACTTCTTCCATCCAATACTTGCCTTATGAACCTGAAATTACTCAAAAAACATATCAAGGCATCGAATGGAATTAAAGTGAATTAAAATCACCAATTTTAGGGCCTAAAAAGCATGTTTTCACATTTAAGCACAAATCAAGGGAGAATTGCAAAACCATGCTATTTCATTGAATAAATGTGGGAAAAGGTGATAAAATCCCCCAAATTAAGCACAAGATAAACCACAAAATTGTAGTTTATCAGCTGGGCTCTGGGGACAGGTAGACCACATTTGGGATCGGAGGTGCCCTGTTGAAGAACCCCAAGAAACAAACAAGAAGAGGAAGAAGAAAGGGGAATCCAACAATGGAAAAAAGCACAACAATTAAGAGGTGGTGGAGTCCCTTTTATAGTTCTAATTAAATATGGATGATGCATATCTGAAATATGATTTGCCTCCAAATGTTTTAAGTTCTGCATTTTCATATCTTGGTAGATTATTATTAGGATTTGCATTATGCCTGTTATCACTCATATGCTAAATTATGTCTTGTCCTTTTTGCATCAATAAGAGAAAATATTTGAAATAGAAAGTGATTGTCCAATGTTGTAGGAATTAGAATAAAGACTTGTGGTGGTAATTTCTTGATTGGATGATAAGCTCAATAATAAAAGCTGCAGAAGAGAATATCTCTTGTAGTGTGAACTTAGTTGCTGTTATAAAATCTTCAATTAATGAACATCCCCGGGGAATGAAGAAAAGTAAGAAAGAAAAAGAGAAGAAAAGCCAAGGATTGGCAACAAGAAAGAAAGAAACAAATAATAAGGCTAGACACCAATAGCTTGGACCTTAGGACATATGCCTGTGGTGTTTCTTGTACTAGGATATGCTTGGACAATTAGGTTCTGAGGAGTCTTTTAAAACTTGGTAACTTAGATTAACTAATCCGGGATTATCAACCGAAAGTTTATTATCAAGAGCAACCTAGTTACAAAGCATTTAGTAACCCAAAGAGGTGCTGGGCATCAATGTTCATAAGAAGAATTATGAGCCAAGTGTCTGTAGTGAAGAAGTGTTGAGAAAAATTGGGCCAAAAGGCTGCTGCAACACTTGACACTGAGCCACCATTGAGAAATAAGCTTTCTAAGAAAAAGAATGAAGGAAAAATAAAAAAGGGATCAATCAAAGAGCACGGAATTATAACAGCAACTCTAGTGAATCTTCAAAGAAGCATTTCCTTTCTATCAGCAAAGAATAATTGAGCTGCATTTTTGTCTGCATAAAACCCCATGGTTTAAATTCTATTATCTGCTAAATAAGGACTTATATATTTCTCTATTTCATTCCATTTCTTCTCATGTTTAGTGCTTTCTTGGGGACAAGCAAGGTTTAAGTTTGGTGTTATGATGACAAGTCATCTTATGCTAGTTTTACAAGCATTTTTCATTAGTTTCATTAGGTTTTATGCACTTTCTTGCACAATAAGTAAGTACCTGGAGTGGATTTTCATGATTATCTTGAATCAATCAACCATCATTTATTTTACACAAAATCATAGGGTTTATGCTAGAATTAATTGATTTCATGAATAATTCAAAGACCTTGTGAATTTGGTGATACTTTGATTGTTTGTTTGGTTGCTTATAGGTGAAGAAATGAAGAAAAGGGGGAGGCCAATCAAGGGAGAAACGTTCAAAGAGAGAACTTGGAGTTCACACTACAATATTTTGGGTCTATGGCCACGATTTTTTTGGTCATGGTAAAAAACCGTGACCATAAACCCTCTATGGTCACGGTCTTTTGGGGTGACAAAAAAAAAGCTATGGTCACGGTTTTTTTAAAAAAGGGTGGCCTAAAAATATCTATGGTCACGGTTTTGGGGGGTGACCTAAAGGGGTCTATGGTCACAGTTTTTTACAGTGACCAAAAGGGTCTATGGTCACGGTTTTTCAAAAAAGGGTGACCTAAAAGGGTCTATGGTCACGGTTTTAGGGGGTGGCCTAAAGGGGTCTATGGTCACGGTTTTGGGGGGTGGCCTAAAAGGGTCTATGGTCACGGTTTTGAGGGTGATCTAACGGGGTCTATGGTCACGGTTTTTTACAGTGACCAAAAAGGGGCTATGGTCACGGTTTTTCAAAAAAGGGTGACCTAAAAGTGTCTATGGTCACGGTTTTGGGGGGTGACCTAAAGGGGTCTATGATCACGGTTTTGGGGGTGGCCTAAAAGGGTCTATGGTCACGGTTTTGGACGGTGGCCTAAAAGGATATATGGTCACGGTTTTAGGGGTGACCTAAAGGGGTCTATGGTTACGGTTTTTTACAGTGACCAAAAAAGGGCTATGGTCACGGTTTTTCAAAAAATGGTGACCTAAAAGCATCTATGGTCACAGTTTTTGGGGGTGACCTAAAAGGGTCTATAGTCACGGTTTTGGGGGTGGCCTAAAAGGGTCTATGGTCACAGTTTTGGGGGTGACCTAAAGGTGTCTATGGTCACGGTTTTTTACAGTGACCAAAAAGGGTCTATGGTCACAGTTTTTCAGAAGGGTGACCTAAAAGGGTCTATGGTCACGGTTTTGAGGGTGACTTAAAGGAGTCTATGGTCACGGTTTTTCAAAAGAGTGACCTAAAAGGGTCTATGGTCACGGTTTTGGGGTGTGACCTAAAGGGGTCTATGGTCATAGTTTTAATCATTTGAGTTTAAATTAATTAATATTTTTATGTATTTTTATAATTTTAAATATTTTATCTTTTAAAAATTTTAATAATTAAAAACTAATAATAATTTTATATGATTTATTTTAAATATTAAAATTTTAAATTTAATTTTATAAATAAAAAATTAAGTTGAATACTATTAATTTTATATTATATTTAAATTCTAGATTGTTATTCTATCACAAATATTTTGTAAAATTGTTATTCCTAAAAAAAACCCTAATTCCCCAATCCCTAAATCAAAACACAACGCGCACATACGTTCAAAAAAGGATGGAAATGAGAAACAGGGGAGCTCGAGGGGGAAGAAAAAGGGAAGGAGAGGGAGAAGAGCGTGCCGGCGTCGCGCCCAGCTCGTTGCCGTGGAGCTGTCGCCTCTCTCATCACGGGTCGTCGCTCGTTGTCGCTGCCGGGTTCTTCGTCAGCGCTATTGCAGACAAGAAGAGAAAGAGAGAAAGCCAGCGCGAGAGAAGAGGAGGAGGGCCGCTGTCTCGCGCAGTCACTATCACGCCTTGTTGTCGCAGCTATGGAGACCGCCACTGTTGTTGGAATCGTGAACTGAGGAGAAAGGGAGAGCAACGCTGAGAGAGATTGACGGAAGCCAGTGAAGCGTGTGAGAGAAGGAGAGCCGATTTCCGTCACCACCACCGCCACCGCACCTAGTCGCCACCGGTGGAGCTCGCTGTCCCTGGAGGTGAATCGGTGTAGCGTCCTTGCTGCCAGGGCCACCAGCGCTACTGCTACTCCTCAAATTCCGCCTCTTTTCCTTTGGGGGTTTCTGGCGTAAATTCCACCCCCAACATCACCATCCTTCTTGTATTCGTTGGGGAACTTCTTACTTTTTAGTTTCCTGATTTTTCAGGTATTCTCTTCTTTGAATGGACGGAAAGTATTATTTCAGCAGTAGTGGCTGGAAAATGTAGTGTATATTTCGGAACTTTACTGAATAATTCCTAATCGTGGAGCTAATTATATGTTGAAACTTCTGGGCTTATATTCTCTGGTACTGATTATTCATCATTTCTTTGCTTCATCCATTATTTCCAGTAATCCGCATGTTATTTCTGTTATACTTCCCAATGCTGTTTAAATCATTTGAAAGTTCTAATTTTGCTACTTTATTCAGTTGTATGTATTGGTGTTGTTTGATTGGTTGTGTGTCCCTTTGTTGATCTTGCTTGGTGTATTGTAGTGTTTTTTGTTTCTTGATTCTCAATGAAAAATGAAAGCTTGACAATTTTCCTTTCTCAATTAGCTATTAAGGCATAGTTTGATATGATAAACATAGTTGAATCTATTTTTACTTTTTGTTGAGTTGAGTTCAGCTTAATTATGTTATGCTTGGTTGCCAATGATTACGTAGCTGGTTTCAGGTCTAGATAATCAAGGAGGATTTTAGATGAGATTGGAGGAGGATAAGTTATCAGAGAGAAAGTAGCAATAGCACATGTTGAAGAAAAATATGTTGTTCAGATGGTTTTATGTATTTTCTTGGAGTAGAAACAAAATGATAAATTTCCCTCAAGAAAATGTTAATTTTTTGTTACACATATTTCAAAACTGATGCAAGTGTTTTATTTTTTGTTTCTTAATACAGGTATTATGGACATATCTTTGTTAAATGTGCTCTCCAATGGCATATCCTCATTTTTGCATCCATCATTTTCAGAATTGACCAAAAAAAAGTTGTATCAAATTTAACATGTATGTATTTCAGAATGTGTTTTATTAATTCATTGTACTAAAGTTGAACATAAAAATATATCTGTAAAAAGGCAGAAACCACAGAACACCAAAAGGCTGTCTTTATACTATATATCTTATAGTTTTGTGTTTAACCAATTACGCTCAGGCCAGAGAAGTATAAATATCAAATTTGTTTGTATAGGTGCTTGAGGATGACCCTAGATATTGGGAAGTGATGTCATCTGCACTCAGTTGGTTGGCTTGATATTGTGGTTAGTAAAAAGCTAATGTATTTCTTTCATTTTCTTCTTCACATATATTGTTTCCTTGTAAATAAATACTGCATGTTGAAGTTGGCTTTTGTGTACAGGTGAAAATGCTGAGGTTGCATGGATCTTATCAACTAGATCAGCTTAGTAATTGTGAGGTTGGCATCAAATCATGAACATAATACTATATAGGATTACTTGTATTGGTTGTATGTAGGGATGTGTCTTTTAGATATATGCAGAGAGATTGAAAATCATTATTTTGTTTGTGTACTTTTTTATCCTATCCTTTTTATATTATGGATCTGTTAGCCTTGTAATATCTTAATAATGTTTCTTCTTTTACAACCCCCCAATAAAGAAAAATCCTGGAATTGTTTTATATGAAGCTGATGTTGTTGCTACTGTATCACATATTTATTACTGTATCTCATTTTCTGCCATCATCTGATTACTCAGTTAGAGAATGGGCTTGTGGAGGCAGTTGCTGTTCTTATTTCCAAAATGCCCCGCCTATGTCATGAATCTACTAATGGAAAATTAGGTGAACTCCTTAAATCCAAGCCTGACTTCATCAAGGTATATTCCAATGCTGCTATAGAGAACTACTTTTATGTTTGCTTTTAGACACATTTATTCTTATGATCTTTGTAATTCCATTTTAGGACTTGTAGATATATGCTTGAACATGATAGTTATTGTGGAGTTATGGCTTTATGCTAAAAGATATACAGTTTTGTAACTTGCTTTTTCATCTCTTGAAATTATATTTGGATGCCACACAATGTGTTCCTTACCTAAAATGTCAACATGAAACACTTAGTTATTAAGTTTTAAAAAATAAAGCTATAGTAGGATGACACAAATTCTCACATTTAAATTCCAATAGAAGATTTTTTTTTGTTGGATTTGTATCTCAATGGGAACTATAACTAGGTAGGCTTTTATCATTCACTTTCTAGCTTCGACCTTTTTCTTTGGAAGGAGGGTTAGAAATGGCTTGCTAAGCAACAATAGGTTTGTGGGGAAAAAAACTTGGGTTTAGTTCACAGTTAATGCATTGTCATAATTAGTTGCCACCGAAGAGATCTCATTAATTTGTTAAATACTTCTTCCATTAAGATTTTGTGGTTATTTGTAAGGAGCTAAGGATCATATAAAACGTAAAGGGATTACAGTCCATTATATGGTGGCTGAAATGGCTTGTGAAAGAGGGTGTTTCCATCATTGTGATTCTTGAGAAGTAGATTTTTGTATCTCTGTAGCACTAAGGATTTCATATTATATTCATGAGCAAAAATTATTTTAGGTAATTTTATTTGTTGAATTGGAAACTCATGTATGTTTTTGTTCCAATGTGAATCAATTTTTTTCTCCTTGTTACGTGCATGTAAGGATTCAACTTATCATTTTGACCGGTATATCATGCCATTAATTATGTGACTCTCTTCAGCCTTATGTATGGACTTGAGGATCCATCAATTGCAGGGATGGTTTTAGATAGTCCATTCTCTGATTTGGTTGATTTGATGATGGAACTTGTAGATACATATAAAGTTCATCTTCCAAAGTTCACTGTGAGTATATATAGTTGTTTTTATACTTATAATTAATGCTGAATCAAAATTTGGTAACAGTTTTACTATTGTTAAGCTGATTTTGTTTGATTCTTAATGTTATAGGTAAAGTTTGCAATCCAATACATGCGAAGAGCAATTCAAAAGCTTTTAGGTTGCACTGAAGAAAATCCAGAAGAAGGGAAAGGGTGCTGCCTAATTGTTCTATTCTCATACTTGTATTTTGGATGAAATGGAATGAGTCTTATAATGACTTTAGTTATCTACATGTAATATTTTGATGTCTTGTGTACTTTTTGAAACGAGATTTTACGTGTTATTACATGTAATCGATATTTACACTATTTTTATTTGTGTTGTTTGGACTAAAAACATATCTAGCTTATAATAAAATTTTTATGATTTAGATTTCTTGAATTTCTTATTTTTAGATTTATTTGGTGATTATGATCATTTTGGGATGTGATTAGTTTTAAAAAAAATTAAATCGTATAAAACAAAACAGGCTATGGTCACGGTTGACCATAGATAAGGCTATGGTCACGGTTTTAAAGAGGGGTGACCATAGAGGCTATGGTCACAGTGAAAACCATGACCATAGATAACTATGGTCACGGTTTTAAGGAAGGGTGACCATAGAGGCTATGGTCACAGTGAAAACCGTGACCATAGATAAAGCTATGGTCACGGTTTAAGGAGGGGTGATAATAGAGCTATGGCCACGGTGAAAACCGTGACCATAGATAAGGCTATAGTCACGGTTTTAAAGAGGGGTGACCATAGAGGCTATGGTCACGGTGAAAACCGTGACCATAGATAAGGCTATGGTTACCGTTTTCAGGAGGGGTGACCATAGAGGCTATGGTCACGGTAAAAACTATGACCACAGATAAGGCTATGGTTACGGTTTAAGGAGGGGTGACCATAGAGTTATGGCCACGGTGAAAACCGTGACCATAGATAAGGCTATGGTCACGGTTTTAAAGAGAGGTGACCATAGATAAGGCTTTGGTCACGGTTTTCAAGAGGGGTGACCATAGAGGCTATGGTCACGGTAAAAAAAGGTGGCCTAAAGTGTCAGAATTTGAAAATGGTAACCGTGACCATAGATAAAAAAACCGTGACCATAGACCTATGCCCACGAGAGAATAGGCCACGGTAAAAAACCGTGACCATAGGTCCAAAACCGTGACCATAGACCTATGGTCACCCTTTTTCCTAGCTACCGTGACCATAGGCCTTTTTTTTGTAGTGTCACTAATACAACGCATCAAAGAGGCAAGGGATAGCGTTCAAAAAGTGAACTTGGCGTTCACTTTATGAACTTTATCGTGGGTTTCAAGCCTTGGGGAGGAAGCTCAGGCCAAATGCACCAAATAAGCAAAGGGTGGCGCTCAAACTTTGAACGCAGCGTTCAATAAGTGAACACCCAAGGAAGACCATCACACACCAAGGAAACAAGCGCACCAAGGCGTGCAACAAAGGGTAGCGGTCAAAAAGTGAACGCCACGTTCACTTAGTGAACGTTTTTGAAGAGAGAGAGCCAAGGGAAACAATGCGCGCATCCAAGGCAGCACCCAACCAAGTGTGGCGCTCAAAATTTGAGCGCAGCGTTCAATTAGTGAACGCTAGAGGCAACAAGGCGCAACAAAGGCGCACCAAGGGAGAAGTGAACGCCAAGTTCACTTTCCAAACGGAGCGCTCCACTGGAGCATGCATCTCCAACCCAATTTTATTCAAGGCCAAAATTAAAAATCCCACTCCAAGTTTTGAAGATTGAGAATAGAAAGTGTATAAATAGAAACAAATTTGATTAGAGAGGAACCTTTTTGCTCATTTTTAGTTTTTCACTTTTAATTTTCATTTGAAATTTGGGAATTGGGATTAGATCTAGTTTTCTTTCTGTTTGTTCTTGTTTCTGCAACCTCTACTTTCTGTTTTGGGTTTTTGAATTCAGATTGAAGAACTCCATTGAATTTCTTGATCTGAGAATCATCTTTTGCTTTTCAGTCTTATAATTCTGAGAATTGGAGAATTAGATTTCCATCTTCTTCTCTGTTTTCATTTCATTTCTTCTGTAATTTCTTGTCTGTTTGGTCAAGAGAGCAATTGAGACCTAGATCTGCTTTCTGATCTTGTTGCTCTTCTGCAATTTTCAATTTATCTCTTATAATTTCACATTTGATCTAAGTTTTTCTTGCTGTTTGTTTCTTCAAGCAATTTTCCATTTCTGCTTTGCTACTGAGATCCTGATATGATTTTCTTCGTTTCATAGCTCTCTGATTTACTTTAATTTACATTTTCTAGTTCAATTTGAATCCCAACACCCAAATCCCTTTTATTCTTCAAGCAGTTTACATTTCCCAGCAATTTAGATTCAGTAATTTAAGTTTCTTGCACTTTAAGTTTCAGTCATTTACCTTTCTTGCAATTTAAGTTTTAGCTCTTTTACTTTCTTGCACTTTAAGTTTCTATAATTTACTCCTTCTGCACTTTAAGATTCAGTCAATTCACCCTCTCCCTTTTATTTACTTGCAATTTAGCTTCTGTTAATCAAGTTCACTCAAATCATCAAATATTCGCTTAACTAAATTCATCACCTAACTAAAATTGATCAATCCATCAATCCCTGTAGGATTGACCTCACTCTTGTGAGTTATTACTACTTGATGCGACCCGGTACACTTGCCGGTGAGTTTTGTGTGGAATCGTTTTTCCCTCATCATGTGGCTTATGGATGAGAGTATGCACTTAACCTCTTCTCATGACAATTAGATCAAGGAATTGGCAAGATTGGTTGTGATTATAGAGATTGGATTGCCAAGGAATTGGGATCCAATCAATTTCAATCTGCCATAGATCTACCATATGATTGAGAAAGGAGTTGAGATCCAATTGATTCATGAAGGATTATGATATCTCCGATCCCTGATGAATCACTTTCTTTGAATTTCTTCAACTTAGATCTCTCTGATTTCACTGCAATTTACACTATCCAGTTTTGTTTCTATTCCCAGCACCCAAATCCCTTTATAATTCATGCAATTTAAGTTTCCTTGTCATTTAAGTTTCTGTACTTCTACTCTTCTGCAATTTAAGATTCAGTTATTTACCTTTCTTGCAATTTAATTTTCAGCTCTTTTAAATTTCTTGCACTTTAAGTTTCTGTCATTTAAGCTTTCTTCCATTTACTTTTCTGTCAATCTATATTCTGCACTCTAGCTTTCTTGCAATCTACTTTCTGTTAATCAAATTTCACTCAATTCATCAACTGTTAGCTTAACTAAATTTATCACCTAACTAAAATTTCTTGATCCATCAATCCCTGTGGGATCGAGCTCACTTTCGTGAGTTTTACTACTTGATACGACGCGGTACACTTGCCGGTTAGTTTATGTGAAATTGATTTTCTCTCATCAAGTTTTTGGCGCCGTTGTCGGGGATCAATTTAGATCAACGATGATTAAGTAGGTGATAATCTAGATTAAGCATTTTTCTTTATTTTTGTTAAGCACTCTATCTGTTTGTGATTTTGTTTCTGCTAACCTTAACTTCACTCTAGCAATAGAGTGTTCTGTTTGTGTTTTTGATTTGTTTGTGTTTGTATGCCAGGTAGGAGAAAAGGTAAATCCACCTCCTTTGATTCTGAGCCAGAGAGAACATTCTTGAGATTGAGAAGAGAAGCAAGAGGAAAGGGAGTGATTAGAGAAGAAGAATCAGAAGAGGAAGATAAAAAAATGGAGGGTAACTTAGCTAATCCACCAGAGGATGTGGCCAACAACAATGGCCAATCTCAGAGAAGAGTCTTAGCCTCTTATACTATCCCCAACCCAAGGAATTGTGGGAGCAGTATCTTAAACCCCAATGTCTATGCTAACAACTTCGAACTCAAGCCTCAATTGATTACCCTGGTCCAGAATAATTGTCAATATGGAGGAAGTACTGCTGAAGATCCAAACCAACACCTCTCTGTGTTCTTAAGAATTTGTGACACTGTTAAAACCATTGGAGTCCATCCTGACATATATAAGCTTTTGTTATTCCCATTCTCATTGAGAGACAAAGCCACACATTGGCTAGAAACCTTCCCAAAAGAAAGCATCACTAACTGGGATGATTTGGTTAGCAAGTTCCTAGCCAAATTCTACCCCCCTCAAAGAGTCATTAAACTGAAAACTGATGTGCAAACCTTCAGACAGCTAGAAGGAGAATCATTGTATGAAGGCTGGGAAAGGTATAAAGCTTTGATCAAAAGGTGTCCAGAGGGAATGTTCAGTAAGTGGGTTGAGCTACAGGATTTCTATGAAGGTCTATCATTGAGTTCAAGGAAGGCTTTAGACTATTCTTCAGGAGGATCCTTGCAAATGATGAAAACTGCTCAAGAGGCACATGATCTTATAGACATGGTGACCAACAATGAGTATTAATACTCTTCTGAAAGACAAGCAGTTCCAAAGAAAGGTGTATTTGAGCTTGAAGAAGTTGATACAATATTAGCTCAAAACAAACTTATGCATCAGCAACTTCAGCAACAAATAGAGATGATGTCAAAAAGGATGGATGGCCTGCAACTTGCAGCAGTGAGCACTACAAATCAACCCCTAGTGGTGTGGGAACAACAAGAAGAGAGCTATGAAGAGCAGCAGCCAGAACAAGTTCAATATATGCATAACCAAAGTGCTGAACAGAATGAGTTCCATGGAGACACTCAGAATTCATCTTGGAGGAACCACTCCAATCTCAAGTAGGGAGAGAACCAAAATTCTTGGCAAAGAAACTCCAACCAAAGCATCTCTCGCAACACAAATCACCAGAACCATCAAACCACTAACCAAAACCCATATAGAAAACCACAAAATAATCAACCCCCATCCAATTACTATTCACCAAATAACCCATCAACTAACCAAAACAACTTCCATCCACCATCTACATCCCACACTTAGCCACAACCACCCCAAGAATCCCAAAGAATCTCCAACCTGGAGATAATGATGGAGAAAATGATAAAGCACCAAGAATTGGCCAACAAGAACCATGAAGCCTCACTAAGGAACTTGGAAAGACAAATTGGACAATTGTCCAAACAGCCAGCTGAAAGACCAACCAACACTTTCCCAAGTGATACCATTCCAAATCCCAAAGAAGAATGCAAAGCAATTCAACTCAGAAGTGGAAGGACACTGGAAAATGACAAGGTTGACAATAAAGTGACTGCTGAAGAGAAGGACCGGGAGAAGCTCAAAGAGAAGGAGGAAGAATCACAAGCTCCAAGGAAGGGAAAGAAAATCATGGAAGAGCATCCACAAGAACAGAGGAAGGAGGTGAAACCTTACATCCCTCCTCTACCATACCCTCAAAGGTTGCAAAGAGAGCTAAAGGACCAATAATTTCCCAAGTTTCTGGAGGTTTTTAAGAAGCTGGAAATCAACCTTCCCCTTGCTGAAGCATTGGAGCAGATGCCTTTATATGCAAAATTCCTCAAGGAACTTATTATTAAGAAGAGAAGCTGGAATGAGAAAGAGACTGTGGTCTTGACCCAAGAGTGCAGTGCAGTAATTCAAAAAGGTCTCCCACCAAAACTCAAAGATCCTGGGAGTTTCATCATATCATGCACCATAGGCAACATAACCTTGGAAAAAGCTCTCTGTGACTTAGGTGCCAGCATCAATTTGATGCCTCTCTCACTAATGAAAAAGCTTGCAAAAGAGGATGTCAAACCCACCAGAATGTCACTTCAAATGGCGGATAGATCACTCAAAGTACCCAATGGGGTTGTGGATAACTTATTGGTGAAGGCTGGGAAATTCATCTTCCTGGCCGATTTTGTCATTTTGGATATGGAAGAAGAAGGACACAACTCAATTATTTTGGGGTGACCTTTCCTAGCCACAGCAAGAGCCATCATTGATGTGGAGAAAGGGGAGATGATCCTTAGGGTGCATGGTGCGCAGAAATCGTGATCGTTCATTCCTTGGTAATGGCACTGAAAACTTAATACGCACGTTCATAATCTTAATTCTTTGTCACAACTTCGCACAACTAACCAGCAAGTGCACTGGGTCATCCAAGTAATAAACCTTACGTGAGTAAGGGTCGATCCCATGGAGATTGTCGGCTTGAAGCAAGCTATGGTCACTTTGTAAATCTCAGTCAGGCGTATTCAAATGGTTATGGTGAATTGATAATTAAAATATAATTAAAATATAAAATAGGATAGAGATACTTATGCAATTCCTTGGTGAGAATTTTAGATAAGCGTATAGAGATGCTTTTGTTCCTCCTGAACCTCTGCTTTCCTATTGTCTTCATCCAATCATTCCTACTCCTTTCCATGGCAAGCTTTATGTAGGGCATCACCATTGTCAATGGCTACTTCCCGTCCTCTTAGTAAAAATGGTCCAAGATGCGCTGTCACCGCACGGCTAATCATCTGTCGGTTCTCGATCCTGCTGGAATAGGATTCAGTAATCCTTTTGCGTCTGTCACTACGCCCAGCACTCGCGAGTGTGAAGCTCGTCACAACCATCACTTCCCGGATCCTACTCGGAATACCACAGACAAGGTTTAGACTTTCCGGATCTCAAGAATGGCTACCAATAATTCTAGCCTATACCACGAAGACTCTGATCTCACGATCAGAAGGCTAAGAGATACACATTCAAGCTTGTTTACATGTAGAACGGAAGTGTTTGTCTGGCACATGTTCATAAGTGAGAATGATAATGAGCGTCACATAATCATCACATTCATCAGGTTTTTGTGTGCGAATGAATATCTTAGAGAAGAAATAGGCTTGAATTGAATAGAAAAATAATAGTACTTTGCATTAATTCATGAGGAACAGCAGAGCTCCACACCTTAATCTATGGTGTGTAGAAACTCTATCGTTGAAAATACATAAGGGATAATGGTCCAGGCATGGCCGAATGGCCAGCCTCCCAAAGAGGGTTCAATCATCAAAACATGATCAAAAGATTCATAACACAATAGTAAAAGGTTCTATTTATACTAAACTAGTTACTAGGGTTTACAGAAATGAGTAAATGATGCAGAAATCCACTTCTGGGCCCACTTGGCGTGTGCTTGGGCTGAGCATTAAAGCTTTCACGTGTAGAGGTCTTCCTTGGAGTTGAACGCCAGTTTGTAACCTATTTCTGGCATTTAACTCTGCTTTGCAACCTATTTCTGGCGTTTAACTCCAGAATAGGGCAGAGAGCTGGCGTTGAACGCCAGTTTGCGTCGTCTAAACTCGGGCAAAGTATGGACTATTATATATTGCTGGAAAGCCCTAGATGTCTACTTTCCAAAGAAATTGAGAGCGCGCCATTTGGACTTTTGTAGCTCCAGAAAATCCACTTTGAGTTCAGGGAGGTCAGAATCCAACAGCATCTGCAATCCTTCTTCAGCCTCTGAATCTGATTTTTGCTCAAGTCCCTCAATTTCAGCCATAAATTACCTAAAATCACAGAAAAATTACACAAACTCATAGTAAAGTCCAGAAATGTGATTTTTATTTAAAAACTAATAAAAATATACTAAAAACTAATCAAATCATACTGAAAACTATGTAAAAACAATACCAAAAAGTGTATAAATTATCCGCTCATCAGTGCACAATGAGCAAATGATCATCAATGTCTTTAAAGCAATGCAATATCCACCTGAAAAAGAAAAGCACATGAGAGTGGAGATGATTGAAGATCTGGTGGAGGAAACGCTTGAAACAAGCATTCTTGAGGAACAAGAAGAAGAAATAGAAATAGAACAAGATGTCAATGAGGAACATGTAACTGAAATCTCTTTGGAAGACAAGACAGAGGAGGTGCCAAAGCAAGAGTTGAAGCCCCTCCCTTCTCATCTCAAATATGCATATCTTGGTGGGGAAGATAGTCTTCCAGTAATCATCAATTCCTCTTTAAGCATGGAATATGAAACAAAGCTGATTGAAGTATTGAAAAATCATAAGACAGCTTTAGGGTGGACAATTGATGACATCAAGGGCTTAAGCCCTGCAATTTGTATGCACAAGATCCTGCTAGAAGAAGACTCAAAACCAGTGGTATAACCCCAAAGAAGGCTTAACCCAACCATGAAGGAAGTGGTTCAAAAATAAGTGATGAAGTTGTGGAATGCTGGAATCATATACCCAATCTCTGACAGCTCTTGGGTAAGCCCAGTTCAAGTACTGCCAAAGAAAGGTGGCATGACTATCATCTTTAATGAAAAGAATGAACTCATTCCCACAAGGACAGTGACAGGGTGGAGAATGTGCATTGACTATAGAAGACTGAATGATGCCACAAGGAAATATCACTTCCCTTTCCCTTTCATTGATCAGATGTTAGAAAGATTGGCTGGCCATGCCTACTATTGCTTCTTGGATGGGTACTCTGGGTACAATCAAATAGTGGTGGACCCCAAGGATCAAGAGAAGACCTCCTTCACATGTCCATTCGGAGTCTTTGCCTACAGAAGGATGCCCTTTGGGCTGTGCAATGCCCCTGCTAACTTTCAAAGGTGTATGATTTCCATATTTTCTGACATGATAGAAAAATTTTTAGAAGTTTTCATGGATAATTTTTCTGTCTTTGGCAATTGCTTTGATACTTGCTTACATCATTTAACTCTTGTCTTGAAAAGATGCCAAGAAACTAATCTAGTCTTAAATTGGGAAAAATGCCACTTCATGGTTCCTGAAGGGATAGTTCTTGTGCATAAGGTTTCAAGCAAAGGTATAGAAATTGATAAAGCGAAGATAGAGATCATAGAAAATCTTCCTATACCAATCAATGTAAAAGCATTGAGAAGTTTTCTTGGGCATGCTGGTTTTTATAGGAGATTCATCAAAGACTTTTCAAAAATAGCTAAACCACTAAGTAACTTGTTAGTGGTTGACAATCCTTTTGTCTTTGATGATAGCTGTAAGCATGCCTTTGAAACTTTAAAAAATAAACTCACTACAGCACCAATCATCACACCCCCAGATTGGGAATTGCCTTTTGAACTCATGTGTGATGCAAATGACTTTGCAATTGGTGCTGTATTGGGGCAAAAGAAAGACAAGCTGCATCATGTTATATACTATGCGAGTAAGGTGTTGAATGAGGCACAGAAAAATTATACCACCACAGAAAAAGAACTCTTGGGAATTGTATATGCATTTGATAAATTTAGACAATACTTGATTGGTTCAAAAGTTGTAGTGTATACTGATCATGCTGCTCTCAAGTATCTCATGTCTAAACAGGATTCCAAGCCAAGGCTTATTCGGTGGGTGCTGTTGTTACAAGAATTTGACATTGAAGTGAGGGATAGAAAGGGAAGTGAGAACCAAGTTGCAGACCATCTGTCAAGACTACCACAAGAGACCAACCAAGTGATGAACGAGCTTTTGTGTGGTCTAGAATTCCACTAATGAATTCTTGTTGTAAAGTATAGTTTCTAAACAAAACAATAGTCCTTTCATGCAAAAATTTGGTTGTCACAAATAACAAACCCCAAATAAGAAATAACCGGAGTATTTTGGACTCCGGGTCGTCTCACGAGGAATTACAATGAAGTGTTCAATTATTGTCTATGAAAATGCAAGGGGGTTTGATTTGATAAGAGGACAAGAGAATAAATGACAAGAAAAGTAAAGAGAGCAATTAAAGAAACCAATTAATAAAGAGAGACATTCATGGCAAAGATTGAGATCATAGGCTTTCTATCCTAGTCATGCAATGATTAATTCATCTTATTTAGTCAACTCCAACAAATAGGGAGAAAGTCAAACAAGACTAATCAATCATACCACAATAATAACAAGAATTTATCTTATTACGTCATCTCCAACATTGGAAGAAGGTATTATATTATCTTCCATGAGAGAAAGTCTAATAAGACTAGCTAATCTCAATCCAAAAGTCCTAATCAACTTACTAATTAAATTAGCAAAAGATTAGTGTCAATGGAAACAATATTAGCTAACAACTCTAGATCACCAACATAAGTTGGGTTTTCATGACTCAAGATTGCCTAATTACTCTTTCCAAGCCAAGAATATTCAAAATCTACTCTAACATCCAACCAAGCATTTTGTCAAATACTTGGAAGCCATACATGGAAAGCATAGTAAAATGTGCAAGAAATATAAATCTACTAACTATCAATTGCAAGAAAAGTAAATCAATAACTCAATTCATCAATAAAAAGAACATCAAACATTAAATTGCATTAAAAAGAAATTAGATCTAACAATGTTCATCAACATAAAAGTAACAAAATAAAGGAAATGAACAAGAGAAACTAAGAAGATTAAGATGTAACAACAAGAAATTAAAAGGAAAACTAAATTAAAACAAGAATTAAAAGTGAGATTCAAGAAAATTAAACCGAAACTACCCTAAATTCTAGAGAGAAGAGAGAGCTTCTCTCTCAAGAATTCTACCCTAAAACATGATGAAAACAAAACTATGACTACTTTTCTCATTTCCCCTTCAATCCTTGGATTCAATAGCATCAGAAATGAGTTGGATTGGGCCCAAAATGAGCTAGAAATCACTGGCCACGATTTCTCTTAAGTGAACCACGTGCTCCATCAGCGTGCGCGCATACATGGCGCGTGCGCGCCCTTATACGTCAGGCAAAATATGGCAAATTTTATATCATTTTGAAGCCCCAGATGTTAGCTTTCCAACGCAACTAGAAACGCCTCATTTGGACCTCCGTAGCTCAAGTTATGATCGATTGAGTGCGAAGAGGTCGGGCTTGACAGCTTTACGGTTCCTTCCTTTCTTCATGAGTTCTCCCACTTTGCATGCTTTTCTCCTCACTTCTTCCATCCAATACTTGCCTTATGAACCTGAAATAACTTAACAAACATATCAAGGAATCGAATGGAATTAAAGTGGATTAAATTTAGCTATTTTAAGGCATAAAAAGCATGTTTTCACATTTAAGCACAAATCAAGGGAGAATTACAAAACCATGCTATTTCATTGAATAAATGTGAGTAAAGGTGATAAAATCCCCAAAATAAGCACAAGATAAACCACAAAATTGGGGTTTATCAAATCTCTCCACAATTAAACCAAGCATGTCCTCATGCTAAGAATAAAGAAGGACAAGAAAAGGGTATGAACATTTATTCAATGCAAATAAACTACATGCACCTATCTATATGAATGCAACTAAATGATTCTACCTACTTGATTAAAGGTAAATCAATCTCCAAGAACATATATAAGCAAGTAGGGCAAATGTCATATGACGACTCACAAACTCTACCAATTTGAATATCAAAATAAAGCACAAATAGACTTGCAAGAAGAAAAGCTCATGAAAGCCGGAAACAAGGAATTGAGCATCGAACCCTCACCGGAAGTGTATCCGCTCTAGTTGCTCTAGTGTATAGGGTCGATCACTCAATTCTCTTCTACTCATGCTTTTCAAGATTTGTTTTTCATCTAACAATCAACAATTATTCAATGCATGCATACATTCATCATGAGGACTTATTCATAGGTTGTAATGGGGCTAGGGTAAAGGTAAGGATGCATATGGTCAAGTGAGCTTGAAATTTGTATCTTTGATTAGCCTAAGCTCTCACCTAACACATATAAAAACATATACAATTCTAATACACAATCTAGCTACCCATGATTCCTACTTCTTTTTTCACATACTCATGCATTATCTTTAATTAACATTCCATATGCATTGATTTTTATTGAACTTTACTATGGGGCATTTTTGTCCCCTTTTTATTTCTTTTTCTCTTTTTTTTCTATTTTTTTTAGTATATACAAACATATCAATGCATATGCTTTTACATATAGTGCATGAATATGTACCCAATTCCTAAATTTTCAATAAAAATATAAAAACACACTTTTTTTTCTCTCAACCAATGTCCCAAGTTTCCCATACCCAAGTGATACACACCCTCACTAGCCTAAGCTAATCAAAGATCCAAATTAAGGGACATTTATTATTTTTCACTTAGGGGTAATGATGTGCTAAAATTAAGAACAAAAGAGATTAAATAGGCTCAAAATTGGCTAACAATGGTTGATGAAAGGTAGGCTATTTGGGTAAGTGAGCTAAATAAAATGATGGCCTCAATCAAATAAATGTATGTATACATGAAATAATGGACATAAAGAATCAAACAAATCAAAGATTACAATCATAGAAAAAGAATAATGCACACAAGAATGGAAAATAAGTGGTTATAATATGTAACCACACAATTGGGCTCAAAACTCACATGTTTGTGTTCTTAACTCAGAAACCATGTTCCAAAATAAATTCTTCAAACAAGTTCAACAAGAAAAAATTTTTCAAATTGGTAGGGTGCCCTAAAAACAGTTTTCTTGGAAAAGAAATCATCACACTAACCAAGTAGTCCTAACATAAAAAGAAATGGTAAAATATATACAAATTCTAACTAGCATGCAACCTATCATGCAATGCAACAACTAACTAACAAAGAAAATCAAGAATTGGTGTTGAAATAAAGGAATTGTTACCCATGGAGGTCGGTCGGACGACCTCCCCACACTTAGAAATTTGCACGGTCCTCGGTGCATGCAAAGAAGAGCAAGGTGGATGGGTTGCTACAATTGATGAGGTCCTTCAAAAGATTGTGCGAATGAGCTTGTTTGTTGCCCCATTTAGAAGCCCTTCCAATCCTTTCCTTCTTGGTGGCCAACCTAAAAGGAAGGAAAAAGAAAGAAAATTAAGCCTACAACAAAGATATGAAAGCAATTAGAACATGGGGGGGCTAATACCAAATAAGAATAGGGTCCTCACTACATGTTAGCTACACATCTAAGTGAGAGAGAAATATAGGCAAAGGGCATATCAATTAATACTTGATGCAAGAATAAAGTCAAAACATAGGCAAATGACATGAAGAGCATGTTGCATCAAGCTCAAACAAGAAAGAGTAGGTCATGAAAGACATGTAAGCTCATATCAATGCACAAAGGGTACAAGGATCATCAAAGGTTAAGCATTGAATTAGAAATTTCATTACCCATCAATATCAAACAAGTCAAGAAGCACCAAAATTAACCAAGAAATTCTCAACAATTGAGTAAGAGAATTCAACACCATTATTAAAATAAGAAACTTAGAAAAGAAAATAAGAATAAGCTATAAAAATAAAATTAAAATGCAATGAATGGAAATAGGCATATGCAACAAAAGAAAATGGAAGAAAAGAAATTTTTTTTTGTGCGACGCGGACGCGCACAGTGTGCGGGCGCGTGCCTGATGGAGGTGGCGATTCGCGCGGACCCGTGAAGTGCGCCTGCACGTCAGTTGCGGGCATGAACCAGGCACAAAATTGGCCCAACTCTCTGGAACATGTACCAGGAGGGCAGCTGACGCTATCGGCGCACAGGCGCACAGTGTGCGTGCACGCGCATTGCGCAATTAGCTTGAAGGGCGCGCCAGGTGCGCGCACGCGTGGATGGTTTGTGCCTCAGGCATGGTGATGGCGCAGTGTAGGCGCAACTCTCGGGTCAATGTATGGAGGGGTGAGATTTTTCAATCCACGCGTCTGCGCACATGGCGTGCCCGTGTGGATGGTCGAAAATGCTTGAGGCGCGCGTACGCGCCAGGTGCGCGCACGCGCGGGTTGGTGCTCTGTTTTTCAAAATTTTTCATGTTCTTGCACCAATCCAAGCATTCCAAACCTCCAAACAGCTACCCAAACACCATAAAACCTTATTTAACATATCAAACTACCAAATAAACTCAACAAACTACTCTAAACATGAATTTAAACTAATTCTATCAATATTTACAAAAGAGAAAATGAAAAGATATTACCATGGTGGGGTGTCTCCCACCTAGCACTTTTGTTTATTGTCCTTAAGTTGGAGTTATGCGGAGCTCCTCATCAAGGTGGCTTGTGCTTGAAGCTATCCTTGAACATCCACCAATGCTTGAGTCTCCAATAAGCTCCATTCTTCAATTTTAACATCTCCAAGCTTTGATGGAGTTCTTCACAAACCATGAGCTCCCAAAGTTGATTTTCCTTGTGTGATCCGGGATCCCACACTTTGTTTTGACACCCATCTTCAAAGTGATCATCATGATTCCACTTGGGTGGTTTAGCCTTGGAATTCTCAAAGAAGCCTCCAAACAACTTCCTAGACCCATACAATTTAGCTCCACACCAAACCTTGTAATCAAACTTTGAGCAAGCAACCATAATGAACCTAGAATGATGTTTCCAACCACTACACAACTCTCTCTTACCCTTAACTCCACAAAGAGCTCTAAGTTGACCATCATTTTCAATCAAACCATATTCAAGTGAGAAAGTAAAGCTTAGGGATAGAAATTTTACCCACTTGAATGTTGTGTTAGATGATGGTGACTTAGGAAGGGGGACCTCCTCACACTTAGCCAATGTGAGATCCATTCCCTTGTGCTCTTTCTTTGCATCTTCCACCTCTTTGCAAGCATCTTCAATTTCAATTCCTTGCTCACCAACTTCTTCTATACACCCTTCATTGCTCAAACCATGTGTTGGAGGTTGTGCACGGTCCTCCTTGTCATCAATTTCACAATACAATGAAGGAGATTCATCAATTCCAAAAGACTCATTAGTTGGTGTGGAATCATCTTCAATGATGGAGCTTGCTTCTTGCTCAACCTCCTCCTCTTGGTAGTTTCCTTCCAATTCAATCTCTTCTTCATTACTTACCAAGGGTATGGGAGGTGAGGTATCTTCTTCCTTACCCTCTATGTCAAACCCAATTGGAGAGGATTTAATTGTACATAAAATTCTTCAATGATTGAATCCATCTCTTGGTTAACCTCTTCAAAGGCTTCAACCACTTCTTCCGGCTCAATTATCTTGACTTCCTCCCCTTGTGGCAATCCTTGTTTCACTCCTTCCTCTACACCTTGAAGCTCTAAACTCACTCCCTCACTATGCTCCTTGATTACTACTCCACATTCAACAATGGGAGTTCCTTGATTGCTTAGTTGGGAGGAGGCCATATTGCTAACGGCTTCCACTATGATAGCCATCTTGGCTCCTTGCTCCTTAAACTTCTTTTCCATCTCCTCTTGTTGCCTTTGGAATTGAGAGTTAAGGTCTCCTAGTTCTTGCATGGGGGATTCATCGGGAGGTGATGGTGGGAGAGAAAGTTCATTGTTTGGGAGAAAAGGTTCATAATCTAAAGTTGGTTCATCTTGGTAAGGGTATGGAGGTGATGTATATTGAGGTGGTTCTTGAGAGTAATTGTGTTGGAATGATGGTGGTTCCATGTGTGGTTCATATGGTTCATAAGGTGGTTGGTATGGTAGATAAGGATTATGGTCATAATGAGGTGTTTGGTGGTAGGGGGCTTGTGAGTAAGGTGGTTCAAAGTCATGTTGAGGGGGTGGTTCATAGGCATGTGGTGGTGGTTGTTGACAATCACAATAAGGGTCACCACATCCATTAGATTGATATGCATTAGGATTAGAATTATACCCATAAGAAACCGGAGGTTGTTGTTGCCAAGAAGGGTGATCAAACCTTTGAGGCTCCTCCCACCTTTGATTGTTCCATCCTTGATGCATATTGTCATTATAGTTCCCATTCCCTACAACATAATTTGAGCCAAACTCATAGCTAAAGTGGTGAAAATTCATAGTAACAAATAAAAACAAAAGCTAACAAAAATAAGCACAAAGTCCTAAAGCTAACAAAAACTAACAAATAAGCAAAAGGCAAACATATTCACAATATTCACAATAGCCAATAATATAACACCATTGCAACTCCCCGGCAACGGCGCCATTTTGATGAACGAGCTTTTGTGTGGTCTAGAATTCCACTAATGAATTCTCGTTGTAAAGTATAGCTTCTAAACCAAACAATAGTCCTTTCATGCAAAAATTTGGTTGTCACAAGTAACAAACCCCAAATAAGAAATAACCGGAGTATTTTGGACTCCGGGTCGTCTCACGAGGAATTACAATGAAGTGTTCAATTATTGGCTATGAAAATGCAAGGGGAGTTTGATTTTATAAGAGGACAAGAGAATAAATGACAAGAAAAGTAAAGAGAGCAATTAAAGAAACCAATTAATAAAGAGAGACATTCATGGCAAAGATTGAGATCATAGGCTTTCTATCCAATATTAGCTAACAACTCTAGATCACCCACATAAGTTGGGTTTTCATGACTCAAGATTGCCTAATTACTCTTTCCAAGCCAAGAATGCTCAAAATCTTCTTTAACATCCAACCAAGCATTTTGTCAAACACTTGGAAGGCATACATGGAAAGCACAGTAAAATGTGCAAGAAATATAAATCTACCAACTATCAATTGCAAGAAAAGTAAATCAACAACTCAATTCATCAATAAAAAGAACATCAAACATTAAATTGCATTAAAAGGAAAATAGATCTAACAATGTTTATCAACATAAAAGTAACAAAATAAAGGAAATGAAGAAGAGAAACTAAGAAGATTAAGATGTAACAACAAGAAAATAAAAGAAAAACTAAATTAAAACAAGAATTAAAAGTGAGATTCAAGAAAATTAAACCTAAACTACCCTAAATTCTAGAGAGAAGAGAGAGCTTTTCTCTCTAGAACTCTACCCTAAAACATGATGAAAACTAAACTATGACTACTTTTCTCATTCCCCCTTCAATCCTTGGGTTCAATAGCATCAGAAATGAGTTGGATTGGACCCAAAATGAGCTAGAAATTGCTGGCCACGATTTCTCTTAAGTGAACCACGTGCTCCATTGGCGCGCGTGCGTACATGGCGCGTGCGCTCCCTTATGCGTCAGGAAACATATAACAAATTTTATATCATTTCGAAGCTCCAGATGTTAGCTTTCCAACGCAACTAGAACCGCTTCATTTGGACCTCCGTAGCTCAAGTTATGATCGATTGAGTGCGAAGAGGTCGGGCTTGACAGCTTTACGGTTCCTTTATTTCTTCATGAGTTCTCCCACTTTGCATACTTTTCTCCTCGCTTCTTCCATCCAATACTTGCCTTATGAACCTAAAATAACTTAACAAACATATCAAGGCATCGAATGGAATTAAAATGGATTAAATTTAGCTATTTTAAGGCCTAAAAAACATGTTTTCATATTTAAGCACAAATCAAGGGAGAATTACAAAACCATGCTATTTCATTGAATAAATGTGAGAAAAGGTGATAAAATCCCCCAAAATAAGCACAAGATAAACCACAAAATTGGGGTTTATCACCAAGATGAACATCAACCAGTGAATGAGAAGTTCCCAGATGAACATCTTCTCCAAGTCCAATAAGCACCTTGGTTTGCTGATATTGCAAACTACAAGGTGGGAAGAAAAAATTTCCCAAGAATTCACCAGGCAACAAGTGAAAAAGCTGCTTAATGAAGCCAAAAAATTTTTGTTGGATGAGCCCTTCTTGTTCAAAAGGTGCCCAGATGGGATGATTTGAAGGTGTATCCTTGAAAATGAGATGAGAGACATACTGTGGCACTGTCATGGTTCAGCTTATGGTGGACACTTTGGGCCAGAAAGAATAGCTGCTAAAGTACTTCAAAGTGGATTCTACTGGCCAACCATATTCAAAGATGCTAGAGAGTTTGTACACCAATGCAATGAATGCCAAAGAGTTGGAGGACTAACAAGGAGGAATGAAATGCCTCAAAACTTCATTATAGAAATGGAAGTGTTTGATCTCTGGGGCATAGACTTCATAGGACCATTTCCCCCATCATACTCCTTCAAATATATCTTGGTGGCTGTAGAATATGTTTCAAAATGGGTGGAGGCTATGGTAACCACTACATGTGATGCTAATGTGGCTCTGCAGTTTCTCAAAAAAATATTTTCACTAAGTTTGGAGTACCAAAGGGACTTGTTAGTGATGGTGGCAGCCACTTTTGCAACAGACCAATGGAAAAATTGCTCCACAAATATGGAGTAATTCACAAAGTGACCACACCATACCACCCTCAGACTAATGGGCAGGCTGAATTGGCAAATAGGGAGCTAAAGAGAATCTTGGAGAAGACAGTTAGGATCACTAGAAAAGACTGGGCAAGAAAATTGGATGATGCTCTATGGGCATATAGAACAGCTTTCAAAACTAAAATTGGAAAGTCACTGATAAATCACTATTTTATGGTTTATCTTGTGTTTAATTGAGTGGTTTTTATCAAATCTTCACAAACTTATTCATATGATTTGCATGATTTTATATTCCCTTCCTAATATTGTTTTATAATTGAAAAGTTGCTTCCTAGAGATCTTTAATTAGTATATTTTAATTCTCCTTTATACCATTCGATACCGTGATATGTGTGTTAAGTGTTTCAGGCTTTATAGCCCAGGAATGGCTTAGAAAATAGAGAGGAAGCTTACAAAAATGGAAGGAACACGAGAAACTAAGGAGATGACCAGCGAACACCGACGCGCGCGCATGGCTCACGCGAGCACGCGGGAATGAGGAAATTGCAGCGTACGCGTGGAATGCAGTTCTGCAAGATGACGCACACGCATGGACGACGTGTACGTGTGACAAGGAAATTCGCCAAATGACGCGCACGCGTGACTGACACGTATGCGTGACCTGCGCGATCTGCAAAATTAACAGAAAACGCTGGAAGCGATTTCGGGCCGCGTTTTGACCCAGCTTTCGGCCCAGAAACACAGAATAAAGCCAGGGAACATGCAGAGACTCGATATACGGAGATACACATTCACATATTCTCATTAGGATAGTTTTTAGGTTTTTAGATCTGAATCTAGAGAGAGAATTACTCTTCCTTTAGTTTCTCTTTACATTCCTAGTTTATTGCTTTTACTTTTGGATACTGAAGAGTTATTACCTCCGTTGAAGATACTATTCTAGTTTGTTTTTTTACTTACTCTTTTTATTTATTCCATATACTTAATTCTTGTTTAGAGTGGTGATTGGATTATTTTTATGGATTGTTAGTGAAAAGGATTACTTTTACTTTTAATTAATTTTGAATCTATATTTATTTAAATTATCATGTCTTCTTTTTATATTTCTACAAGCATTATATTCATGTCAATGGAGTAGATTCCCTACTTGACATGGGGGTTGATTAAAAGGAGATACTTGAGTTGGAAGGCTTAAGTGATGGTTAAATTGGAAGTTGTTGGCTAGTTCTGTATTTACTAACGCTAGACCTTCCCAAGGGAGAGGACTAGGATTTGCGAATAAGAGTTAGCTCAATCACTTGACTTTCCTTTATTTAGTAAGGGTTAACTAAGTGAAAACAACAACCTTTTTGATACTACACTTAAGAGATCCCAACAAGGATAGAACTTCCGATTAATCATTCCCCCAGTCAAGGCTTTTTATTTAGAATATTACAAATCTCCTTTAATTTTTATTGCTTTAATTTACAATTATTTAATTTCTCATTATTCAACTCTCAAATTCTCTTGGAAACTCCTGATTAATAAATTAGCACCCTTTCTAGCAACTCGTTGGGAGACGACCTGGGACTCATACTCCCAGTATTTTTATTTTAACTTTTTGTGACAACCTTTCTAAATTGATGAGGCAGATTTTTGCTAGTTAAGAGCTATACTCGCAACGCTATTCTATTATATTATAATCTCTTAATTGGTCTAACTTCCGCCGCTCGTCAGTTTTTGGTGCCGTTGCCGGGGAGTTGCAATTGTGTGCTAGATTATTAATTAGTGTACATATTTTTATTTTTATTTGCATATTTTATTTTTATTTTATTACCATGAGCTATATGTTTCTTTCATTGAATGACGCGTTCACTTCCTGATCCGAGCTTAGCCGCATTTGATCTTGAAATTGAAAGAACTATTTCACGTATTAGGCGAGCTCGACGTCGGTTAGCCTCAGAGGGTGGTGAAGTGATTGTTATCGATTCTCCAGTCTCATCTGAGGGCGAATCTGAACCGCCATCTGAGAGAGAAACAAGCTCCTTTACTACCGATTCAGTTGATTCACGTGCAGATAACATGGCAGCACCTAGGAGGATTACTCTCCAGGAAGCTGGAGCCCCAGATTTTACACTGCAGCCGTATCAAGTGCATCATCCAACTCTGGTTGCAGATTTTGAGCTAAAGACTGCATTAATCAACTTGATGCCCAAGTTTCATGGCTTACCTACTTAGGAGCCTATCAAGCACCTAAGGAATTTTCAAACAGCCTGTTCTACTGTTAGGCGTCACGGTGCGAATGAAACTTCTATTCTGTTAACCGCCTTCCCATTTTCTCTTAAGGGAAAGGTGAGGGAGTGGTACTACTCCCAACTTGAAACGACTGTTACCAACTTGGATACACTCAGGAGAGAATTTTTGGAAAAATACTTTCCAGATGAAGTTACACACAGACTGAGGAAAGAGATCTCCTACATTGTTCAAGGAGAATCAGAAACTCTTTATGAGTACTGAGAGCACTTTAAGAACCTTCTGTACGCATACTGATGAGCGGATAATTTATACGCTTTTTGGCATTGTTTTTAGGTAGTTTTCAGTACGTTTTAGTTACTTTTTACTATATTTTTATTAGCTTTTAAATAAAATTCACATTTCTGGACATTACTATGAGTTTGTGTGTTTTTCTGTGATTTCAGGTATTTTCTGGCTGAAATTGAGGGACCTGAGCAAAAATCTGATTCAGAGGCTAAAAAAGGACTGCAGATGCTGTTGGATTCTGACCTCTCTGCACTTGAAATGGATTTTCTAGAGCTACAGAAGCCCAATTGGTGCGCTCTCAATTGTTTTGGAAAGTAGACATCCTGGGCTTTCCAGCAATATATAATAGTCTATACTTTTTCCGAGTTTTGATAACGTAAACTACCGTTTAAACGCCAACTTTCTACCCTATTCTGGCGTTAAACGTCAGAACAGGCATAAAAGCTGGAGTTAAACACCCAAATTGGCACCAGAGTTGGCGTTTAACTCCAAGAAAAGTCTCTACATGTGAAAGCTTCAATGATCAGCCCAAGCACACACTAAGTGGGCCCGGAAGTGGATTTCTGCATTAATTACTCATTTCTGTAAACCCTAGGCTACTAGTTCATTATAAATAGGACCTTTTACTATTGTATTTTCATCTATCTTGGGATCTATCTTTTGATCATCTTTGGATCTCTGGAACACATGATGTAACTTTTATGTTCTGAGACCTCCATGGGAGGCTAGCCACTCGGCCATGTCTACCCTATTTTCACTTATGTATTTTCAACGGTGGAATTTCTACACCCCATAGATTAAGGTGTAGTGCTCTGCTATTCTTCATGAGTTAATGTAATTACTACTGTTTTCCATTCAATTCAAGCTTATTCTTATTCTAAGATATTCATTCACACACAAGAACATGATGAATATGATGATTATGTGACACTCATCACCATTCTCACCTATGAACGCGTGCCTGACAACCACTTCCGTTCTACCTGAAAACGAGCTTGAATGCATATCTCTTGGGTTTCTAATATAAGATTAGAACCTTCGTGGTATAGGCTAGAATTATTGATGGCCATTCCTGAGATCTGGAAAGTCTAAACCTTGTCTGTGGTATTCCGAGTAGGATCTGGGATGGGATGGCTGTGACGAGCTTCAAACTCGCGAGTGTTGGGCGTAGTGACAGACGCAAAAGGATCAATAGATCCTATTCCAACATGAGTGAGAACTGACAGATGATTAGCCGTGCAGTGACAGTGCATTTGGACCATTTTCACTGAGAGGACGGACGGTAGCCATTGACAACGGTGATCCCCCAACATACAGCTTGCAAGTTTTTGGCGCCGTTGCTGGGGATTGTTCGAGTTTGGACAACTGACGGTTCATCTTGTTGCTCAGATTAGGTAATTTTATTTTAATTTTAAGCTTTTTATTTTTATTATTTTTATTTTCAAAAAATTTTCAAAAAAAAAATTTGTTCTTCAGAGTTTTTAAGAATGAATTCTAGAGTTTCATGAGATATGTTGAATCCTGGCTGGCTGTTAAGCCATGTCTAATTCTTTCTCATCAATTTAGCTGTTGTATGTAATGTTTTGCTGAAGCTTGGCTGGCCATTGGCCATGTCTAGTGTTTTAGACCGAAGCTTTCACTGAAAGCTTGGCTGGCTAGTAAGCCATGTCTAATTCCTGGACCGGAGCCTTAGACTAACATTGCATGATTCCTGGAATTCGTATTAAAAATTTTGAAATCCTTATCTTTCTTTTTCCAAATAATTTTCGAAAAATACAAAAAAATATTTTTAATAAAATCACAAAAATAAAAAAAATTAATTTATGTTTCTTGTTTGAGTATAGTGTCACATTTTAAGTTTGTTGTCTTGCATGTTTTTAATTTTTTAATGTTCCTGTATTTTTCGAATATATGCATTAGGTTCTTCAATGATCTTCAAGTCGTTCTTGGTGATTTTATTGGGTCTGATCTTTAAAGTCTCTTGTTTTTTGTCTTTTGTTATTTTTCATATGCATTTTCAAATTGTTATTGTCCCTAGTATACAAACTTCTAAGTTTGGTGTCTTGCATGTCTTTGTTTTCCTGAAAATTTTTCAAAAACGTGTTCTTGCATGCATTGTTTATTTAACCTTAGTTTTTCATGTTTAATTTCATTCTGTTGTTTTTCTCTTTCATCATTAAAAATTCAAAAATATATCTTTTCAAGTCAATATCACAGAGAATTGAAGATTCAGAACAAGAAGTAGAGGAATTACAGAGAAAAAGCTGGGCATTCAAAATGCCCAGTGAAGAAGGAAAACTGGCGTTTAAACGCCAGCCAGGTACCTGGCTGGGCGTCAAATGCCCAAAAGGGTAGCATTTTGGGCGTTAAACGCCAGAATGGATACCATTCTGGGCGTTTAACGCCAGGATAGCAGCAAGGAGGTAATTTTGTTTTCAATTCAAATATTTTTCAATTTTGAAAATTTTAAAACCAATTTTTCAAAATCTTATCTTTTTCTTATCCTCTCTTATCAATCATATCTTTTTCAAAATCAAATCTTTAAAATTATTTTTCAATATTTTCGAAAATCCTTGCTACAATTAATGATTTGATTCAAAAATTTCAAGTTGTTACTTGCTTATTAAGAAAGATTCAATATTTGAATTTTAGAATCATATCTTTTAAATTTCTTGTTAGTCAAGTAATTAATTCCCAATCATATCATTAATTTAAAATCTTTTCAAATTGTTTTTCAATCATACCTTCTCAATCACATCTTTTTCAAAATAATTTTCAATCATATCTTTTTGATTGCTAATTTCAAAATCTTTTTTCAAAATCACTTAACCACTTTCTCACTTTTAATTTTCAAAAACCATCAACCACTTTTTCAAAATTCCTTTTAATTAATTTAAATTTTTTATTTTATTTTTCGAAAATTCTTCTCCCTCCTCACCTTTTTCTATTTAAGGACTACACTCCTCCTCAATTAGCAATTCAGACTATCTCTCCTTCTTCATATGTTCGAATTCTTACCTACCTACCTCATCCCTCTATTCCTATTTTCCTCTGACACCTCAAGGAATCTCTATACTGTAACATAGAGGATTTCATAGTTTTTTGTTCTCTTCTCTTTCATATGAGCAGGAATAAAGACAAAGGTATTCTCGTTGAAGCTGATCCTGAACCTGAAAGGACCATGAAGAGGAAGCTAAGAGAAGCTAAAGCACAACTCTCTGGAGAGGACCTGACAGAAATTTTCAAAAAGGAAGAAGTCATCGCAGCCGAAAATAACAACAATGCCAACAATGCAAGGAAGATGCTTGGTGACTTCACTTCACCCTCTTCTGACTTATGTGGAAGGAGCATCTCAATTCGTGCAATTGAAGCAAACAACTTTGAGCTTAAGCCTATATTAGTTTCTCTGATGCAGCAGAATTGCAAGTATCATGGACTTCCATTGGAAGATCCTCATCAGTTTCTAGCTGAATTCTTGCAAATCTATGACACTGTCAAGACCAATGGGGTTGACCTTGAGGTCTACAGACTTATGCTTTTCCCTTTTGCAGTAAGAGACAGAGCTAGGACATGGTTGGACTCACAACCTAAAGAAAGCCTGAACTCTTGGGAAAAGCTGGTCAATGCCTTCTTGGCAAAGTTCTTTCCACCTCAAAAATTGAGTAAGCTTAGAGTGGAATTCTAAACCTTCAGATAGAAGAAAGGAGAATCCCTCTATGAAGCTTGGGAAAGATACAAGCAATTGATCAGAAGGTGTCCTTCTGGCATGCTTTCAGAATGGAGCATCATATGCATATTCTATGATGGTCTGTCTGAACTGTTCAAGATGTCATTGGACAACTCTGCTGGTGGATCTCTTCATCTGAAGAAGACGCCTGAAGAAGCCCAGAAACTCATTGAAATGGTTGTAAATAACCAATTCATGTACACTTTTGAAAGAAATCCTGTGAATAATGGGACAACTCAGAAGAAAGGAGTTCTTGAGATTGATACTCTGAATGCCATATTGGCTCAGAACAAAATATTGACTCAACAAGTCAATATGATTTCTCAGAGTCTGTCTAAAATATAAGCTGCATCAGGCAGTACTAAGGAGGCTTCCTCTGAAGAAGAAGCCTATGACCCTGAAAATCTTGCAATAGCAGAGGTGAATTACATGGGAGAACCCTATGGAAATACCTATAATTCTTCATGGAAAAATCATCCAAATCTCTCATGGAAGAAGGACCAACAGAAGCCTCAACAAGGCTTCAACAACAACAATGGTGGAAGAAATAGGTTTAGCAAAAGCAAACCTTTTCCATCATCTTCTCAGCAACAGATAGAGAATTCTAAGGAGAACCACTCTGACTTAGCAACTGTAGTCTCTGATCTATCTAAGACCACTCTCAGTTTCATGATTGAAGCAAGGTCCTCCATTAGAAATTTGGAGGCACAAGTGGGTTAGCTGAGTAAAAGAATTACTGAAACTCCTCCTAGCACTCTTCCAAGCAATACAGAAGAGAATCCCAAGAGAGAGTGCAAGGCCATAAACACGTCCCACATGGCCGAATGCATAGAGGAGGGAAAGGCAGTGATTTCCACTGAGGAAGACCTCAATGGACGTCCACTGGCCTCCAAGGAGTTCCCCAATGAGGAAACAGAGGAATCTGAGGCTCATATAGGGACCATAGAGATTCCAATGAACCTACTTCTGCCATTCATGAGCTCTGATGAGTATTCATCCTCTAAAGAAGATGAAGATATTGCTGAAGAGCAAGTTGCTAAGTATCATGGAGCAATCATGAAGCTGAATGCCAAGTTATTTGGTAATAATACTTGGGAGAATGAACCTCCATTGCTCATTAATAAACTGAATACCTTGGTTAGGCATAAATTACCTCAGAAGAAATTGGACCCTGGAAAGTTCTCAATACCTTGTACCATAGGCACCATGACCTTTGAGAAGGCTCTATGTGACCTGGGGTCAAGTATAAACCTCATGCCCCTCTCTGTAATGGAGAAACTAGGGATCCTTGAGGTGCAAGCTGCAAGAATCTCACTAGAAATGGCAGACAATTCAAGGAAACAGGCTTTTGAACTTGTAGAGGATATCTTGGTGAAGGTTGAAGGCCTTTACATCCCTATTGATTTCATAATTCTGGAAACTGGATGAATCCATCATCCTTGGCAGACCCTTCCTAGCCACAGCAAAAGCTGTGATTGATGTTGATAGAGGAGAGTTGGTCCTTCAAGTGAATGAGGACTACCTTGTGTTTAAGACTCAAAGATCTCCCTCTATAATCATGGAGAGGAAGCATGAAAAGCTTCTTTCAAAGAAGAGTCAAACAGAGCCCCCACATTCAAACTCTAAGTTTGGTGTTGGGAGGTCATCATCATGCTCTGAGTATCTGTGAGGCTCCATGAGAGCCCACTGTCAAGCTATTGACATTAAAGAAGCGCTTATTGGGAGGTAACCAAATTTTATTCAATTATATCTATTTATTTTTCGTTGTTATTTTATATTTTCTTTAGGTTGATGATCATGAGAAATCACAAAAACAACTGAAAAAGCAAAAACAGAATGAAAAATAGCATTAAAAATAGCACACCCTGGTGGAGAGCTTACTGGCGTTTAAATGCGAGTAAGGGTAGCAGAATAAACGCCCATTCTGGCACCATTCTGGGCATTTAACGCCAGAAAAGGGCACCAGACTGGTGTTTAACGCCAGAAAGGGAAGAAAAGCTGGCGTTAAACACCAGAAATGGGCAGTAACCTGGGGTTTAACGCTAGGATTGGCACTCCAATGGGCGTTTACATGCCAAAATGGTGCAGGGATGAGAAATCATTGACACCTCAGGATCTGTGGACCCCACAGGATCCCCACCTACCTCAACTCTCTCTCTCTTCTTCACACCTTCCCATAACACCCACCTTACAATTCAAATCCTTTCCCTCCCACACCCAACCCCTAATACACGAACCCTACCCATCTCTCAACTCCTATATAAGCCCCTAATACCTCCTTCATTTTTACACATCATAAACACTTCTTTCCGCCTTGGCCGAACCACTCACACCTCTCCACCTCCTCTATTTTCTTCTTCTTCTCCTCCCTTCTTTCTTCTTTTGCTCGAGGACGAGCAAACCTTCTAAGTTTGGTATGGTAAAAGCGTTGCTTTTTGTTTTTCCATAACCATTAATGGCACCTAAGGCCGGAGAAACCTCTAGAAAGAGGAAAGGAAAGGCAATTGCTTCCAACTCCGAGTCATGGGAGATAGAGAGATTCATCTCAAAAGCCCATCACTTAGAGAAGGATGGAGCAAACAAGAGAGCCCACTCATGGACCTCAACAAGAGCATGAGGAAATTCCTCATCATGAAATCTCTGAGATGCCTCAAGGGATGCATTTTCCTCCACAAAACTATTGGGAGCAAATCAACACCTCCCTAGGAGAATTGAGTTCCAACATGGGACAACTAAGGATGGAGCACCAAGAGCACTCCACTATTCTCCATGAAATTAGAGAGGATGAAATAGCCATGAGGGAAGAGCAACAAAGGCAAGGAAGAGACATAGAGGAGCTCAAGCTTTCCATTGGATCTTCAAGAGGAAGAACAAGCCGCCATCACTAAGGTGGACCCGTTCTTTAATTTCCTTGTTCTTGATCTTCTGTTTTTCGAAAATTATGCTTTATGTTCTATCTATGTTTTTGTCTTTATTACATTATCATTAGTGTCTAGTGTCTATGCTTTAAAGTTATGAATGTCCTATGAATCCTTCACCTCTCTTAAATGAAAAATGTTTTCTGAAAAAGAAAAAGAAGTACATGAATTTTGAATTTTAAAATAGTTTAATTATTTTGATGTGGTGGCAATACTTTTTGTTTTCTGAATGAATGCTTGAACAGTGCATATTTTTGTATTTGTTGTTTATGAATGTTAAAATTTTTGGCTCTTGAAAGAATGATGGAAAAGGAGAAATGTTATTGATAATCTGAAAAATCATAAAATTGATTCTTGAAGCAAGAAAAAGCAGTGAAAAGCTTGCGAAAAAAATGGCAAAAAAAATAAAAGAAAAAGAAAGAAAAAGAAAAAGCAAGCAGAAAAAGCCAATAGCCTTTTAAACCAAAAGGCAAGGGTAAAATAAAAAGGATTCAAGGCTTTGAGCATCAGTGGATAGAAGGGCCCAAAGGAATAAAATCATGGCCTAAGCGGCTAAACCAAGCTGTCCCTAACCATGTGCTTGTAGCGTGAAGGTGTCAAGTGAAAAGTTTGAGACTGAGCGGTTATAGTCGTGGTCCAAAGCAAAAGAGTGTGCTTAAGAGCTCTGGACACCTCTAACTGGGTACTCTAGCAAAGCTGAGTCACAATCTGAAAAGGTTCACCTAGTTATGTGTCTGTGGCATTTATGTATCCGGTGGTAATACTGGAAAACAAAATGCTTAGGGTCATGGCCAAGACTCATAAAGTAACTGTGTTCAAGAATCAACATACTGAACTAGGAGAATCAATAACACTATCTGAATTCTGAGTTCCTATAGAAGCCAATCATTATGAACTTCAAAGGATAAAGTGAGATGCCAAAACTATTCAGAAGCAAAAAGCTAAGAGCCCCGCTCATCTAATTAAGACTGATCTTCATAGATGTTTTTGGAATTTATTGTATATTCTCTTCTTTTTTATCCTACTTTGTTTTTAGTTGCTTGGGGGCAAGCAACAATTTAAGTTTGGTGTTGTGATGAGCGAATAATTTATACGCTTTTTGGCATTGTTTTTAGGTAGTTTTCAGTATGTTTTAGTTACTTTTTACTATATTTTTATTAGTTTTTAAATAAAATTCACATTTCTGGACTTTACTATGATTTTGTGTGTTTTTCTGTGATTTCAGATATTTTCTGGCTGAAATTGAGGGACCTGAGCAAAAATCTGATTCAGAGGCTGAAAAAGGACTGTAGATACTGTTGGATTCTGACCTCCCTGCACTCGAAATAAATTTTATGAAGCTACAGAAGTCCAATTGGTGCGCTCTCAATTGCGTTGGAAAGTAGACATCCTGGGCTTTCCAGCAATATATAATAGTTCATACTTTGCTCGAGTTTTGATAACGCAAACTGGCGTTTAAACGCCAACTTTCTACCCTATTCTGGCGTTAAACGCCAGAACTGGCATAAAAGCTGGAGTTAAACGCCCAAACTGGCACCAGAGTTGGCGTTTAACTCCAAGAAAAGTCTCTACATGTGAAAGCTTCAATGCTCAGCCCAAACACACACCAAGTGGGCCCGAAAGTGAATTTCTGCATTAATTACTCATTTCTGTAAACCCTAGGCTACTAGTTCATTATAAATAAGACCTTTTACTATTATATTTTCATCTATCTTGGGATCTATCTTTTGATCATCTTTGGATCTCTGGAACACATGATGTAACTTTTATGTTCTGAGACCTCCATGGGAGGCTGGCCACTCGGTCATGTCTACCTGGTGCACGAATTGTAAATCACACTTTTCACAACTCGTACCACTAACCAGCAAGTGCATTGGGTCGTCCAAGTAATATCTTACGTGAGTAAGGGTCGAATCCCACGGAGATTGTTGGCTTGAAGTAATCTATGGTTATCTTGTAATTCTTAGTCAGGATATCAATTATAATTATCAGTTTGGATTGCGAAAAATGAAAGAGCATGAATTAAATACTTGTTATGCAGTAATGGAGAATATGTTGGAGTTTTGGAGATGCTTTGTCTTCTGAATCTCTGCTTTCCCCCCTGTCTTCTTCTTCACGCACGCAAGGTTCCTCCTATGGCAAGCTGTGTGTTGGTGGATCACCGTTGTCAATGGCTACCATCCGTCCTCTCAATGAAAATGGTCTAGGTGCGCTGTCACCGCATGGCTAATCATCTGTCGGTTCTCACTCATGCTGGAATAGGATCCATTGATCCTTTTTCATCTGTCGCTACGCCCAACCCTTGTGAGTTTGAAGCACGTCACAATCATTCAATCCCTGAATCCTACTCGGAATACCACAGACAAGGTTTAGACTTTCTGGATTCTCAAGAATGCTGCCAATGGATTCTAGCTTATACCACGAAGATTCTGATTACGGAATCTTTATTTCAAGAGTCCTGAGATAGTTTGCAAAGCGGGAAAATTGCTTATCCTGCTCCTCTTGACAGAGTTTTTGAGGATAAGACATCTTGGCTTTGTATTCCTCAACCTTAGTTGCTGCAGGTTTATTTCCTACAGAAGTGGTTGGAGAAGCCTTTTTAGAGGGGTTGTTATCAGCACTTGTGTGTGTCTGATCCCTCACTGGCATTTGAATGCCAGGGTTGGAAGCTTGATTGGCGTTGGACGCCAACTTCCTACCTGTTTATGGCGTTTGAACGCCAGAACTGAGCTTCTATTGGGCGTTTAACACCAGCTCCTTACCTGTTCATGGCGTTTGAACGCCAGAACTGCGTGTGGGTTGGGCGTTTAACGCAACCTTGCATCCTTTTCTGGCGTTTGAATGCCAGAGTTGTTCCTCTCTGGGCCCTTACTGTCCTCAGAGGGATTTTGGATAATATTTTGCTCATCCTCTGTCAGTTATTCTTTTCTTGGCTTTCTACTACTCTGAAGTGAGGTGTTTAATGATTTCCCACTTCTTAATTGAACTGCCTGGCACTCTTCTGTTATCTGCTTTGATAACTGCTGTTTTGTCTGATTCAATTATGCCTCCATATTTTTATTAGCATTTTTAGTGTCTTGTAGCATCTCCTTGAATTCTGCTAGCTGTTTTGTTAGAAAGCACAATTGTTGATTGAGTTCAGCAACTTGTTCTGGAGGACCAAGTTTAGTAGACACTACTTTGGCTTCTTCTTTTATGGAGGACCCATTACTTATGTACAGATGCTGGTTTCTAGCAACTATATCAATAAGCTCTTGAGCCTCTTCAATAGTTTTCCTCATGCGTATAGAACCACCAGCTGAGTGGTCTAGGGACATCTGAGCTCCTTCTGTAAGCCCATAGTAGAAGATGTCTAATTGCACCCACTCCGAAAACATTTCAGAGGGGCATTTCCTTAGCATCCCTCTGTACCTCTTCCAGGCATTATAAAGGGATTCATCATCCTCTTGTTTAAAGCCTTGGATGTCCAGCCTTAGCTGTGTCATCCTTTTTGGAGGAAAATATTGATCCAGGAATTTGTCTGATAACTGTTTCTATGTCCTTATGCTTGCTATGGGTTGGTTATTTAACCACCTCTTAGCTTGATCTTTTACAGCAAACGGAAACAGTAATAGCCTGTATACGTCCTGATCTACCTCCTTGTCACTCACTGTATCAGCAATTTGCAAGAACTGCGCCAGGAACTCAGTAGGTTCTTCCTGTGGAAGACCGGAATACTGGCAATTTTGTTGCACCATGACAATGAGCTGAGGATTTAGCTCAAAACTGCTTGCTTTGATGGGAGGTATACAGATGCTACTCCCATATGCAGCAGTAGTGGGGTTAGTATATGACCCCAGAGTCCTTCTGGACTGTTCATTTCCACTTAGGTCCATGATGGAGAAAGGGAGATGATGCGAATTGCAAATAAAATAATTTTTTTTGAAAACCGAAATTAAAATAAAATAAAATAAATGAAAAATTGACTATAATTTCGAAAATTTGAAGAAAAAGAAATAAAAGAAAATTGAAAACTAAATTAATTAATTAAAAAGATTTAAAAAAAATGTGGGTGAGGATTTTCGAAAAAAATGAAGAGAGAGAAATTGGTTAGGAAGTTTTGAAAAAGATATGTCTTAAAATTAAAGATACTTGTAAGAAAATAAAATAAAATAAAATAAAAAAAGAAAAGATATGAAAAAGATTTGATTTTAAGATTTGAGATTAGAAAAGATAAGATAAGCTAGGTAAGAGAAGATAAGGAATTTAAATTAAAAAGTGTTGAAATTTAAATTTTAAATTTGAAAATTAATTTTGAAATTTGAAAATTGAAATTTGAAATTTGAAATTTGAAATTTAAAATTTGAAATAAGATAAGATAAAATTTTGAAAAAGATATGATTTTTTTTGAAAAAAAATTTGAATTTTGAAATTTTTAAAACTAAGATAAGATAAAATAGAGATTTTAAAATAAAAATCTGAATTTTTTTTAAAAAATTTCGAAATATTTGCTCAAAAATAATTAGAGAAGATATTTTTTTGATTTTTGAATTGTATGATGAAAAAGAAAAACACACAAAAGACACACAACTTAAAATTTTTAGATTTAATGCTCCTTGTTTTCGAAAATTTTGGAGGAAAAACACCAATGAACACCAAACTTAAAAATTTTAAGATCAAAACACAAGGAAGACTCAAGAACACTTTGAAGACTCACAAGAACAACAAGAACATGAAGAAAGAACACCAAACTTAAATTTTTTAGAAAACCAAAATAAAATTTTTGAAAACTAAAGAAAAGTTAACAGGAGAACACCAAACTTAAAGTTTGGCACAAGATTTATTCAAAGAAAAATTATTTTTGAAAATTTTTTTTAAAAAAAGAAGATAGCCAATTACCAAGAACATAAGCACAACGCTCTAGCCAGTTGAGCGATAAATTTAACGTGTTTTAATAAGGTATTTAATAAATAAATTTTTTTTGAAAACTGATATTTTGAAAAAACACAAGAAAAAAACAAGAAAAATAACAAAACAAGAAAAACTAAAGATCAAACAAAGAAAATAAACAAGAACAACTTGAAGATTAAGAAAGAACAATGAACACAAATTCGAAAATTTAAAAGAAAATAAAAAAATATGCAATTGACACCAAACTTAAAACATGAAACTAAACTCAAATAGAAAAACTCAATTATCAGTTTATAAAAATTTTGAAAAATTTAAAAAGAGAAAATAAGGATTTTAAAAAAAAGAAATTTCAACCAAAAACAATAATAGAAGACTCTAAACCAAAAAGAAAAATTTTTGCTAATCTAAGCAACAAAATAAACCGTCAGTTGTCCAAACTCGAACAATCCCCGGCAACGGCACCAAAAACTTGGTGCACGAAGTGTAAATCACACTTTTCACAACTCGTACCACTAACCAGCAAGTGCACTAGGTCGTCCAAGTAATACCTTACGTGAGTAAGGGTCGAATCCCACGGAGATTGTTAGCTTGAAGCAATCTATGGTTATCTTGTAATTCTTAGTCAGGATATCAATTATAATTATCAGTTTGGATTGCGAAAAATGAAAGAGCATGAATTAAATACTTGTTATGCAGTAATGGAGAATATGTTGGAGTTTTGGAGATGCTTTGTCTTCTGAATCTCTGCTTTCCACCTGTCTTCTTCTTCAGGCACGCAAGGTTCCTCCTATGGCAAGCTGCGTGTTGGTGGATCATCGTTGTCAATGGCTACCATCCGTCCTCTCAGTGAAAATGGTCCAGGTGCGTGTCACCGCACGGCTAATCATCTGTCGGTTCTCACTCATGCTGGACTAGGATCCATTGATCCTTTTGCGTCTGTCACTACGCCCAACCCTTGTGATTTTGAAGTTCGTCACAGTCATTCAATCCCTAAATCCTACTCGGAATACCACAGACAAGGTTTAGACTTTCCGGATTCTCAAGAATGCTGCCAATGGATTCTAGCTTATACCACGAAGATTCAGATTAAGGAATCCAAGAGATACTCATTCAATAGAAGATAGAACGGAGGTGGTTATCAGGCACACGTTCATAGGTTGAGAATGGGGATGAGTGTCACGGATCATCACATCCATCATATTGAAGTGCGAATGAACATCTTAGATAGAAACAAGCATGTTTGAATAGAAAACAGAAATAATTGCATTAATTCATCGAGACACAGCAGAGCTCCTCACCCCCAACAATGGAGTTTAGAGACTCATGCCGTCAAAGAGTACAAAGTTCAGATCTAAAAATGTCATTAGATGCAAATAAATCTCTAAAAGTTGTTTAAATACTAAACTAGTGACCTAGGTTTACAGAAAATGAGTAAACTAAGATAGATAGTGCAGAAATCCACTTCTGGGGCCCACTTGGTGTGTGCTGGGGCTGAGACTTGAGCTTTACACATGCCTAAGCTGTTTCTAGAGTTAAACTCTAGGTTGTAACCTGTTTCTGGCGTTTAACTCCAACTTGTAACCTGTTTCTGGCGTTTTACGCCAGAATGCAACATAGAACTGGCGTTGAACGCCAGTTTACATCGTCTATTTTTTAGCAAAGTATAGACTATTATATATTGCTGGAAAGCCCTGGATGTCTACTTTCCAACGCAATTAAGAGAGCTCCAATTGGACTCCTGAAGCTCCAAAAAATCCATTCTGAGTGCAGTGAGGTCAGAATCCAACAACATCAGCAGTCCTTTTTCAGCCTGAATCAGATTTTTGCTCAGCTCCCTCAATTTCAGCCAAAAAATACCTGAAATTACAGAAAAATACACAAACTCATAGTAAACTCTAGAAATGTGATTTTTATTTAAAAACTAATAAAAATATACTAAAAACTAATCAAATCATACTAAAAACTATGTAAACACAATGCCAAAAAGCGTATAAATTATCCGCTCATCACTACCCTATTTTCACTTATGTATTTTCAACGGTGGAATTTCTACACCCCATAGATTAAGGTGTAAAGCTCTGCTGTTCTTCATGAGTTAATGCAATTACTACTATTTTCCATTCAATTCAAACTTATTCTTATTCTAAGATATTCATTCGCACACAAGAACATGATGAATGTGATGATTATGTGACATTGGTGCACGAAATTGTGATCATCAACAATGGTGCCAAAGGCTTGGTACTCTCAAACATGAATCACACTTTGTCACAACTTCGCACAACTAACCAGCAAGTGCACTGGGTCGTCCAAGTAATAAACCTTATGTGAGTAAGGGTCGATCCCACGGAGATTATCGACTTGAAGCAAGCTATGGTCACTTTGTAAATCTCAGTCAGGCGGATTCAAATGGTTATGGTGAATTGATAATAAATATAAATTAAATATAAACTAGGATAGAGATACTTATGTAATTCATTGGTGAGAATTTCAGGTAAGCGTATAGAGATACTTTCGTTCCTCCTGAACCTTTGCTTTCCCGCTATCTTCATCCAATCATTCCTACTCCTTTCCATGGCAAGATGTATGTTGGGCATCACCATTATCAATGGCTACATCCTGTCCTCTCTATGAAAATAGTCCAATGCGCTGTCACTGCATGGCTAATCATCTGTCGGTTCTCGATCATACTGGAATAGGATTTACTATCCTTTTGCGTCTGCCACTACGCCCAACACTCGCGAGTTTGAAGCTCGTCACAGCCATCCCTTCCCGGATCCTACTCGGAATACCAAAGACAAGGTTTAGACTTTCTGGATCTCAAGAATGGCCATCAATGGGTTCTAACTTATACCACATAGATTCTAATATCTCGAACTCGGTCCTCTGTATTAGATATCTAAGAGATATTCATTCTAGCTTGTTTGCATGTAGAACGGAAGTGTTTGTCAGGCACGCATTCGTAAGTGAGAATGATGATGAGCGTCACATAATCATCACATTCATCATGTTCTTGGGTGCGAATGAACATCTTAGAATAGGAATAAGTTTGAATTGAATAGAAAAACAATAGTACTTTGCATTAATACTCAAGGAACAGCAGAGCTCCACACCTTAATCTATGGTGTGTAGAAACTCTACCATTGAAAATACATAAGTGATAATGGAGTTCATTGGTCTCGGCTCCAGAGGGGGAACCGGAGTAACCAAGACTTCGAATACAATAATAAAAAGTCCTATTTATACTAAACTAGTTACTAGGGTTTACGGAAATGAGTAAATGATGCAGAAATCCACTTTTGGGGCCCACTTAGTGTGTGCTTGGGCTGAGCATTAAGCTTTACACGTGTAGAGGCTTCTCTTGGAGTTGAACGCCTGTTTGTAACCTGTTTCTGGCGTTTAACTCCACTTTGCAACCTGTTTCTGGCGTTTAACTCTAGAATGCAGCATGGAACTGGCGTTGAACGCCAGTTTACGTCATCTAAACTTGAGCAAAGTATGAAATATTATGTATTTCTGGAAAGCCCTGGATATCTACTTTCCAACGTAATTGAGAGCGCGCCATTTGTAGTTCTGTAGCTCCAGAAAATCCACTTCGAGTGCAGGGAGGTCAAAATCCAACAGCATCTGCAGTCCTTCTTCAACCTTTGAATCTGATTTTTGCTCAAGTCCCTCAATTTCAGCCAGAAAATACCTGAAATCATAGAAAAATACACAAACTCATAGTAAAGTCCAGAAATGTGATTTTTATTTAAAAACCAATAAAAATATACAAAAAACTAACTAAATCATACTGAAAACCATGTAAAAACAATGCCAAAAAGCGTATAAATTATCCCTCATCACAACACCAAACTTAAATTGTTGCTTGTCCCCAAGCAACTGAAAATCAAATAAGATAAAAAGAAGAGAATATACTATGAATTCCAAAATATCAATGAAACTTAGCCCCAATCAGATGATCGGGACTTGTAGCTTTTTGCCTCTTGAATAGTTTTGGCATCTCACTTTATCCTTTGAAGTTCAGAATGATTGGCATCTATAGGAACTTAGAATTCAGATAGTGTTATTGATTCTCCTAGTTCGGTATGTTGATTCTTGAACACAACAACTTTATGAGTCTTGGCCGTGGCCCTAAGCACTTTGTTTTCCAGTATTACCACCGGATATATAAATGCCACAGACACATAACTGGGTGAACCTTTTCAGATTGTGACTCAGCTTTGCTAAAGTCACCAATTAGAGGTGTCCAGGATTCTTAAGCACACTCTTCTTTTTTTGCTTTGGACCTTGACTTTAACCGCTCAGTCTCAAGTTATCACTTGACACCTTCACGCCACAAGCACATGGTTAGGGACAGCTTGGTTTATCTGCTTAGGCCAGGATTTTATTTCTTTAGGCCCTCCTATCCACTGATTCTCAAAGCCTTGGATCCTTCTTATTACCCTTGCCTTTTGGTTTTAAGGGCTATTGGCTTTTTCTGCTTGCTTTTTCTTTATCTTTATCTCTTTTTTTTTGTTTTTCACTATTTTTCTCTCTTTTTTTTCGTAAGCTTTTATATTCACTGCTTTTTCTTGCTTCAAGAATCATTTTTATGATTTTTCAGATCTTCAAATAACATTTCTCCTTTTTCCTTATTCTTCAAGAGCCAACATATTTAGCATTCATAAACCACAATATCAAAAGACATATGCACTGTTCAAGCATTCATTCAGAAAACAAAAAGTATTGTCACCACATCAAAATAATTAAATTAGTTTCAAGGATGAATTCAAAACCATGTACTTCTTGTTCTTTTTTTTTAGAACATTTTTTCATTCAAGAGAGGTGATGGATTCATAGGACATTCATAACTTTAAGGCATAGACACTTAGACACTAGTGATCATATAGTAAAGACACAAACATAAATAAACATGAAGCATGGAAACCGAAAACAAAAAATAAATAGACAAGGAGATTAAGGAATGAGTCCACCTTAGTGTGGGTGGTGTCTTCCTCTTGATGATCCTACGGAGTGCTTGAGCTCCTCTATGTCTCTTTCTTGTCTTTGTTGCTCCTCCCTCATAGCTCTTTGATCTTCTCTAATTTCATGGAGGATGATGGAGTGCTCTTGGTGTTCCACCCTTAGTTGTCCCATGTTGGAGCTTAATTCTCCTAGGGAAGTGTTGATTTGCTCCCAATAATTTTGTGGAGGGAAGTGCATCCCTTGAGGCATCTCAGGGATTTCATGATGAGGGATTTCCTCATGCTCCTGTTGAGGTCCATGATCACTTGTTTGCTCCATCCTTTTCTTAGTGATGGGCTTATCCTCTTCAATAAGGATGTCTCCCTCTATGTCAATTTCAGCCGAATTCCAGAGGTGGCAAATGAGGTGAGGAAAGGCTAACCTTGCCAAAGTAGAGGACTTGTCAGCCACCTTGTAAAGTTCTTGAGGTATAATCTCATGAACTTCCACTTCCTCCCCAATCATGATACTGTGGATCATGATGGCCCGGTCTATAGTAACTTCGGACCGGTTGCTAGTAGGAATGATTGAACGTTGAATAAACTCCAACCATCCTCTAGCCACTGGTTTGAGGTCATGCCTTCTTAATTGAACCAGCTTGCCTCTTGAGTCAATTTTCCATTGAGCTCCTTCTACACATATGTCCATGAGGACTTAGTCCAACCTTTGATCAAAGTTGACCCTTCTAGTGTAGGGGTGTGCGTTTTCTTCCATCATTGGCAAGTTGAACGCTAGCCTTACATTATCCGGACTGAAATCTAAGTATTTCTCCCGAACCATGGTGAGCCAATGCTTTGGATTTGGGTTCACACTTTGATCATGGTTCCTAGTGATCCATGCATTTGCATAGAGCTCTTGAACCATTACGATCCCGACTTGTTGAATGGGGTTGGTGAAAACTTCCCAACCTCTTCTTTGGATCTCAAGTTGAATCTCCGGATACTCATTCTTTTTGAGATTGAAAAGAACCTCAGGGATCAATTTCTTCTTGGCCACAACTTCATAGAAGTGGTCTTGATGAACCTTTGAGATGAATCTCTCCATCTCCCATGGCTCAAAGGTGGAAGCAATTTCCTTCCCTTTCCTCTTTCTTAAGGTTTCTCTGGCCTTAGGTGCCATTAATGGTTATGGAAAAACAAAAAGCCATGATTTTACCACACCAAACCTAAAATGTTTTCTCGTCCCCGAGCAAAAGAAGAAAGAAAGAAGGAGAAGAAGAAGAGAAATGGAGGAGAGGGGGAGAGGGGTGTATTCGGCCAAGGGGAAGAAGAGAGGGTTGTGTTGTGTGAAAATGAAGAAGGAATGAGGGGTTTATATAGGAGTGTGGGGAGGGTTAGCTTGCTGTGGCTAGGAAGGGTCTTCCAAGGATGATGGATTCATCCTCATCCTTCCCAGTGTCTAGGATTATGACATCAGCAGGGATGTAAAGGCCTTCAACCTTTACTAACACGTCTTCTACTAGTCCATAAGCCTATTTTCTTGAGTTGTCTTCCATCTCTAATGAGATTCTGGCATCTTGCACCTCAAAGATCCCAAGTTTCTCCATTACAGAGAGTGGCATTAAGTTTATTCCTGACCCTAGGTCACACAGAGCCTTCTCAAACGTCATGGTGCCTATGTTACAGGGAATTAGGAATTTGCCAGGATCATGTTTCTTTTGAGGTAATTTCTGCCTATCCAATGCATTCAGTTCATTGGTGAGCAAGGGAGGTTCATCTTCCCATGTCTCCTTACCAAATAATTTGGCATTCAGCTTCATGATTGCACCAAGGTACTTAAAAACTTGCTCCTCAGTAACATCTTCATTCTCTTCAAAAGAAGAATACTCATCAGAGCTCATAAAGTGCAGAAGGAGATTCAATAGAATCTCTATGGTCTCTAGATGAGCCTCAGATTCCTTTGGTTCCTCTAAGGGAAACTCCTTATTGGTCACTGAGCGTCCCAGGAGGTCTTCCTCACTAGGATTCACGTCCTCCTCCTCCCTTGTAGGTTCGGCCATGATGGTCAAATAAATGGCCTTGCACTCTCTCTTTGGATTTTCTTCTGTATTGCTTGGGAGAGTACTAGGAGGAATTTCAATTACCCTTTTACTCAGCTGGCCTACTTGTGCCTCCAAATTTCTAATGGAGGACCTTGTTTCATTCATGAAACTCATAGTGGCCTTAGATAGATCAGAGACTATATTTGCTAAGCTAGATGGGTTCTGCTCAGAATTCTCTGTCTGTTGTTGAGTGGATGATGGAAAAGGTTTGCTATTGCTAAACCTATTTCTTCCACCATTATTAAAGCCTTGTTGAGGCTTTTGTTGATCCTTCCATGAGAAATTTAGATGATTTCTCCATGAGGGATTATAGGTGTTTCCATAGGGTTCACCCATGTAATTCACCTCTGCTATTGCAGGGTTCTCAGGATCATAAGCTTCTTCTTCTTAAGAAGATGCCTCTTTAGTACTGTTGGATGATTCCTTCAATCCATTCAGACTCTGAGAGATCATATTGACTTGTTGAGTCAATATTTTGTTCTGAGCCAATATGACATTCAGAGTATCAATTTCAAGAACTCCCTTCCTTTGAGGCGCCCCATTACTCCTAGGATTCCTTTCAGAAGTGTACATGAACTGGTTGTTTGCAACCAAGTCAATGAGTTCCTGAGCTTCTGCAGACATTTTCTTTAGGTGAATGGATCCACCTGCAGAATGGTCCAGTGACATCTTTGATAGCTCAGACAGACCATCATAGAATATATCCAGGATGGTCCATTCTGAAAGCATGTCAGAAGGACACTTTTTGGTTAGTTCCTTGTATCTCTCCCAAGCTTCATAGAGGGATTCACCTTCTTTCTGTTTGAAGGTTTGAACATCCACTCTAAGCTTACTAAGCTTTTGAGGAGGAAAAAACTTGGCTAAGAAAGTCGTGACTGATGTGCGGAAAATGATCCGACACAAAACTCACTGGCAAGTGCACCGGGTTGCATCAAGTAATAATAACTCACATGAGTGAGGTCGATCCCACAGGGATTGAAGGATTGAGAAATTTTAGCTTAGTGGTTGATTTAGTCAAGAAGATCAAGAGTTGGTTGAGTGATTTGTGATTAACAGAAATTAAATTGCATGAAAAAAAAGTAAAGGGAGAGGGGTAAATTGCAGGAAATTAAAGAGAACAGAAAATAAAAGTGCTGAATCTTAAAGAACATGAATTTAAATGGCAGAAACTTAGAATGCAAGAAATGTAAATTGCAGAAATGTAAACAAAAGAACAGTAAATCTCAACACATAGAAGAATAGAATATGACTCGAATTGAACTGGATCTAAAATGGAAACGTAAATGAATTTTAAAAGCATTCAACAGAGAAAATAAAATGATGACTCCAGCTCTCAGGACTCAAGAGACTAGATAACCAAGTCTAGATCTCACTACCTTCTTAGATCCAAATTTAGAATTCAATTGCAAGAGAGTAGAAATCAAAACAGAAGGAAACTTGGATTTAAATCTCAATTCTCCAATGGTGCAGTGAAAGAAACAGAAAGAGATCTCAAGGTGAGATTGAGACAGAATTTCCTCAATTCTTCAACACTCAAGACTCAAGACAAACGTAGATGAAATTGAAAACAAGAAAACTAAGACGAAGAGAATTCAATTCTCCTTCCCAAAACTCAGAATAGCTCCCAAACCCAAAAGCTCTCTACTATGAAAATGTTTTAAAGAAAATTCTAAAAGGAAAAGTTTAAAATGAAAAAGCTCCCTAAAACTTCAAATCCTAAGCTATTTATACACTTTCTTCAAATGATCATTAAGCCTTGAATTGGGCCTTTAGTCTTGATGGAATTGGGTTGATAGTGGCCTCCGTTGCTTGCTCTTGGTGTTGGGAAGAAATCCATTAGTGAACCGGGCCATGAACCATTCACGTTTGAGCCAACGTTTGGGGCAAACGTTGACTCAAATGTCACTTGTGTCAAATTATGCAGCCAAGCCCATTTGCTGTCCTCCACGTTTGGCTCAACGTTTGAGGTCAAACGTGAGCTCAAACGTGGATCACCCCAGGCTCTCTTTTTGGCCAACGTTTGGCCCAACGTTTGAGGCAAACGTTGGCGCAAACGTGGCTCATCTAACTCATCAATCAGGGGTGCTCTTCCATGCTTTTTCTTGCCAAAATGTAGCCAACGTTTGACCTCACGTTTGAGGCAAACATTGGCTTAAATGTCGCTGCCCAGAAGCTCCAACTCTCCTCTTTTAGGCGCCAACGTTTGACCTCACGTTTGAGGCAAATGTTGGCGCAAACGTTGCCCTTCCAGGAGTGCCATTTTTCTTCCTTTTAGGCGCCAACGTTTGACCTCACATTTGAGGCAAAAGTTGGCGCAAACGTTGCCTTCTAGGAGCTTCTTCTTCAGCCAACGTTTGCCTCAACGTTTGAGGTCAAACGTCGGCTCAAACGTTGGCTCTTCTCCAGGGTGTTCTTCATCTGCTACTCACGTTTGAGTTGACGTTTGAGGCAAACGTCATCTCAAACGTGAACTCCTCTTTTCAAGCCCATTCTTGCAACCTTCTTCCAAGCTTTATTCCTCCTGTCATCAATCAACAATTGTATCAAAGCTATGCCATAATCATGAGAGTTATCCTTCTTCTTGTCACACAAGCAATTATGGCACAAAAACTCATGAAAATGCATCAATTCATCCATGGTTGATTGAATCAAAGGAAAAATGAAATTCAATCCAATTAGCTTACTTGTGGCTTAAGAAAGTGCATAAAACCAAATAAAATCAAAGGAAAAAGACTAGTGAAACTAGGCTAAGATGACTTGTCATCACAACACCAAACTTAAAACTTGCTTGTCCCCAAGCCAGAAAAGAGTTATGCTCAAAGGTCCTTTCAATTAGAATGGATTTGAAGAATTACATGTACTATCCTGTGAGTGAAGTGATTAAGTGACAGTGGGGTGAACTCTAAATTATATGCTCATGCAAGGGCTTCAGTGCTTACTAGTCCTTACATCTTAGAAGTCTTAGGTCCTAGGACTTTCATCCAAATGATATCATGGAGATCTCTCTATAGGTAATCACCTTGAAGTAGCTTATGATTTCTGTGTTTTGGCCTTGACTCTAAGTGTCATGTCTCGAAGCGACTCTTTAGATAAGCTTTCAATCAATACTCCTAAACCAGTTTGTTTTAAGGTATTAGGTGTTAAAGCACCCCTTAGGATTTACTTGCTCAAGCCTCTCTCTTTGACACAATTCGACCACAAGCATTTACTAGGATAATAACTCTTTGAGTTCTTGTTTCTTTCTTCTTTTCTGCCTAGTAATTGATGCTTAGAGCCTTGGGCCATGTTCTTTTTGTTTTTGTATTTTCTTTATTTTCTTTTGTTTTGTTTGCTGCTTCTTGGATCAATAAATGTTTGAGAATCTCCACAATACTTCTTTGAACTCTATATCCTGCCTATGAGCTCCCATGCAAGTTTTCATAAGCATGCAACCTCAATACAAAAATCATACAACTAGAACCACCACTTCTCCTAATCTTTTACTTGCCTCAAAATTATTTAATTCCTCAATCCTTCTTCTCAAAGAACTTTCATGTGATGCATTTTTAAAATGTTGAGTGCAAACAAGTTTGAGAAGTGTAGTGTTGTGAATAATCAAGCAATCTTAATTATTGAATAGCAGAAAAACTAGACTATGCAGACAGGCAGGGGTGTTATATCACTTTCAATCATAGCAGTATCTGACATAAAATGATCAATGAGCAATACAACCTTTTGGAATTTACTTGCTGTCCTCCTTCTCATCCTTATCATTGCTGGTCTTCACATTCTTCTTTCATCTCTTTGATTGATGATGCTTAATCTTTCCAAAAGTTTGTATGGTGTTCTGCAGTGATATTGAAAGTTGCTTGTTCCCTAAGCACTTAAAAAATTTGGTTAGCATGCATGAATTATTTGTGGGCTTTTTGAACTTACTTTGGTGTGGGAACACCAAACTTAGTACCTTGCCAATGGTTTTTAATGCACCGAGCTAACCATATGTGAAACTCTTTTTCTTTTTCAAAAGTGACAAAACTGAAAACTAAAGAATAGCAAAATAGTTAACTAGTTTATCTAACTGCTTGAAGCTAGCATTCTGCAGAAGGTGAGAATATGTTTTTAAATGAGATTTTGGTGGAACACCAAACTTAGAATCCTTCATTCTCCCTTATATTGTTTTGGTGTGTAACACCAAACTTAGCTTCTTGCAATATAGGTAAAGCTAATTACCCTTTTTATTAAAATAGCTAATGAAAGAAAACTTCCTCAGATTGGGTTGCCTCCCAACAAGCGCTCTTTTATTGTCACTAGCTTGACATCCTCCATTCCCGAATCATGGAAGTTGAGGCTTCTGTTGCCTTTGGTTTCCTCCTCTCACTATGGGCTTCCTTTCCTCTGTTTCTTTTTGTGGAATTCCTCTGTTGTGTCCTTCTTTGATGCTTATTTGCTTTTCCATAGCCTTCTCACTTTCTTCCTTAACTGCTTTCCCTTTCAACCCAGCAGCTTTTTCACCGTTCTTTTGGTTATCTTCAGTGGCCCTTAGGGATATATTCGCCTCTCTCTTGCCCAATTCAGCAAGGTTTTGAACCAATTGTTCCACTTGCCTTTCAATTCTTTTGAGGTAGGCCTCTTGGTTTTTCCTTATGTCCTCCTGCTCTATTATTATCATTTCTTGAACTTTCATAAACCTTTCCATCATCATTTCTAGAACATAGAGTCTTTGGAAGTTTAGGATTGGTTGTGGCTGTGTCAACTGTGGTGGTTGATGTAAGTCATTTTGGGCGAGTGGTGAGGTAGGACGGGGTTGGAAGTGTGTGTATTGGGGTGGTGTATGATGATTGTTGTTCTAGGAGTTGTTCAGATGTATGAGATGGATTGGTGGCTGTGGAAAACCTTGCGAAGGAATTCCACATGTACTGTGTGGGTAAAAGGTAGGTGTTGCAAAGGTATTTTGTGGGTTTTGTGGGTTGAGGCTGGGGGTGCATGTTTTGTGAGCACTGGTTTTGTTTGTCATTATTGGATGGATGACTTTGGTTGTTTGTGATCATGGGTCTGCCTATGTTGGAACCCCTTTGTTCCTGATGTTGATATTCCCCCATTCTTAGATAAGAATGTGGCTTCCATGGTAGAAATTGTGCATTCACTGTAGCAGAATGTAGAGAATCAATTTGTCTAGTTATTGACTCCAATTGTTGCTGAGTTTGCTGGTATAGCTGTTTGTTTAGATTCATGACTACCTTCACTCCTTCAAGATTCATCATTTCCTTTTCTGAAATCGCCTTCTGTGGTTTCTCAAATGGTTGTTGGTCATTGGCTCTTTTGTCATTGAATTCTGCAATTCCTTGGTCGGTTGCTGTTGCCTTGAGTAGGCCATCTGAGAAGTAATCCACTGCTCTTCTTGTTTCTGAGGTTAATCCTTCATAGAACGCTTGAAAACCCACTTTGTCACTTGCTTTCTTGTATCTTTCCCATGCTTTGAACAATGGTTCTTCCTCTCCTTGTATGAATGGATGTATTCCTTCTTTCATCTTGATGTTTTGTCGGGATGAGGAGAATTTGGCTAGGAACTTGGCAACCAAATCATCCCAACTAGTGATACTTCCTTGGGGAAAGGTTTCAAGCCATTGTGCCGCTTCATCCTTCAGTGAGAAAGGAAATAACAAGAGCTTATAGGTATCATGATTTACACTGTCGAGATTGACAGCACCACAAGTCCTCAGAAAAATGGATATGTGCTGTTTAGGATCCTCCAATGGATTTCCACCATAGGAACAATTGTTCTTGATTAGTGTGATGAGTTGCGGCTTCATGTTGTGGTGTTCTTCTTTATCAGAAATTCCTTCTTCAATGATATCCTTCCCTCTGGCCTTTCTTCTTTCCTGTGACATATAAATCAGCAAACGGAACACACAGTAGTATTTTTGAAAATTAAGTGGAATCAGTTGAGACAGAACTTCGAACAGTTAGTGGGTTAGTAGAAGCAAATCCTCAAACAGTTAGTAGGTTAGTCAAAAATTAGAGAAACAGAAAAGAAAAAGTGCTTCATCTAAACTACCACCTCACTTAATCATTGTCAATCTATTCAATCCCCGGCAACGGCGCCAAAAACTTGATGTGCGGAAAACGATCCGACACAAAACTCACCGGCAAGTGCACCGGGTCGCATCAAGTAATAATAACTCACATGAGTGAGGTCGATCCCACAGGGATTGAAGGATTGAGCAATTTTAGCTTAGTGGTTGATTTAGTCAAGCAGATCAAGAGTTGGTTGAGTGATTTGTGATTAACAGAAATTAAATTGCATGAAAAGTAAAGGGAGAGGGGTAAATTGCAGGAAATTAAAGAGAACAGAAAATAAAAGTGCTGAATCTTAAAGAACAAGAATTTAAATGGCAGAAACTTATAATGCAAGAAATATAAATTGCAGAATCTTAAAGTGCAAGAAATGTAAATGGCTTGAATTGTAAATGGGTCAGGGATGTGGGATTACAAGAATTAAACAAAAGAACAGTAAATCTCAACACATAGAAGAATAGAATATGACTCGAATTGAACTGGATCTAAAATGGAAACGTAAATGAATTTTAAAAGCATTCAACAGAGAAAATAAAATGATGACTCCAGATCTCAGGACTCAAGAGACTAGATAACCAAGTCTAGATCTCACTGCCTTCTTAGATCCAAATTTAGAATTCAATTGCAAGAGAGTAGAAATCAAAACAGAAGGAAACTTGGATTTAAATCTCAATTCTCCAATGGTGCAGTGAAAGAAACAGAAAGAGATCTCAAGGTGAGATTGAGACAGAATTTCCTCAATTCTTCAACACTCAAGACTCAAGACAAACGTAGATGAAATTGAAAACAAGAAAACTAAGACGAAGAGAATTTAATTCTCCTTCCCAAAACTCAGAATAGCTCCCAAACCCAAAAGCTCTCTACTATGAAAATGTTTTAAAGAAAATTCTAAAAGGAAAAGTTTAAAACGAAAAAGCTCCCTAAAACTTCAAATCCTAAGCTATTTATACACTTTCTTCAAATGATCATTAAGCCTTGAATTGGGCCTTTAGTCTTGATGGAATTGGGTTGATAGTGGCCTCCGTTGCTTGCTCTTGGTGTTGGGAAGAAATCCATTAGTGAACCGGGCCATGAACCATTCACGTTTGAGCCAACGTTTGAGGCAAACGTTAACTCAAACGTCACTTGTGTCAAATTATGCAGCCAAGTCCATTTGCTGTCCTCCATGTTTGGCTCAACGTTTGAGGTCAAATGTGAGCTCAAACGTGGATCACCCCAGGCTCTCTTTTTGGCCAACGTTTGGCCCAACGTTTGAGGCAAACGTTGGCGCAAACGTGGCTCATCTAACTCATCAATCAGAGGTGCTCTTCCATGCTTTTTCTTGCCAAAATGTAGCCAACGTTTGACCTCACGTTTGAGGCAAACGTTGGCTTAAACGTCGCTGCCCAGAAGCTCCAACTCTCCTATTTTAGGCGCCAACGTTTGACCTCACCATTTGAGGCAAACGTTGGCGCAAACGTTGCCCTTCCAGGAGTGCCATTTTTCTTCCTTTTAGGCGCCAACGTTTGACCTCACGTTTGAGGCAAACGTTGGCGCAAACGTTGCCTTCTAGGAGCTTCTTCTTCAGCCAACGTTTGCCTCAATGTTTGAGGTCAAACGTTGGCTCAAACGTTGGCTCTTCTCCAGGGTGTTCTTCATCTGCTACTCACGTTTGAGTTGACGTTTGAGGCAAACGTCATCTCAAACATGAACTCCTCCTTTCAAGCCCATTCTTGCAACCTTCTTCCAAGCTTTATTCCTCCTGTCATCAATCAACAATTGTATCAAAGCTATGCCATAATCATGAGAGTTATCCTTCTTCTTGTCACACAAGCAATTATGGCACAAAAACTCATGAAAATGCATCAATTCATCCATGGTTGATTGAATCAAAGGAAAAATGAAATTCAATCCAATTAGCTTACTTGTGGCTTAAGAAAGTGCATAAAACCAAATAAAAACAAAGGAAAAAGACTAGTGAAACTAGGCTAAGATGACTTGTCATCAGTGACCAGCTTATCCCAAGAGTTCAGGCTATCTTTAGGTTGAGAATTCAACCATATTCTAGCTCTGTCTCTTACAGTAAATAGGAAAAGCATAAGTCTGTAGACCTCGGGATCAACCCCATTGGTCTTAACAGTGTCACAGATCTGCAAGAATTCAGTTAAGAACTGAAAAGGATCTTCTGATGAAAGTCCATGAAACTTGCAGTTCTGTTGCATCAGAGAAACTAATTGAGGTTTCAGCTCAAAATTGTTTGCTCCAATGGCAGGGATTGAGATGCTTCTTCCATGTAAATTGAAATTTGGTGCAGTAAAGTCACCAAGCATCTTCCTTGCATTGTTATTATTTTTGGCCATGTCTCCTTCTTTTTCGAAAATTTCTGTCAGATTTTCTCCAGAGAGTTGTGCTTTAGCTTCCCTTAGCTTCCTCTTTAGAGTCCTTTCAGGTTCAGGATCAGCTTCAACAAGAATGTTCTTATCCTTGTTCCTGTTCATATAAAAAAGAAGAGAACAGAAAATATGGAATCCTCTATGTCACAGTATAGAGATTCCTTATGTAAGTATAAGAAGAGAATAATGGAGGAAGGAATAGGTAAGAATCCAAACACAAGGGAGAGGAATGAGTTCGAATTCTTGGGTGAAAGAGGGGTGTTAGTAGATGAATAAATAAACAGAAGGGGATGAAAGATGAGAGAATTTGAAAATTAAATAAATTAAAATAAAAGTATTTTTGTTTTTAAATTGAATTTAAAATAAAAATTCGAAAATAAGAAGGAAAAATGAAATTAATTTAAATTGAAATTTAAAGCAATTAGTTAATTAAAAAGGAATTTTAAAAAAGAGGAAGGTAATTTTTGAAAATTAAAGAGAGAATTAGTTAGATAGTTTTGAAAAAGATATGATTGAAATAGTAAACTTTTAAAATCAAACAAAAAGTCAAGTAGTTAATTGAAAAAGATTTGAAAATCAATTTTTGAAAAGATAAGAAGTTAGAAAAGAAGTTAGAAAAGATTTTGAAATAAATTTTGAAAAAGATGTGATTGAAATTTATTTTGAAAGAGATTTGAAAAAGAAATTTAAAAAGATTTGATTTTGAAAACTAAAGTTGATTACTTGACTAACAAGAAACAAAAAGATATGATTTTAAAATTTAAAGATTAAACCTTTCTTGATAGGCAAGTAACAAACTTAAAAATTTTGAATCAATCACATTAATTGTTAGCATTAATTTCGAAAATATGAATTAGAAATAAGAAAAAGATTTTGAAAACCAATCATAAAGTTTTCGAAAATATGAAAGAAAAATGAAAAAGATTTGATTTTTGAAAAAGATTTGAAAAAGATAGAATTTTTAAATTGAAAATTTGATTTGACTCATAAGAAACAACTAAATTTTAAAAAGTTTTGAAAAAGTCAACTCAAATTTTTGTAAATTTAAGAGTGAAAAAGGGAAAGATATTTTTTTTTATTTTTTGAATTTTTAATGATGAAAGAGAAAAACATCAAAAAGACTCAATGCATGAAAATTTTGGATCAAAATAAATGATGCATGCAAGAACACTATGAATGTCAAGATGAATACCAAGAACACTTTGAATGTCAAGATGAACACCAAGAACTTATTTTTGAAAGATTTTCAAGAAAAGAAAACATGCAAGACACCAAACTTAAAGATTTTTAATTTTTAGACACTAAAAATTGAAAATGCACATGAAAAACAAGAAAAGACAAAAAACAAGAAAAATTAAAGATCAAACATAGAAAATCATCAAGAACAACTTGAAGATCATGAAGAACACATGTATGAATTTTCGAAAAATGCACAAATTTTTAAACATGCAATTGACACCAAACTTAAAAATTGACACAAGACTCAAACAAGAAACACAAAATTATTTTTGATTTTATGATTTTATAATTTTTTTGGATTTTTGAAAATTAATTGGAAAAAGAAAAATAAGGATTTCAAAATTTTTAATAAAAATTCCAGGAATCTGCAATGTTAGTCTAAAGCTCCAGTCCAGGAATTAGACATGGCTCACTAGCCAGCCAAGCTTTCAGTGAAAGCTCCGGTCCAAAACACTAGACATGGCCAATAGCCAGCCAAGCTTTAGCATACAAATCAGGCATACAACAGCTGATACTTCATCCAACTTCATTCTATGCTGATAGGTGGAAGCCCCAGTCCAAATGAATTAGACATGGCTTTACAGCCAGCCAGGCTTCAACATGCTTCATGAAACACTAGAATTCATTCTTAAAAATTTTGAAGAAAAATATATTTTTGAAAATATTTATTTTTATAAATTTCTTTTTCGAAAATAAGAACAATAAAAATAAAAAGGTTAAAATTAAAATAAAATTACCAAATCTGAGCAACAAGATGAACCGTCAGTTGTCCAAACTCGAACAATCCCCGGCAACGGTGCCAAAAACTTGGTGTTGTTGCCGGACCAAAAACTTGGCACTTTTGTTGCTGGAAACAAATGCGAAATTGTTGTTTGTTCCCTCCCTAGTAACGGCGCCAAAAACTTGGTGCACGAAATTGTGATCATCAATAATGGTGCCAAAGGCTTGGTGCTCTCAAACGTGAATCACACTTTGTCACAACTTCGCACAACTCACCAGCAAGTGCACTGGGTCGTCCAAGTAATAAACCTTACGTGAGTAAGGGTCGATCCCACGGAGATTGTCGGCTTGAAGCAAGCTATGGTCACTTTGTAAATCTCAGTCAGGCGGATTCAAATGGTTATGGTGAATTGATAATAAATATAAATAAAATATAAACTAGGATAGAGATACTTATGTAATTCATTGGTGAGAATTTCAGGTAAGCGTATAGAGATGCTTTCGTTCCTCCTGAACCTCTACTTTCCCGCTGTCTTCATCCAATCATTCCTACTCCTTTCCATCGCAAGCTGTATGTTGGGCATCACCGTTATCAATGGCTACATCCCGTCCTCTCTATGAAAATAGTCCAATGCGCTGTCACTGCATGGCTAATCATCTTTCGGTTCTCGATCATACTGGAATAGGATTTACTATCCTTTTGCGTCTGTCACTACGCCCAGCACTCGCGAGTTTGAAGCTCGTCACAGCCATCCCTTCCTAGATCCTACTCGGAATACCACAGACAAGGTTTAGACTTTCTGGATCTCAAGAATGGCAATCCATGGGTTCTAACTTATACCACGAGGATTCTAATATCTCAGACTCGGTCCTCTGTATTAGATATCTAAGAGATATTCATTCTAGCTTGTTTGCATGTAGAACGGAAGTGTTTGTCAGGCACGCGTTCGTAAGTGAGAATGATGATGAGCGTCACATAATCATCACATTCATCAAGTTCTTGGTTGCGAATGAACATCTTAGATTAGGAATAAGCTTGAATTGAATAGAAAAATAATAGTACTTTGCATTAATACTCAAGGAACAGCAGAGCTCCACACCTTAATCTATAATGTATAGAAACTCTACCATTGAAAATACATAAGTGATAATGGAGTTCATTGGTCTCGGCCCCAGAGGTGGAACCGAAGTAAGCAAGACTTCGAATACAATAATAAAAAGTCCTATTTATACTAAACTAGTTACTAGGATTTACAAAAATGAGTAAATGATGTAGAAATCCACTTCTGGGGCCCACTTGGTGTGTGCTTGGGCTGAGCATTGAGATTTACACGTGTAGAGGCTTCTCTTGGAGTTGAACGCCACTTTGCAACCTGTTTCTAGCGTTTAACTCTAGAATGCAGCACGAAACTGGCGTTGAACGCCAGTTTGCGTCGTCTAAACTCGGGCAAAGTATGGACTATTATCTATTTCTGGAAAGCCCTGGATGTCTACTTTCCAACGCAATTGAGAGCGCGCCATTTGGAGTTCTGTAGCTCCAGAAAAGCCACTTTGAGTGCAGGGAGGTCAGAATCCAACTGCATCTGCAGTCCTTCTTCAACCTCTGAAGTTGATTTTTGCTCAAGTCCCTCAATTTCAGCCAGAAAATACCTGAAATCACAGAAAAACACACAAACTCATAGTAAAGTCCAGAAATGTGATTTTTATTTAAAAACCAATAAAAATATACTAAAAACTAACTAAATCATACTGAAAACCATGTAAAAACAATGCCAAAAAGCGTATAAATTATCCGCTCATCAAACACTCATCACCATTCTCACCTTTGAACACGTGCTTGACAACCACTTCTGTTCTACCTGAAAACGAGCTTGAATGCATATCTCTTGGGTTTCTAATCGAAGATTAGAACCTTCGTGGTATAGGCTAGAATTATTGGCGGCCATTCCTGAAATCTGGAATGTCTAAACCTTATCTGTGGTATTCCGAGTAGGATCTGGGATGGGATGGCTGTGACGAGCTTTAAACTCGCGAGTGTTGGGCGTAGTGACAGACGCAAAAGGATCAATAGATCCTATTCCAACATGAGTGAGAACCGACAGATGATTAGTCGTGCAGTGACAGCGCATTTGGACCATTTTCACTGAGAGGACGGACGGTAGCCATTGACAACAGTGATCCCCCAACATACAGCTTGCCATGGAAAGGAGTATGAATGATTGGATGAAGGCAATAGGAAAGTAGAGGTTCAGAAGGAACAAAGCATCTTCATACGCTTATCTGAAATCCCACCAATGAATTACATAAGTACTTCTATTTTATTTTCTATTTTAATTATATTTTAATTATCAAAATCCCATAACCATTTGAATCTGCCTGACTGAGATTTACAAGGATGACCATAGCTTGCTTCACGCCGACAATCTCCGTGGGATCGACCCTTACTCACTTAAGGTATTACTTGGACGACCCAGTGCACTTGTTGGTCAGCTGCACGGAGTTGTGTGAAAAGTGTGCGATCACGATTCCGTGTAGCACATGCCCCCATCACATGATTGACAGGCTAGTGTTAATCAACTACTTCACTCAAGGCATGAAGCCTCGGGATAAAACTACACTAGATGGTGCTAGTAATGGTTCCCTGAAGAAGTACAAGACCGCAGATAAAGCATGGCAACTGATCAACGAGTTAGCTGAGTCAACCAGGAATCACAGGCACAGAAGCAGCCACTCAAAAGCTGTTGTAGAGGTTTCCTCTAGCAATAAAATTACTGCTCTTACACAGAGTATATGTGAAATGACCAACTTACTGAAGTAAATGCAGTTGAACCAACAACAACAAGCTCAGCCTTCCCCACCACAACAAAGCCAACAGCTAGTTCCCCAAAGAGTATGCGGAATATGTGTTGATTATAGTCATTATACTGATGAATGCCTACAGCTCCAACAAGAAGACAACACTGTGGCAGCTACTCATAACTTCTATGACCGCCAGAATCAAGGATACAATCAACAAGGCGGCAACTACAACAAGGTGGAAACTATAACCAAGGATGGCAGGACAACTCTGGTGCACGAAATTGTGATCATGAACAATGGCGCCAAAGACTTGGAGCTCTCAAACGTGAATCACACTTTGTCACAATTCCGCACAACTAACCAGCAAGTGCACTGGGTCGTCCAAGTAATACCTTACTATGCACGCTGTCACCACATGGTTAATCATCTGTTGATTCTCGATCATGTTGGAATAGGATCCATTGATCCTTTTGCGTCTGTCATACGCCCAACACTCGCGAGCTTGAAGCTCGTCACAGTTATCCCTTCCCAGATCCTACTCAGAATACCACAGACAAGGTTTAGACGTTCCGGATCTCAGGAA
>NC_029789.2:92141581-92216116 GCF_000816755.2 Arachis ipaensis
AAAATGTCATGAGATACAAAATAAGTCTCTAAAAGTTGTTTAAATACTAAACTAGTAGCCTAGGTTTACAAAAAGTGAGTAGACTATGACAGATGGTGCAGAGATCCACTTCTGGGGCCCACTTGGTGTGTGCTGGGGCTGAGATTTAAACATTTCATGTGCATAAGGCTGTTTTGGGCATTCAACGCCAGGTTTGGATCTATTTCTGGCGTTGAACTCCAACTTTTAATCCTTTTCTGGCACTGGACGCCAGAATTGGGCAGAGAATTGGCGTTGAACGCCAGTTTACGTCATCTATCCTTGAGCAAAGTATAAACTATTATATATTGCTGGAAAGCCCTGGATGTCTACTTTCCAACGCAATTGGAATCGCGCTATTTCGAGTTCTGTAGCTCCAGAAAATCCACTTTAAGTGCAGGGAGGTCAGAATCCAACAGCATCAGCAGTCCTTTTTCAGCCTGAATCAGATTTTTGCTCAGCTCCCTCAATTTCAGCCAGAAAAATACCTGAAATTACAGAAAAACACACAACTCATAGTAAAGTCCAGAAATATGAATTTTTCCTAAAAACTAATGAAAATAAACTAAAAACTAACTAAAATATACTAAAAACTATATGAAATTAACCCCAAAAAGCGTATAAAATATCCGCTCATCATGGGCCCTCCTATCCACTGATGCTCAAAGCCTTGGATCCTTTTTTATTTTACCCTTGCCTTTTGGTTTAAAGGGATATTGGCTTTTTCTGCTTGCTTTTTCTTTTTCTTTCTTTTTCTCTTTTTTTTTGCATTTTTTTACTCTCTTTTTTTTTCTGCAAGCTTTGCTATTCACTGCTTTTTCTTGCTTCAAGAATCATTTTTATGATTTTTCAGATCATCAACAACATTTCTCCTTTTTCATTATTCTTTCAAGAGCCAACATTTTTTTAACATTCATGAACAACAATATCAAAAATATGCACTGTTCAAGCATTCATTCAGAAAGACAAAAAGTATTGCCACCACATCAAAACAATTAATCTGTTTTAAAATTCGAAATTCATGTACTTCTTTTTCTTTTTCAATTAAAAACATTTTTCATTTAAGAAAGGTGATGGATTCATATTCATAGCTTTAAGGCATAGACACTAAGACACTAATGATCATGTAATAAAGACACAAACATAGATAAGCATAAAGCATAAAAATTCGAAAAATAGAAAATAAAGAACAAGGAAATTAAAGAACGGGTCCACCTTAGTGATGGCGGCTAGTCTTTCCTCTTGAAGATCTTATGAAGTGCTTGAGCTCCTCAATGTCTCTTCCTTGCCTTTTTTGCTCCTCTCTCATAACTCTTTGGTCTTCTCTAATTTCATGGAGGAGGATTGAATGTTCTTAGTGCTCCACCCTTAGTTGTCCCATATTGGAACTCAATTCTCCTAGGGAGGTGTTGATTTGCTCCCAATAGTTTTGTGGAGAAAAATGCATCCCTTGAGGCATCTCAGGGGTTTCATGATGAGGAATTTCATCATGCTCTTGGTGAGGTTCTCTTATTTGCTCCATCCTTTTCTTAGTGATGGGCTTGTCCTTATCAATGAGAATGTCTTCCTCTATGTCAATTCCAGCTGAATTGCAAAGGTGACAAATGAGATGAGGGAAGGTTAACATTGCCAAAGTGGAGGACTTGTCCGCCACCTTGTAGAGTTCTTGGGAGATAACCTCATGAACTTCTACTTCCTCTCTAATCATGATGCTATGAATCATGATAGCCCGGTCTATAGTAACTTCAAACCGGTTGCTAGTGGGAATGATTGAGCGTTGGATGAACTCCAACCATCCCCTAGCCACAGGCTTGAGGTCATGCCTTCTTAGTTGAACCAGCTTCCCTCTTGAATCTCTCTTCCATTGAGCGCCCTCTTCACAAATGTCTATGAGGATTTAGTCCAACCTTTGATCAAAGTTGACCCTTCTAATGTAGGGGTGTGTATTTTCTTGCATCATTGGCAAGTTGAATGCCAACCTTACATTCTCCGGACTAAAATCTAAGCATTTCCCCTGAACCATTGTAAGCCAATTCTTTGGGTCCGGGTTCACACTTTGATCATGGTTCTTGGTGATCCATGCATTGGCATAGAACTCTTGAACCATTAAGATTCCGACTTGTTGAATGGGATTGGTGAGAACTTCCCAACCTCTTCTTCGAATCTCATGTCAGATCTTCGGATATTCACCCTTTTTGAGTTTAAAAGGGACCTCGGGGATCACCTTCTTCTTGGCCACGACTTCATAGAAGTGGTCTTGATGCACCCTTGAGATGAATCTCTCCATCTTCCATGACTCGGAGGTAGAAGCTTTTGCCTTCCCTTTCCTCTTTCTAGAGGTTTCCCTGGCCTTAGGTGCCATAAATGGTTATGGAAAAACAAAAATTAATACTTTTACCACACCAAACTTAGAAGTGTTACTCGTCCTAGAGCAAAAGAAGAAAGAAGAGAGTAGAAGAAGAAGAGATAGAGGAGATGGAGGGGGCTTAGTGTTTCGGCCAAGGGGGAGAAGTAGTGTGTATGTTGTGTGAAAATGAAGGAGTGAAGATGGGTTTATATAGGAGTGGAGAGGAGGGTATGGTTCGGCCATTATGGGTGGGTTTGGGAGGGAAAGTGGTTTGAATTTGAATGGTGAGGTAGGTGGGGTTTTATGAAGGATGGATGTGAGTGGTAAAGAGAATGGTGGGATTTGATAGGTGAGGGGTTTTTGGGGAAGAGGTATTGAGGTGATTGGTGAATGGGTGAAGAAGAGAGAGAGATGTGGGGTAAGTGAGGATCCTGTAGGGTCCACAGATCCTGAGGTGTCAAGGATTTCTCATCCATGCACCAAGTGGCGTGCAAAACGCCCATTTCTTCCAATCCTGGCGTTAAACGCCAGGTTGCTGCCCATTTCTGGCGTTTAACGCCAGCTTCTTACCCTTTTCTGGCGTTAAACGCCAGTCTGGTGCTCATTTCTGGCATTAAACGCCCAGAATGGTGCCAGGCTGGGCGTTTAACGCCCATTCTGGTACCCTTACTGGCGTTTAAACGCTAGTAAGCTTCTCCTCCAGGGTGTTCTGTTTTTCATTCTGTTTTTCAGTCTGTTTTTGCTTTTTTAATTATTTTTGTGACTTCACATGATCATCAACCTACAGAAAACATAAAATAACAAAAGAAAATAGAAATTTAACATAGATAATTAAAGATTGGGTTGCCTCCCAACAAGCGCTTCTTTAATGTCAATAGCTTGACAGTGGGCTCTCATGGAGCCTCACAGATGTTTAGAGCAATGTTGGAACCTCCCAACACCAAACTTAGAGTTTGACTGTGGGGGCTCTGTCTGACTCTGTATTGAGAGAAGCTCTTCATGCTTCTTCTCCATGGTTATAGATGGATATCCTTGAGCTTTAAACACAAGGGAGTCTTCATTCACTTGAATGATCATTTTTCCTCTGTCAACATCAATCACAGCTTTTGCTGTGGCTAGGAAGGGTCTGCCAAGGATGATGGATTCATCCATACACTTCCCAGTCTCTAGGATTATGAAATCAGCAGGGATGTAGTGGTCTTCAACCTTTACCAAGACATCCTCTACAAGTCCATAAGCCTGTTTCTTTGAATTGTCTGCCATCTCCAGTGAGATTCTTGCAGCTTGTACCTCAATGATCCCTAGCTTCTCCATTACAGAGAGAGGCATGAGGTTTATGCTTGACCCTAGGTCACACAGAGCTTTCCCAAAGGTCATGGTGCCTATGGTACAAGGTATTGAGAACTTTCAAGGATCTTGTCTCTTCAGAGGTAATTTCTGCCTAATCAAGTCATCCAGTTCTTTAGTGAGCAATGGAGGTTCATTCTCCCAAGTCTCATTACCAAATAACTTGGCGTTTAGCTTCATGATTGCTCCAAGGTACTTAGCAACTTGCTCTTCAGTAACATCTTCATCCTCTTCAGAGGAAGAATACTCATCAGAGCTCATGAATGGCAGGAGTAAATTCAATGGAATCTCTATGGTCTCTATGTGAGCCTTAGATTCCCATGGTTTCTCATCATGGAATTCCATGGAGGCCAGTGGACATCCATTGAGGTCTTCCTCAGTGGAGATCACTGCCTCTTCCTCCTCTCCAGGTTTGGCCATGTGAGACGTGTTTATGGTGTTACACTCTCTCTTTGGATTCTCTTCTGTATTGCTTAGGAGAATACTAGGAGGGAGTTCTGTAATTTTCTTACTCAGTTAACCCACATCTGCCTCCAAATTTCTAATGGAGGACCTTGTTCCAGTCATGAAACTTTGAGTGGTTTTAGTTAGATCAGAGACTATAGTTGCTAAGTCAGAGTGGCTCTACTTAGAATCCTCTGTCTGTTGCTGAGAAGATGATGGAAAAGGCTTGCTATTGCTAAACCTGTTTCTTCCACCATTACTGTTGTTGAAACCTTGTTGAGGTCTCTGTTTATCCTTCCATGAGAGATTTGGATGATTTCTCCATGAAGGATTATAGGTGTTTCCATAGGGTTCTCCCATGTAATTTACCTCTTCCATTGCTGGGTTCTCAGGATCATAAGCTTCTTCTTCAGATGAAGAGATCCTCCAACAGAGCTGTCCAATGACATCTTGGACAGTTCAGACAGACCATCATAGAAGATACCTATGATGCTCCATCAGAAAGCATGTCAGAAGGACACCTTCTGATCAATTGCTTGTATCTTTCCCAAGCTTCATAGAGGGATTCTCCTTCCTTCTGTTTGAAGGTTTGGACTTTCACTCTAAGCTTGCTCAATTTTTGAGGTGGAAAGAACTTTGCCAAGAAGGCATTGACTAGCTTTTCCCAAGAGTTCAGGCTTTCTTTGGGTTGTGAATCCAACCATGTCCTAGCTCTGTCTCTTACAGCAAAAGGGAACAGCATAAGTCTGTAGACCTCAGGATCAACCCCATTGGTCTTGACAGTGTCACAGATTTACGAGAATTCAGCTAAGAACTGATGAGGATCTTCCAATGGAAGTCCATGAAACTTGCAATTCTATTGCATTAGAGAAACTAATTGAGGCTTAAGCTCAAAGTTGTTTGCTCCAATGGCAGGGATTGAGATGCTTCTCCCATAGAAGTCGGGAGTAGGTGCAGTAAAGTGACCAAGCACCTTCCTTGCATTATTGGCATTGTTGTTGTTTTCGACTGCCATGGCTTCTTCTTGTTTGAAAAGCTCTGTTAGGTCCTCTACAGAGAGTTGTACTTTAGCTTCTCTTAGCTTTCGCTTCAAGGTCCTTTCAGGTTCAGGATCAGCCTTAACAAGAATGCTTTTGTCCTTGCTCCTGCTCATATGAAAGAGAAGAGAACAAGAAAGTATGGAATCCTCTATGTCACCGTATAGAGATTCCTTGAAGTGGCAAAGGAAAAGAATAGAAGGAGAAGGTAGAAAGAGAAGAATTCGAACTTATCAAGAGGGATAGAGTTTGAATTGTTGATAGTGGAGGAGTGTTAGTCCTTAAATAGAAGGATGTGAGAAGAGGGGAAAAATTTTTGAAATTAAAGTAAAAGATTTTGAAATAATTAAAGGAAATTTTGTAAATTTGATTAATGATTTTCGAAAACTAAAATTGGGAAAGAAATTAAGTGATTTTGAAAAAGATTTTGAAATTAGAAATTAAAAAGATATGATTGAAAATTAATTTTGAAAAAGATGTGATTGAAAAGATATGATTGAGAAGATATGATTAAAAATCAAATTAAAAAGAGAAAGTTTTAAAGTTAAAGTTGATTACTTGACTAACAAGAAATTAGAAGATATGATTCTAGAATTTAAAATTTGATCCTTTCTTAATAGGCAAGTAATAACTTGAAAATTTTAAATTAAATCACTAATTGTAGCAAGGATTTTTGAAAATAGTAATAAATAAAAAAAATTGAAAAGAAATTGATTTTGAAAAGATATGATTGAAAAGATATTATTTGAAAAATATTTGATTTTGAAAAATTATGAAAATTTGGAAAAAATTTGAATTAAAAACAAAATCTTCCCTCTAGTGTCATCCTGGCGTTAAACACCCAGAATGGTATCCATTCTGGCATTTAACGCCCAAAATGCTACCTTTTTGGGTGTTAAACGCCCAGCTAGGTACCCTGGCTGGCGTTTAAACGCCAGTTTTCCTTCTTCATTGGGCGTTTTGAACGCCCAGCTTTTTTTGTTTAATTTCTCTGCTGAATGTTCTGAATCTTCAATTCTCTGTATTATTGACTTGAAAAAACACAATTTTGAAAATATTTTTGAATTTTTAATGAAGAGAAACAAAAAAAATGCAACTAGGATCAAATAAACAATGCATGCAAGACACCAAACTTAGAAGTTTGTATACTAAACTCAAACAAGAAACATAAAATATTTTTTATTTTTATGGTTTTATAATTTTTTTGGTGATTTTTTCGAAAATCATATGGAAAACAGAATAAAGAGATTCAAAACTTTTAATAAGAATTTCAGGAATCATGCAATGTTAGTCTAAAGCTTCAGTCTAAAAAGATTAGACATGGTTAGCCAAGATGCTTTGTTCCTCTTGAACCTCTGCTTTCCTATTGCCTTCTTCCAATCATTCATACTCCTTTCCATGGCAAGCTTTATGTTGGGCATCACCGTTGTTAATGGCTACTTCCGGTCCCCTCAGTGAAAATGTTCTACGCATGCTGTCACTGCACGGCTAATCATCTGTCGGTTCTTGATCATGTTGGAATAGGATCCATTGATCCTTTTGCGTCTGTCACACGCCCAACACTCGCGAGTTTGAAGCTTGTCACAGTCATCCCTTCCCAGATCCTACTCAGAATACCACAGACAAGGTTTAGACATTTCGGATCTCAGGAATGGCCGCCAATAATTCTAGCCTATACCACGAAGGTTCTAATCTTAGATTAGAAACCCAAGAGATACACATTCAAGCTTGTTTGCAAGTAGAACGGAAGTGGTTGTCAGGCATGCGTTCATAGGTGAGAATGGTGATGAGTGTTACATAATCATCACATTCATCATGTTCTTGGGTGCAAATGAATATCTTAGAATAAGAATAAGCTTGAGTTAAACAGAAAAACAATAGTACTTTACATTAATTCATGAAGAATAGCAGAGCTCCACACCTTAATCTATGGTGTGTAGAAACTCCACCGTTGAGAATACATAAGAACAAAAGGGTCTAGGCATGGCCGTGAGGCTAGCCCCCAAACGTGAAAAGGTCTATCAAAATCTGATCAAGTGTATCAAAGTCTTCAAATACAATAGCAAAAGGTCCTATTTATAGAAAACTAGTAGCCTAGGGTTATAGAAATAGGTAATTAATGCAGAAATCTTCTTCCGGGCCCACTTGGTGTGTGCTTGGGCTAAGCATTGAAGCTTTCATGTGTAGAGACTTTTCTTGGAGTTAAACGCCAACTTTTGTTCCAGTTTGGGCGTTTAACTCCAGCTTTTGTGCCAGTTCTCGCGTTTTGACGCCAGAATTCTTAAGCTGACTTGAAACGCCTGTTTGGGCCATCAAATCTCAGGCAAAGTATAGACTATTATATATTTCTGGAACGTCCAGGATGTCTACTTTCCAATGCAATTGAGAGCGCACCAATTGGGCTTCTGTAGCTCCAGAAAATCAACTTCAAGTGCAGGGAGGTCAGAATCCAACAGCATCTGCAGTCCTTTTTCAGCCTCTGAATTAGATTTTTGCTCAGGTCCCTCAATCTCAGCCAGAAAATACCTGAAATCACAGAAAAACACACAAACTCATAATAAAGTCCAGAAATGTGATTTTTATTTAAAAACTAATAAAAACATAATAAAAACTAACTAAAATATACTAAAAACATACTAAAAACAATGCCAAAAAGCGTATAAATTATCCGCTCATCAAACTCCAACCAAGGTTTGAGAGATAATTCCAACCATGGCTGGAGGGACAACTATAACAGAGGAGGCAAAGATAAAAATGGAAACCAGAGGTGGAATAACAACAACAGACAGCAGAATCAGAACCAACCTTACAGAGCTCCTCACCTAAGACAGTCACAAGGACCCCAGCATAACCAACAACAAGTCCCACAGATCACTTACCCTACTTCCTCATCAAATGACGAGATACTTCATTCTCTTGCACAAGGACAACAAGACATGCAGACTACACTGAACTCTACTCTAAATGGTCTGAATGCTACTTTACAAGCTCTCGCCGCCCGGATAGATTCATTACCTACTTCCACTAACCAACCTTTAAGCTCCAGTGGAATTCCTTCTCAACCCTTACCTAATCCCAAGAGTGGCATCAATGCCATCACTTTAAGATCCAGAACCACACTGCCAGAGAGGAATCAAGAGGAGCTAAGCCCAATAGAACACACCCAAATTGAAGACTCAGTGGAAGTGAAAGATGCTGAAATGGAAGATGCTGAAGAGGAAGATGAAGTACAAGACAAGGTTGAAGAAGAAATGGCTCAGCCAAGGAATGGAGCACCAAAGGATGCAGAGGATGCAAGTGGCGCCATTCCTATCCCATTTCCACACCTTGCGAGGAAGTCCAGAAAGCAGACGGAACTTGATCCTAAAATGGTAGAAATTTCAAAAAGGTTGAGGTAACAGTTCCCCTTTTTGACGTTATTCAGCAAGTACCTAAATATGCAAAGTTTCTGAAAGATTTATGCATTCATAAGGATAAAATTAATGAATTAGAAGCTATTCCTTTAGGTAGTTCTATATTTGCTTTAATGGGAGGTATACCTGAAAAATGCAGTGATCCAGGTCCATGTATGGTAAACTGTACCATTGGAGGTGTAATATTTTCTGATTGTATGTGTGACTTAGGAGCGTGTGTTAGTATAATGCCATTGTCTATATATGATACCTTAAGGCTCCCTCCCTTAAAAAGGTCGGTAGCTCGTTTTGTGTTAGCAGATAAAAGCATTATTATAGTAGTTGGAATTGCTGAAGATGTATTAGTGAGTATTAAGGGGCTCACATTTCCCATTGACTTCTATATCCTGGAAATGCCCCCTAATGACTCAGGAAGACCATTCCTGAAAACTTCGAAGTTCAAGCTAGATGCATTCTTAGGAACTTACTCCTTTGAAATAGATGACAGAACAGTGAGTTTCAGTTTAAATGAAGCTATGAAGCACCCTCCGGAAGATCATTCTATCTTCCAATACGACATCATTGATGAAACTATAGCTGAAGTTCACCAAGAAGAAGTAGAAGAGAAACACATGGAGCAAGGTCCAAGCGTGGGGACACCCTCGGAACATAATGAAGACACTTTACCATTATCACTAGCCCCGGATGATCCAGAGCCTAGCCAAGAGCATAAATTGAAATTGAAACCCCTTCCTCCACACCTCAAGTATTTTTACCTTGAGGATAATCAAAAGTTTCTAGTTATCATTACAAGGGAACTCACTTCTCAACAAGAGGAGCAACTGCTCGGTGTACTGAGAAAGCACAAGAAAGCAATTGGATGGAGCTTGGCGGATATAGTAGGCATTAACCCTCAAGTTTGTGAGCACAGAATATATTTAGAAGAGGAATCAAAACCCGTCCGTCAACACCAAAGAAGATTGAATCCTACCATCTTAGAAGTTGTCAAGAAAGAAGTGACCAGGCTACTTGAAGCAGATATCATTTACCCCATCTCAGACAGTGAATGGGTCAGTCCAGTATAAGTGGTGCCCAAGAAGTCTGGAGTCACAACAGTAAAGAATGAGCATGGAGAGCTCCTGACAACTAGAGTGCAGAATTCATGGAGAGTTTGCATTGACTATAAGCGTCTTAACCAAGCTACTCGCAAGGATCACTACCCCTTGCTATTCATTGATCAGATGCTTGATCGCCTGTCAGGTAAATCCCATTACTGTTTTTTAGATGGTTATACAGGATATTTTCAAATTCATATAGCTCCTGAAGATCAGGAGAAGACTACTTTTACATGTCCCTTTGGAACATATGCATACAAAAGGATGCCTTTTGGCTTATGTAATGCACCGACTACTTTCCAAAGATGCATGATGAGTATCTTTTCAGATTTTATTGAGAACTGTATGGAAGTATTTATGGATGATTTTAGCGTTTATGGTAATTCATTTAACCTTTGCTTGGATAGTTTAGCTAGAGTATTAGACAGGTGTGTTAGTTCAAACCTTGTATTGAATTTTGAAAAATGTCACTTTATGGTAAAACAAGGGATTGTTCTAGGACATGTTGTTTCTAATACGGGTATTCTGTAGATCCAGGAAAGGTGGATGTCATTTCTAGTTTACTTTACCCCTCCTCCGTGAGGGAAGTCCGTTCGTTCCTTGGCCATGCAGGTTTTTACAGGAGATTCATTAAGGACTTCAGTAAGGTAGCATTACCTTTATCCAGACTATTGCAGAAAGATATTGAGTTCGAGTTCAGTAAGGATTGCATGCAAGCATTTGATAAGCTGAAGATCGCCCTGACTCAAGCTCCAATTGTGAGAGGACCAGACTGGAGCCAGCCATTTGAAATTATGTGTGATGCCTCCAACCATGCAGTAGGAGCGGCGCTGGCTCAGCGTGAAGGTAAGGACCCCTTCATAATTTCTTATGCATCTAAGACCTTAGATGTTGCTCAGTCTAATTACACTACTACTGAAAAAGAGCTTCTAGCTATTGTTTTTGCTCTGGATAAATTTTGAGCCTATTTACTTGGTACTAAGGTGGTAGTGTACTCGGACCATGTAGCTCTAAAATATTTATTAGCTAAAAAGGAGTCCAAACCAAGATTGATACGCTGGATACTGTTGCTGCATGAATTTGATTTAGAAATTAAGGATATGAGTGGTAACCAGAATTTAGTGGCAGACCACTTGAGTCGCCTTGAGCACATTAAGGATGACTCCACTCCTATGAATGATACTTTCCCATTTGATAGTTTGCAAGCAGTATCCGAATTAGTTCCTTGGTATGCACCTATAGCTAATTATCTAGTTAGCCATACTTTCCCTTCCGATTTTACTAAGCATCAAAGGGACAAGCTGAAAAGCGAGTCTAAATACTACATATGGGATGACCCATATTTGTGGAGGTGTGGTGCTGACCAGGTAATTCGAAGATGTGTGCCCCAATCAGAATTCCAGTCCATTTTAGAGGCCTGCCACTCTTCTGAGAGTGGAGGACATTTTGGCCCTCAAAGAACAGCTAGAAAAATTTTAGACTGTGGATTCTGGTGGCCTACTCTTTTTAAAGATGCTGCTGAATTTTGTAAATCTTGTTCCCTATGCCAAAGATTTGGTAATATATCCAAGAGGGATGAGATGCCTCAACAGATTATGCTTTCCTGTGAAATTTTTTTATGTTTGGGGCATTGACTTCATGGGTCCATTTCCAAACTCTAATGGTTACCTTTATATACTGTTAGCTGTAGATTATGTTTCTAAATGGGTGGAAGCAATTCCTACCCGTACAGATGATGCTAACACTGTTGTTTCCTTTGTTAGAAACCATATTATTTGTTGCTTTGAATCACCACGAGCAATCGTGAGTGATCAAGGCACTCACTTTTGTAAAAGGAGACTGACAAGATTATTAAAGAAGCATGGGATTGTTCATAAAGTAGCAACAGCTTATCATCCCCAAACCAATGGACAAGCAGAATTGTCTAATAGGGAGATTAAACGCATTCTAGAGAAGATAGTAAAGCCTCATAGGAAGGACTGGAGTTCCAGGCTACAAGATGCACTATGGGCATATAGAACAGTATACAAAACACCCATTGGGATGAGCCCCTTCCGCTTAGTGTACGGAAAGGCTTGCCACCTTCCAGTAGAGGTAGAACACAAGGCTTTCTGGGCTGTGAGGGAATGCAATATGAATTTTGAAGAAGCTGGTGCTGAAACAAAACTGCAACTAGCAGAACTAGAGAACCTTCGCCTAGAAGCATATGACAACTCCAGGCGATACAAAGAGAAGATGAAGGCTGTCCATGACAAGCACATAAAAAGGAGAGAATTCAGACTAGGGGAGTTAGTTCTTCTTTATAACTCCAGCTGAGACTCTTGCCAGGTAAGCTGAGATCAATATGGGAAGGTCCCTACAGAGTAGAAAAGGCAGAGCCATACGAAGTATTTCATCTGCGTCATCCTTCAAGCTCTAAATTCATAAAGGTCAATGGACATCGCCTAAAGCTTTATCATTGTGAGAAAATGAAGGATCACAAAGAGCTAGAGGTTTTCCTCTTGGAAGACCCACCAACAGAAGCAGAATGAGCCTGAAGAACGTCCAACTTAAGGACGAAAAAGCAAAGTGCTAGGTGGGAGACAACCCACCATGGTATGATCGTTCCGTTTCAGTCATAGTTTTATTTTACTTTATTCTATTTTTCTTTTGTTAATGACTCTTCTCATAATCTCTGCATATAGCATGCATCTGCATTTACATTCTGCATATAAAAAAAATGCACGCGACGCGTCCGCATCATACGTGCTTTCAAACCAAGAAGAAAATAAGCAGAGAGTCACCTGGGAGCGTGGCTGGAGGCGTGCCTTAGGCACAAGCATGCTCACGCAAACACGTGACCCACGCGTCCACGTCATTTGCGAAATCAGCCTCCCATGCGTGCACGTCGCCTATGCGCACGCGTGACCCTGCGAAATCGACGTAAAGAGGTATATGGCAGAGAGTTATGATGGAGTGGGCTGGAATGATGCTGGAAGCACAAGCCCTATCACGCAAACGCGTGCCCCACGCGACCGCGTTGTTTTTCAAAAAGAGACCATTCACGCGTGCGCGTCACCCACACGTACGCGTCACCCAGAATTTTTACAATATGCGAACGAAACAGAAAGTTGCGCGTGCACGAGGCTGCACTCGCGCCAATGGCACAGTTCATTCCACATGAATGCGTGACCCACGCGTTCGCGTCACTTAAAAATCGCACCACCCAGGCGAAAGCGTGCTCCACGCGTCCGCGTCGCATGCGACGCACAGTTTATCCAAATCAGCGCCAGATATCTTATCTTTTCTTCCCTAAATCTTAATTTTTCCTTCTCACTTCTTATTTATTTCTTCTTCCTTCTTTCTTCTTTATTCCTTCTTACTTCTTACCTTCTTCCCCCTTCTTTTTCACATCCATTATCAAGGTTTTTTTCTTTTCTTCTTCCTTTTTTACTTTTCTATTATTATTGTTATTTTTATTTATGTTTTCTTCTTCTTTTCTTTTTACTTTCATTGTCTATATTTTCTTTTTCTTTCTTTATTCCTTTAATTGGTGTTAGAAATTTAATTGGGTGATTGTTTTCTTCTATATTTTTGCTTGTGAGTATATTAAGGAGTTGTTTGACAATTAATATTACTTCTTGAAGGGTTACTTGCATGTTCAATTTAATACTTTCGATACCATGCATGCTATGTGTTTGTGAAAAAGCCCGTATGGCATTATGCATTACTTTTATGTTATTCTACTACTCTAATGCCTATTTTATTTTTTATAAAACCCTTTTTTATATTTTATTGATTAAATATAATTGTCAATACAAACAGATTGTTAGTTTGAAAGAGTTGATAATCAAACTTGGACATTTAATGCTTGATCTATGCTACTCATGCCTTTGCCAGCATGCCAATAAACATCTTGCATATACTTGCCACAAAATACACTTGCTATATTTCCATTGATGAACTTTTCACATGGATTCGCGACCATGTGTTAATGACATCCTTCTTTACCGTGCATTGATTATCACTTGTACCATCCTCTTCCTTGCTCTAACCCTTAGTTTTAAAGTTACTTACTTTTTCCCTTTTTAGGATGGCCACCAAGAAAGGTAAAGAGAAAGCTACTCCCAAACAACCAGCAAGGAAAGGAACAAAAAGAGCACTAGCTGCAGAGCCATCTTCAACAGCAGTAAAACCCTCAACAAAAAGAATCAAGAGGATCATCAAGGTCAATGAAAAAGAGAAAGCCTTTCCAGCAAAGGACAATGCGCGGTTCACTAACCGCTACTGTGAGCAGATGTTCCCCATCCTAGCTGAAAAGAACTATAATAATGAATACCTTCTCATCCTCCCGACTAACATTGCTGAATTTGTTGAGGCTCGAATTGAACAAAGACAATGGGGATCCCTACGGAGACAGCCACGGCAGGTTAACCTTTCATGGGTAGTTGAATTCTACTCCAATTTTCACATGCCAACCATGCAGTCTGTCTATGTCCGTCAGAAGTAACTCCCTATAACTGAAGAGGCCATTCAATGAGTTTTAGATCTCCCCCCTGCTCCAGAAGGATTAGACGCATTCCAAAAAGCCTTTTTCAAGCGCCAGACATACCAATTTGACTGGGACGTAGTTCTCAGAGTTATAGCACAACTTGGCAGTAGATGGATCTATGGATACCATCGATCTCGACCTAAGAGCATATTGGCTTCAGCACTCACTTTGGAGGCTCAAGTATGGGCACAGATCATGTCCCATTACGTCTTTCCGAGCACTCACGAGTCCCCCTTCACTGCAGACATCTGTTTTACTCTGGTGTATCCTTATAGACCAGCACCTCAATTTACCAAGACACATTCGGCATGCTATAGGACACGTATAGATTGCGTGTAACAAACCTTTTCCCGCCTTGGTTTCAGATCTAGTCTCAGCAGCTGGAGTCTCCTACAGAGCTGGGGACACCAAGGCCATGATTCCACGGGATGATCAATACGTCCCTATCGGGAAGTATATCAGACCTCCAGCAGCCACTATCAACCAGAGCACAGAACCAGCAGAAAATAGCCCTTCTCCTACCACATCACAAGTACCTTCAATAAACCAACTGCTCCATCAGATACTTGAGAAATTGGACCGGCTTGACTGGAAAGGAAAGCAAAGGGAGTGCTGTAACAAGCACCCATTTACATACCTCAAGGAGCTACTTGTTGGTAACCACCCACCTGAAGAAAATCTAGATACCCCAGACTCCACTTCATTTACCTGCACAGGGAGCCATGCTGGTCCCGATTGTGGAGATGCTGCTACCAGCCCCCCTTTGTTCCTGACTGATGGTACCGAGGACGGTGCCAAGCTTCAAGTGTGGGGAGGTCGGTCAGTACCTGACTTCCAGAGGTAATTTCTCTTTCTTAACACCAATAAAATAGGATATTTATTTATTTTTCTTTTATTAGGATAGGATAGTTAGCATAGTAATAGGTAATTGCATGCATGTTCTATTTGGTTGAAAAATAATATGTTTCTTTTTAAGACCCTATTTGTGAAAATTTCACTAATATAAATCAAAACCTTTGTGTAAAACTTGTTTGAAGATTGTATTCGGAACATAGTTTAAAGCAAAGAACACACAACCCAGTGAGATTTGAGCTTAATTACATGGTTACACTATTTAACCATAATAAAAACATTTTATTCTTGTGTGTTTTCTTCTATATGATTGTAATCTATATTTTGTTCCATCCTATATGTCCAATTTTTAATGTGTTATGTGTATGCATATGATTGAGGCCATTAAGTGATTATTAACTCACTTATCCCAAATAGCCTACCCTTCCATTTACCTTTGTTAGCCACTTTGAGCCTTTTTAAATCCCCTTTGTTCTATATTTTACCACATTACTAGCCTTAAGCAGAAAAACAAGTAATACTCCAAATTGAATCTTTGGTTAACTTAAGATAGAAATTGTGTGTCAATTAAGTGTGGGAAAATTATGGGAACATGGGTTAATAAGGGAATGTGTCATGATAAAATATTGAAAATTTGGGTACTTACTCATGTGAAACTAGAAAAATTAAAAATCCATGTGCATTGGCAATGTTATGTTTATTTTTATGCTGCAAAAAAAAAACCAAAAATATTCAAGTAATTAAGTGATTAAATAAATGAATAAGGGGACAAAATTATCCCAATGTTAAGTTTAATGAAAAATCAATGCATGTGTGATACAAAGTTAAGAGAAAAGTTGATGCATGAGTATGTAATACAAAAGTGGGAAAACTTTGGGTAGCTAGGCATGAATATAAAAATATAAGGAGTATATGTATAGGTAAAAGCTTAGGTTAATCAAGGATTCAATTTATAGCTCACTTAGCCATATATATACCCTCACCTTTACCTTGGCCCCATTACAACCTTGAAAAGACCTCATGATGTTTGCATTGGTACATTAAATACTTGTTGATTGGTTAGGTGAAGAACAAGGTTTAGAAAGTATGATTAGAGAAGAATAGAGTGATTACCCTATACACTAGAGTGACTAGAGTGCATATACACCATCAGTGAGGGTTCAATGCTAAATTCTATGTTCCCTGCTTTCATGAGCTGTCTTCTTACAAGTTTACTTGTTCTTACTGTATAAATTTTAATTAGTGATATTTGATTTATTTTTGTCTTGAAGAACTTATCTATTTTTAACCAAGTAGGCAAAATCATTTTAGCATATAGTTGCATTCATATACATAGGTTGCATTGCATTGCATGAGTCTTACTTTTCCCTACTCATTTACCTTATCTCCTTAAGCTAAGCATGAGGACATGCTAATGTTTAAGTGTGGGGAGGTTGATAAACCACTATTTTATGGTTTATCTTGTGTTTAATTGAGTGGTTTTTATCAAGTCTTCACCCACTTATTCATATGATTTGCATGATTTTATAATCCCTTTCTAATATTATTTTATGATTGAAAACTTGCTTCCTAGAGATCTTTAATTAGTATATTTTAATTCTCCTTTATACCATTCGATGCCGTGATCCGTATGTTAAGTGTTTCAGGCTTTATAGGGCAGGAATGGCTTAGAAAATCGAGAGGAAGCTTGCAAAAATGGAAGGAACACAAGAAACTAAGGAGATGACCAGCGAACACCGACGCGCGCGCATGGCTCACCCGAGCACGCGGGAATGAAGAAATTGCAGTGACGCGTGCGTGTACCTGACGCGTACGCGTGGAATGGAGTTATGCAAGATGACGTGCACGCATGGACGACGCATACGCCTGTCAAGGAAATTCGCCAAATGACGCGCACGCATGATTGATGCGTATGCGTGACCTGCGCGATCTGCAAAATTAACAGAAAATGCTGGGGGCGATTTCGGGCCGCGTTTTGACCCAGTTTTTGGCCCAGAAACATAGAATAAAGCCAGGGAACATGCAGAGACTCGATATACGGAGATACACATTCACATATTCTCATTAAGATAGTTTTTAGGTTTTTAGATCTGAATCTAGAGAGAGAATTACTCTTCCTCTAGTTTCTCTTTACATTCCTAGTTTATTGCTTTTGCTTTTGGATACTAGAGAGTCATTACCTCCGTTGAAGATATTATTCTAGTTTGTTTCCTTACTTACTCTTTTTATTTATTCCATATTCTTAATTCATGTTTAGAGTGGTGATTGGATTGTTTTTATGGATTGTTAGTGAAAAGGATTACTTTTACTTTTAATTAATTTTGAATCTATATTTATTTAAATTATCATGTTTTCTTTTTATATTTCTACAAGCGTTATATTCATGTCAATGGAGTAGATTCCCTATTTGACATAAGGGTTGATTAAAAGGAGACACTTGAGTTGGAAGGCTTAAGTCATGGTTAAATTGGAAGTTGTTGGCTAGTTCTGTATTTACTAACGCTAGACCTTCCCAAGGGAGAGAACTAGAATTTGCGAATAAGAGTTAGCTCAATCACTTGACTTTCCTTTATTTAGTAAGGGTTAACTAAGTGAAAACAACAACCTTTTTGATACTACACTTAAGAGATCCCAACAAGGATAGAACTTCCGATTAATCATTCCTCCAGTCAAGGCTTTTTATTTAGAATATTACAAATCTCCTTTAATTTTTATTGCTTTAATTTACAATTATTTAATTGCTCATTATTCAACTCTCAAATTCTCTTGGAAACTCTTGATTAATAAATTAGCACCCCTTCTAGCAACTCGTTGGGAGACGATCTAGGACTCATACTCCCAGTATTTTTATTTTAACTTTTTGTGACAACCTTTCTAAATTGATGAGGCAGATTTTTGCTGGTTAAGAGCTATACTCGCAACGCTATTCTATTATATTATAATCTCTTAATTGGTCTAACTTTTGCCGCTCGTCAGTCACCTTTTCAGTTAATCTATGGCAAATCCTGTCACCTTCATATGGAGCTCGAACATAAAGCTTTCTGGGCAACCAGGCTCCTCAATCTTGACTCTCAAGCAGCAGGAGAGAAAAGGCTATTGCAACTCAAAGAGTTGGATGAGTTCATATTGGAAGCTTATGAGAATGCTAAGATATACAAGGAGAGAGCTAAAAGATGGCATGACAAGAAGATCACAAGAAAGGAATTTGAGCCAGGATAATATGTGTTATTTTACAACTCTAGGCTTAAGATTTTTCTTGGGAAACTCAAGTCTAAATGGACTGGCCCTTATCTGGTGACCAAGGTTTCTCCATATGGAATCCTTGAACTTCTGAATGAAGCTACAAAGGACATATTCACAGTAAATGGTCACAGAGCTAAGCATTATCTGGGAGGATCTTGGAACACAGAAGAGAGCATTCATGAGCTGGGATGAACAAGAATGGAGGATGTCAAGCTAGTGATAATAAAAGAGAGCTTGTTGGGAGGCAACCCAACTAGAGGTAGTTTTCTTTTCCTAGCTATTTCAATAAAAGAGTTAAGTAAGTTTATCTGTATTGCAAGGAGCTAAGTTTGGTGTTGCACACCAAAATAATTTAAGGGTTAATGTAGGAAGCTAAGTTTGGTGTTCTACCAACAATTTCATTAAAAACACATTTCAACTCTCTACATAAATGGTCACTGGCTCCAAACAATTAAGGAAACTACTTAACCATTGTTTGCTTTCTAGTTTATAGTTGTTTTCTTTAATAAAAGCACAAGGTTTCATGTATGTGATTAATCTGCTGCATAAGAGACATTAGCAAGGAACTAAGTTTGGTGTTCACACGCCAAAGTAAGTTCAAAAGCCTACAATCAATCATGCATGCTGACCATCTTTCAAGTGCTTGGGGAACAAGCAACTTCTAAAAACTTTGCAGGAATTCAATCAATCTCCTAGAAGAATTATGCACCATCATCTGAGGACACAAAGAAGAAGACAAAGCCATGGAAGATGATGAAAAAAAAGGAGAGCTAGAAGACACCACCAAGAGGTTGTATTGTTACTTAATTCCCTTTGATTTGAAATGCTTTAGTTGGAAGTTGATAAACCACTATTTTACAGTTTATCTTGTGCTCAATTGAGTGGATTTTATCAATCTTTCATACACTTATCCATACAAAATGCATGGTTTTACAATTTCCTTCTTGATTTTGTGCTATGATTGAAAACATGCTTCATGCTCTTAAATTTTACTATGTTTAATCCTCTCTTATTACCATTCGATGTCTTGATATGTGTGTTAAGTGATTTCAGGATTTATAGGACATGAATGGCTTAGAGGATCGAAAGGAAGCATGCAAAAGTGGAAGGAATACAAAAAGTTGAAGAAATTGCTAAGCTGTCCAGCCTGATCTCTTCGCACTCAAATGGTCATAACTTGAGCTATAGAGATCCAAATGAGGCAGTTTTAGTTGCGTTGGAAAGCTAACGTCCGGGGCTTCAAAATGATATATAATATGCCATAATTGCACTGACGATAAGTGACGCGCACGCATGGTTGTGCAGAAAATCAGTGACCTGTACGGACCAGAATTCGCCCCCAGAGATTTCTGGGCTGTTTCTGACCCAGTTTTCGGCCCAGAAAACACAGATTAGAGGCTATAAAGTGGGAGAATCTATTAATTCAAAAATACAACATTCATAATTCACAATTTTAGGTTTTAGATGTAGTTTCTAGAGAGAGAGGCTCTCTCCTCTCTCTTAGGATTTAGGATTAGGATTTCTCTTAGTTTATGATTATTTCTTCATTCCAGGTTCTATGTTTCTTTAATTTAGTTTCTCTTCTACTTTTATTTATTCTAATGCTTTTACTTGTTAATGTTGCCAAATTGGCTTATGAACTCTTCATGTTAGAATTGAATTTATGTTTAAATGCAATTTGAGGTATTTCAGATTTATGATTGCTTTCTTCTATTTATGATATAAATAATTTAGATTTTTTACCTTTTGGCTTTGGTTGAGTAATTGGTGACACTTGAGTTGTCAAACTCAGCTGTTGATTAAAAATTGGAATTTTCTGATTAATTTGGATCCCTCTAAAGCTAGTCTTTCCATATGAGTTGACTAGGACTTGAGGAATCAAGTTGATTAGTCCACTTGACTTTCCTTTATTTAGTAAGGGTTAACTAAGTGGGAGCAATAAACAATTCTCATCACACCTGATAAGGATAACTAGGATGGGATTTCCAGTTCTCATACCTTGCCAAGAGTTTTCTTAAATATTAATTTACTTTATTGTTAATTTATTTCCTTGTTTTTTTTATAATAATTCAAAAACCCCCAACAATACACTTTTTCTCATAACCAATAATAAATCATACCTCCCTGCAATTCCTTGAGAGACGACCCGAGGTTTAAATACTTCAGTTATAAATTTTATTGGGTTTTGTTACTTGTGACAACCAAACTTTTGTACGAAAGGATTCTCTATTGGTTTAGAAACTATACTTACAACGTGATTATTTTTATAAAATTCTTTACCAGCAGAAATCCGATCGTCAGAAGTCTAGATGTACCCCTGCTGATTAGTTCAAGTTGTTTGCATCCTGTTTGTTTACTGTCCTTTCATTCTTTAATTAAGTGGTTGATGATTGAGATTTTTGTGTGGTTTAGAATTCTCAAATGAATTCTCGTTGTAAAGTATAGCTTCTAAACCAAACAATAGTCCTTTCATACAAAAATTTGTTTGTCACTAGTACAAACCCCTAAATTTATAAACCGAAGTATTGGAACCTCGGGTCGTTCTCCCTAGGAATTACAATAAAGTGCCTTATTATTGGTTATGGAGCATGTTTTGGGGTTTTTGATAAGAGGCATGAAAGGTAAATGGCAATGAAAATAAACTAACAACTAGAAAGCTCTTAATAAGGAATGAGAATTAGAAGTCCTATCCTAGTTATCCTTCTCAATTGTGACCACAATTATCTATTGCTACCACTTAGTTAACCTCTAACCATGGAGGAAAGTCAAGTGGATGAATTAATTTGATTCCACAAGTCCTAGCCAAATCCCAAGGGAAAGACTAGCTTTAGTGGTATCCAAATCAATTAGCAACGTCTAATTATCAATCAACACGGGAATTAGATAACTCAAGCGTCACTAATTACTCTACCAAAGCCAACAACATTAAATTCTACTCTAAAATCCAACCAAGCATTTCATCAAACACTTGGAAGGCATAAAAGGAAAACATAGTAAAATAGCAAGGAAAGTAAATCTACACTACTCAATTGCAAGGAATTAAACAACAACAAAACCAAATCAAAAATAAAGGAACATGAATCATAAATTGCATTGAATTGAAAATAGAAAAACAAAAATGCATCAACATAAAAGTAAAGAATTACATGAATTAATACAAAACTAGAAAAGGGAAAGGTAGAAGAAGAAGTATTGCAAAAGGAAAAGTAAATCAAAGCATGAATTAAACCTAGATCTAAGATGAAAATATCCTAAGAATCCTAATTCTAGAGAGAAGAGGGAGCTTCTCTCTCTAGAAACTAAACTACATGATGCTACACTACAAACAATTGCTCCCCCTTTGCTTGGACTTCAATTCTGCATGAAATACACTCAGAAACAAGTTGGATTTGGGCCTGGTCAGCTCAGAAATCACCCCCAGCGTTTTGCCTTTAAGTGGGCCATGTAAGAGTATTGGCGCGTGCGCCCCATGTGCGCGTGCGCGTCAATTGGCAAATTCTCCATCCGCGCGAACGTGGCAAGTACGCGTGCGCGTCTATAGGCGAGACCACTTTTGCGCATGCGCGCCTCGTACGCGTGCACATCCTTTGATGCATTCCTAATCTTTGTTTCTTCATGTATTCTCCCCTTTGTATGCTTTTCTACTCATTTCTTCCATCCAATACTTGCCTTATAAACTTGAAATCACTTAACACACAAATCAAGGCATCGAATGGAATTAAAGTGAATTAAAATCACCAAATTAGGGCCTAAAAAGCATGTTTTTGCACTTAAGCAAAATTCAAGGGAGAATTACAAAACCATGCTATTTCATTGAATAAATGTGGAAAAAGGTGGTAAAATTTCCCAAAATAAGCACAAGATAAATCACGAAATCGGGGTTTATCAAATCTCCCCACACTTAAACTAAGCATGTCCTCATGCTAAAATCAAGAAGAAGCAAAGGGTATTAACATTTATTCAATGCAACTAACTAAATGTAATCTATCTATATGCAATCTATTTACACGATGCAATTGCTTAGTCAAAATAAATCAACCTCCAAGAATACACATGCAAGCACAAGGCTAAGGTATTAGCAATCAAAGCAAACCACAATTGGATTGAATCATTGAAAGAGTTCACAAACTTGCAAGAAAAGATGATCATGGGTGGAATCATGTAATTGAGCGATTGAACCCTCACCGGATGTGTATCCGCTCTATGCACTCAAGTATATGGGGTTGCTTCACTCATTTCTCCCCTGATCATGCTTTCCAAGATTTGTTTTTCATCTAACAATCAACAATTACTTTATGCATGCATACAAATATCAAGAGGACTTCCCATAGGTTGTAACGGGGCTAGGGTCAAGGTAGGATGCATATGGTCAAGTGAGCTTGAAATTTGAATCTTTGATCAACTTAAACTTTCCACCCAACCTATGACAACCTAAACAATTCTAAACAAACCTAGCTATCCATTCTTCACTTTTCACACACTCATGCAATTCCTTTTTAATACCTCACATATGCATTGAATTTATGAAACCTTAAACTTTAGGGCCCTTTGTTCCCTTCTTGTTGCAAATTTTTTTTTTTACTAAAATATATACAAGAACATCAATGCATATGGTTTACATATGATTACTACATGAGTATGTACCCAATTCTTGAGAAATTTTCAACAAAAACATAAATACGCTTTTATCTCTAACCAATGTACCTAACCTTTCCAAAATCAAGTAATGAACACTCTCACTAGCCTAAGTTAATCAAAGATCCAAATTAAGGACATTTATTATTTTTCACTTAGGCTTGTAATGTGCTATAATTAAGAACAAATGGGTTAAGCATAGGCTCAAAATTGGCTAACAATGGAAGATAAAAGGTAGGCTATTTGGGTAAGTGAGCTGTTTGAACAATGGCCTCAATCATATAAATGCATGTATACACAAAATAATGGACATAAAGAATCAAACAAATCAAAGATTACAATCATAGGAAGAGAATAATGCACACAAGAATGAAAATAAGTGGTCATATATGATGTAACCACACAATAAAGCTCAAATCTCACATGCTTGTGTTCTTTGCTCAAAATATGATCCACAAAGTGTATAATTCAAGCAAGTTCTAAAAATAAATTTTCAATCAATTGGGGTGCCCTATAGATAAAATCCTTGGAAAATATCATGATTTTGACTAAGCTTAATATATACATATGCAATGCAACCAAAAATCCTAAAAGACCTAAAAATAAAATGCAAAAGTCTTGGGATTAGAAAATTGTCACCCAAAAATGCCGAGCGGTCGGACGACCTCCCCACACTTAAAATTTTGCACCGTCCTCGGTGCATCCAAAGATGGACAAGGGGGTACGGCGACTTCCCTAGTTGCTACCTTCAGTTGGTAGGTCAACCGATGCTGCGTGTTCTTCTCCCACTTCTATTTTTGCTTATGATGATTCATCCTGAACATAGAAAACAGGAGATAATAAGACAAGTAAATGCACAAGCAAGGAAGCATGGATTGTTGGAATGAGGTAAATCACTTGAATTGAGTGAGTGAATTGATGTGACAATAATGAAAAATAAGTGTGTGGGTCCTAACTTGCATGCGGTTTAGAACTCACACCCTAGTATTTAAAAATCATGTCACAATTATACAAAAGAAAATATACACTTCACTCATTCTAGTGTGCTTGAGATACTTTAAAAGACTTGTAGGCTAGAACAACCCAACGAGTAGTGAAGAAGCATAAAAGCATTCAAGCAAAAAACAAGCAATTGTGAAATTGGATAATGCATGGACATGGATTGATGTGTAGGTAGACTTAGTGAACAAAATGGTATATGAAACTCACACAACAATCAATGATACATACTGAAGTTGTTGCAACACCTAAGTGACATAGAGGTGAAACACATGGATGCTATGGAACTTAGGAAAAAGAAGATAGAAGTGGAAATCAATCACATAGCAAGCATGGCCCACAAAGCTTTACAAAGCTCAAAAATATGTCACTAGGTAAGCCTTGATCCAATTTCACAATTCTACAATCTCAATGCGTGAAATAAGTGATGTGAATAAGGGTAAACCATAAACAAGCATCACTTAAAAAAATGCAATGATAATATACAATTGCCTAACAATAGATGATGAATGCATGGTAGCCAAAACATGCAATTCAAAAGAGTTAAGAAGTTTAAAGGCAATGTAACATTCACTTGGTGCTCACAAATGTTAAACATGAAAACTCAAAACTAAGCGACAAAATATAACCTCAACAATTAAATCCAACAATAAAAATTAAAAATAATGATGTTAAAATAACATCTCATCAATAATCAGCAGCAAGAAACAGTAAACAATATTAGTAATCCAACACTTATAATGGAAAACAAAAATTAAACTAACTAACTAACTAAAAGAAATGGTGTTACATGGTGTTTGGTAGTGTTGGATGATGTTTGAAGGGTGGAAAGAAAAGAAGAGAAAAGAGAAGAAGGAAAGAAATGGAAAGAAGAGAAGAAAAAAAAAGATGGGTGAAACAGGGCAATCCACGTGTGCGCGTCATGTGTGCGTAAGCAAGGATTGATGACATGGAAGTGACGCGTACGCGTGCAGTGTGCGTACGCGTGCTTGGCAAAGCAGAGAGTCGATGCGAACGCACAAGGTATGCGTGTGCATGCCTTGGGCACAAAGTTGGCACACTTCAGGCACAACTCTCGGGTGAATGTATGAGAAGTAGAAAAATTCAATCCACGCGTACGCGTACATGACGCGTGCGCGCGGATGGTCGAAATGGCTTGATTCACGCATACGCGTAAAGCACATGTGCGCGTGGATGGTGCTCTATTTTTCAAAATTTTTCTATGTTTTTGCACCAAACCAAGCATTCCAAACCTCCAAACAACTACCAAAACACCACAAAACCTTATTTAACACACTAAACTACCAAACAAACTTAACAAATCAATCAAAACATGAAATTAAACCTATTTTACCAATATGTACTAAAGAGAAAAATGAAAGGATATTACCATGGTGGGGTGTCTCCCACCTAGCACTTTTGTTTATTGTCCTTATGTTGGACTTATGGGGAGCTCTTCATCAAGGTGGCTTGTGCTTGAATCCATCCTTGAACATCCACCAATGCTTGGACTTCCATTGTTCTTCATCATTCAAGGTTAATAAGTCCAAGCTTTGATGGAGTTCTTCACAAATCGTGGGCTCCCAAAGTTGATTTTCCTTGTGTGATCTGGGATCCCACACCTTGTTTTCACACCCGTCCTTGAGTTGATCATGGTGATTTCCTCTAGGTGGCAAGAGAGATGAATTCTCATGGAAGCACCAAACTATCCTCTTAGACCCATCCAATTGAGCACTAGCCCAACCTTTTCTTCTTGAGGCTTCAACCATAATGAGCCTAGACTTACAACGTGGTATGCGAAATTGCTACTCGGGTTGTGAATTGTTGTTCGAAATTGATTTCCTGGCAATGGCACCAAAAACGGATGCACAGGACCATGGTCTAAACATATCTTCACAACGTCGCATAACTAACCAGCAAGTGCACTGGGTCGTCCAAGTAATACCTTACGTGAGTAAGGGTCGAAACGCCAGATTTGGGCAGAAAGCTGGCGTTGAACGCCAGTTTACGTCGTCTATTCTTGGCAAAAGTATGAACTATTATATATTTCCGGAAAGCCCTAGATGTCTACTTTCCAACTCAATTGGAAGCGCGCCATGTCGAGTTTTGTAGCTCCAGAAAATCCACTTTGAGTGCAGGGAGGTCAGAATCCAACAGCATCAGCAGTCCTTCTTCAACCTCTGAATCTGATTTTTGCTCAAGTCCCTCAATTTCAGCCAGAAAATACCTGAAATCACAGAAAAACACACAAACTCATAGTAAAGTCCAGAAATGTGAATTTAACATAAAAACTAATGAAAACATCCCTAAAAGTAACTAGATCCTACTAAAAACATACTAAAAACAATGTCAAAAAGCGTATAAATTATCCGCTCATCACAACACCAAACTTAAATTGTTGCTTGTCCCCAAGCAACTGAAAATCAAATAGGATAAAAAGAAGAGAATATACTATAAATTCCAAACTATCAATGAAACATAGCTTCAATCATATGAGCGGGACTTGTAGCTTTTTGCCTCTTGAATAGTTTTGGCATCTCACTTTATCCATTGAGGTTCAGAATGATTGGCATCTATAGGAACTCAGAGTTCAGATAGTGTTATTGATTTTCCTAGTTCAGTATGATGATTCTTGAACACAGCTTCTTTATGAGTCTTGGCCGTGGCCCTAAGCACTTTGTTTTCCAGTATTACCACCGGATACATAAATGCCACAGACACATAATTGGGTGAACCTTTTCAGATTGTGACTCAGCTTTGCTAAAAGTCCCCAATTAGACGTGTCCAGAGTTCTTAAGCACACTCTTTTTTTTTTTTGCTTTGGACCTTGACTTTAACCGCTCAGTCTCAAGTTTTCACTTGACACCTACACGCCACAAGCACATGGTTAGGGACAGCTTGTTTTAGCCGCTTAGACCAGGATTTTATTCCTTTAGGCCCTCCTATCCACTGATGCTCAAAGCCTTGGGATCCTTTTTATTTCCCTTGCCTTTTGGTTTTAAGGGTTATTGGCTTTTTGCTCTTGCCTCTTGGTTTTAAGAGCTTTTGGCTTTTTCTGCTTGCTTTTCCTTTTTCTTTCTATAATTTTTTTTTTCGCCTTTTTTTTTCTGCAAGCTTTATTCTTTGCTGCTTTTTCTTGCTTCAAGAATCATATGCACTGTACAAGCATACATTCAGAAAACAAGAAGCATTGTCACCACATCAATATAATTAAATTAAGTTCAAGGATAAATTCGAAACTCTTGTACCTCTTGTTCTTTTTAATTAAAACATTTTTCATTTAAGAGAGGTGATGGATTCATAGGACATTCATAACTTTAAGACATAGTTACTACTACTAATGATCATGTAATGAAGACACAAACATAGATAAGCACATAACATAGAAAACGAAAAACAGAAGAAATAAGAACAAGGAATGAATCCACCTTAGTGATGGTGGCGTTTCCTTCTTGAGGAACCAATGATGTCCTTGAACTCTTCTATGTCTCTTCCTTGTCTTTGTTGCTCCTCCCTCATTGCTTTTTGATCTTCTCTTATTTCATGAAGCATGATGGAGTGCTCTTGATGTTCCACCCTTAGTTGTCCCATATTGGAACTCAATTCTCCTAGGGAGGTGTTGATTTGCTCCTAATATTTATGTGGAGGGAAGTGCATCCCCTGAGGTATCTTAGGGATCTCTTGATTTGCAGCTACATGTTCTACCACTGAGCTATAGATCCTTTACATAATTGTTTTACCACACCAAACTTAGAATGTTGCTCGCCCTCGAGCAAAAGAAGAAAAATTATCCGCTCATCACAACGCCAACCACTAAACATCCTCCTCTTATGCTTAATCCCATAAAGTGCCCTAAGTTGGCCATCCGTCTCAAGCAAACCATATTCAAGTGGGATAATAAAGCTAAGAGTTAGAAGTTTTACCCACTCAAATGAAGGATTAGATGGCAACCTAGGTGGAGGAGTTCCCAACGGTCTTGACAAAACACGTTCCACTCCCGTCCATCCTTTTTGGAAGGCTTCCACCACTTGGCAAGATACTTCATGCTCTACCTCTTGCCAAGCTTCCTCAAGTTCACATTCTTCTTCACCAATGTCCTCTAGCTCTTCCCCATCACTCAAATCATACATAGGAAGTTGAGTGAAATCTACCTCATCATCAATTCTGAGCATAGTGGGGAAGGATTCTTTAAATTCAAGAGGATCATATGTTGATGCGGAGTCATCATAAATAGGAGGGCCTATTGATTGGAACACTTCCTCCAATTCTTCAATCACATTGTGCCTTGGAGGTTGTGCACTCTCCTCCTCAACATCAACTTCGAACTCCATGGAAGAAGGCTCTTCAATTTGTACTTCCTCTATGTACTCAACATATCCTAAGGCTCCAACCACTACTTTCTCTTGTTCAATAATCTCTACCTCCTCCTCTTGTTGCATTTCTTGCTTTAACTCCTCTTCTTCACCTTGGAGCTTCAAGTTCACTCCCTCACTAGGCTCATTGGTTGCTTCTCCACATTTCACAATGGAAGTGCCTTGATCGCATAGGCTTAGACGGGATAAGACTATGTTGCCAATGGCTTCTACCATGATAGCCATTTTTGCTCTTAACTCCTCAAATTTCTTTTCATCCTTCTCGTGTTGCCTTAAGATATGAGATTCAAGATCCCTTAATTCTAGCATAAAGGCTTCATCGGAGGGTTGTGGTGGAAGAGATGGTTCATTGTTTGAGGGAAAGGTATTATAGTCGGAAGGTGGTTCATATTGGTGAAATTCTTGAGGTGGTGTGTGTGGACTTTGTGGTTCTTGGGAGTATTGGTATTGGGATGGTAGTGGCTCTAACTATGGTTCATATGGTGGTTGGTATGGTGGGTATGGTTTAGGATCATGTGGAGGTGAATGGTGGTATGAGGCTTGTGAGTGTGGTGGAGGGCTATGTTGAGGAGGGAGTTCATATGCATATGATGATTGTGGTTGAAAACCACAATGAGGGTCATCATATACATTAGATTGGTATGCACCAAGATTTGAATTGTACCCATAAGGAGCCGGAGGAGGTTGTTGCCAAGAAGGTTGTCCATAAGCTTGGGGCTCCTCCCATCTTTTATTTCCAAAATCTTGATGCACATCCTCATTGAAGCTTCCATTTCCTACAACATAGTTTGAACCACACTCAGCCAAAGTGATGAGAATTCATGATGAAAGAGAAAACAAAAATAAAAGCTAACAAGAAATAAAGAAAACTAAGTCCTATAACTAGCAAAAACTAACAAGAAACCAAAAATCAAGCTATTCAAAATATATACAATAGCCAATAATATAACACTATTGTAACTCTCTGGCAACGGCGCCATTTTGATGATTGAGATTTTTGTGTGGTTTAGAATTCTCAAATGAATTCTCGTTGTAAAGTATAGCTTCTAAACCAAACAATAGTCCTTTCATACAAAAATTTGTTTGTCACTAGTACAAACCCCTAAATTTATAAACCGAAGTATTGGAACCTCGGGTCGTTCTCCCTAGGAATTACAATAAAGTGCCTTGTTATTGGTTATGGAGCATGTTTTGGGGTTTTTGATAAGAGGCATGAAAGGTAAATGGCAATGAAAATAAACTAACAACTAGAAAGCTCTTGACAAGGAATGAGAATTAGAAGTCCTATCCTAGTTATCCTTCTCAATTGTGACCACAATTATCCATTGCTACCACTTAGTTAACCTCTAACCATGGAGGAAAGTCAAGTGGATGAATTAATTTGATTCCACAAGTCCTAGCCAACTCCCAAGGGAAAGACTAGCTTTAGTGGTATCCAAATCAATTAGCAACGTCTAATTATCAATCAACACGGGAATTAGATAACTCAAGCATCACTAATTACTCTACCAAATCCAAGAACACTAAATTCTACTCTAAAATCCAACCAAGCATTTCATCAAATACTTGGAAGGCATAAAAGAAAAACATAGTAAAATAGCAAAGAAAGTAAATCTACACTACTCGATTGCAAGGAATTAAACAACAACAAAACCAAATCAACAATAAAGGAACATGAATCATAAATTACATTGAATTGAAAATAGAAGAACAAAAATGCATCAACATAAAAGTAGAGAAGTACATGAATTAATGCAAAACTAGAAAAGGAAAAGGTAGAAGAAGAAGTATTGCAAAAGGAAAAGTAAATCAAAGCATGAATTAAACCTAGATCTAAGATGGAAATATCCTAAGAATCCTAATTCTAGAGAGAAGAGGGAGCTTCTCTCTCTAGAAACTAAACTACATGATGCTACACTACAAACAATTGCTCCCCATTTGCTTGGACTTCAATTCTGCATGAAATACACTCAGAAACAAGTTAGATTTGGGCATGGGCAGCTCAGAAATTGCCCCCAGCGTTTTGCCTTTAAGTGGGCCATGTAAGAGTATTGGCGCGTCCGTGCCATGTGCGCGTGCGCGTCAATTGGCAAATTCTCCATTCGCGCGAACGCGACAAGTACGCGTGCGCGTCTATAGGCAAGACCACTTTTGCGCATGCGCGCCTTGTACGCATGCGCGTCCTTTGATGCATTCCCAATCTTTGTTTCTTCATGCATTCTCCCCTTTGTATTCTTTTCTACTCATTTCTTCCATCCAATACTTGTCTTATAAACCTGAAATCACTTGACACACATATCAAGACATCGAATGGAATTAAAGTGAATTAAAATCACCAAATTAGGGCCTAAAAAGCATGTTTTTGCACTTAAGCAAAATTCAATGAAGAATTACAAAACCATGCTATTTCATTGAATAAATGTGGAAAAAGGTGGTAAAATTCCCCAAAATAAGCACAATATAAATCACGAAATCGGGGTTTATCAGTGGTTTAGCTGGAATGACTGCTTTATATACACCTACTTAAATTCATGTCTTGCTCCTCTCTGCATAAATAAAAGAAAATATTGAAACAGAAAGTGAAAACTGTCTAATTTGATAGGAATGAAAATAAAGTTCAGTGGTGGTATGTGCTAGATTGTTCAAGTAAGCTCACTAATAAAGAAGATGGGTAGAGTGTTCTTTTTAAGTATAAACTTGGCTGCTATCTGTGTAATCTTGGTGAATAAAGATCCTTGAAAAAAGAAAGCATAAAAAGGAAAGGAGGAAAAGCGAAGAATTGTTAACAAAAAAAATGAAAGAAACAAATAATAAAGCTAGACACCAATAGCTTGGACCTTAAGACACATGCCTGTGGTGCTATTGTATTAGGATCTATTGGATGATTAGGTTCTGAGGAGTATTTTAAAATTTGGTAACTTGGATTAACTAATCCGGGATTATCAACCGAAAATCCACAATCAAGAGCAACCTAATTACAAGGCATTTAGTAACCCAAAGAGGTGCTGGGCATCAATGTTCTTAAGTAGAATTGTAAGCCAAGTGTCTGTGGTGTGTATGTGTTGATTGAGAAACAAAGCTAAAAAGTTGCTGCAACACATAACACTTAGCTGCAAATAAAAGTGTAAGCTTCTCAGCAAAAGAAAAACAGAAAAAAAATTAAACACCAAGGATGGATGAATAACAAGGTTCACAGCAGCAACTCAGTTAGCACTTAAAAGAACATCTCAATCCTGAAAACTAATAAAAGTAAAGCTTCAATTACAGTATGCATGAAACCCCATGAACTTAGGTTGAATGCTTTCAAATAAGGACAAATATACTTTTCTGTTTTCTTTCATTTTTCTCATGTTCTACTGCTTGCTTAGGGACAAGCAATATTTAAGTTTGGTGTTGTGATGACATGTCATTTTGTGCATGTTTTACTAGCCATTTTTACCTGTTTTCATTAGGTTTCATGCATTTCTTAGGCAATAAGTAAGTGTTTGAGTGGAAATTTCATGTTTGTCTTTATTTAATCAAACATTGTTAATTTTGTGCATTATCATGAGATTTCTGCAAGAGTTATGTGATTATTATGAATGATGCAAAATCTTATAATTTTGGCAAGGCTTTGATTGCATGTTTGATTGATGGCAGGTGAAAAGATAAAAAGGAAAAGCACAGAAAGAGGCAGGGCAGAAGAACGTAGCACTCATTTGGAGAACGCTACGTTCTCCTGCAACTTGAATATTGGTGCCACGCTCCATTTCAAAGAACGCTACGCTCTCTGGCGACGCGCATGCGTACAGGACACTTACGCGTAAAACAAGCTTTTTGGAAGATCCACGCGTACGCGTGCATGACGCGTACGCGTGGGTATGATCAGCACTCGTTACAAGAGAGCGCTACATTCTCTCTAAATGAGCGCCTGCGACACTTTCAAAAATTGGGATCCAAAATTTGCCACCGAGGGGCGTTTTAGAAAAAGCACACGGACGGGTAAAGCAAGCAGCAGCGTGGAAATGGTTTTCTGAAGGCCACGCGTATGCGTGGGTGACGCGTACGCGTGGAGGAGCGTTGTTTGCAAGAGCGCTATGCTCGTTTGGAGAGCACTACTAAAGGACGCGTGGGCGTGCAGCACGCGTACGCATGATGAGCACTGAACAGGCAAGGACACGCACGCGCAGGAGACGCATACGCGTCGGTGAATGAATGTTGCGCTCTCTTTCAGAATGCTACGTTCTCCTGAAGTTGCATGGAAGCACCAATACGGACCTTTCCTGACCCACTTCAACAAAGGCCAAAAAGCCCACTCCAAGTACTTGATAACTGAATTGGAAAGTGTATAAAGGGAGGAAAATTTCATTTCAGAACGAGGCTAGTTAGTGGATTGAAAATTGGAAGGCAAGAAAGTTAGGGACTCAAACAGAAACACTCTGCACTTATTTTCTATTTTATTTTCCTTTTGTTCTTCATGTTCTGCACTTTTTATTTTTTGTTTTGTACTAGAGCAATGATGAACTGAACCCCAAATTCATTAGGGGGAGGAGCTCTATTGTAATTTCACTGAATCATTGAAATCCTTCTTCTTTTCTATCCATTTGTGTAGCTATTGGGTATCTTCTATTTTGATTGTGAATTACTCACTTCGGAAGGGGGTTTAATTCAATGAATGCTTGTGTGAGCCTCGGAAGGGGAATCACTTGCATTAGAATTGGAGCTCTATCCTTCACTACTCTCTTGATCAACACTATTCAGGAGGAATTGAGATCCTGAGAGTTAGTGTGGCTTATGGATGAGAGTATGCACTTAACCTCTTCTCATGACAATTAGATCAAGGAATTAGCAAGATTGGTTGTGATTAGAGAGATTAGATTGCCAAGGAATTGGGATCCAATCAATTTCAATTTGACATAGATCTACCATATAATTGAGAAAGGAGTTGAGATCCAATTGATTTATGAAGGATTATGATATCTCCGATCCCTGATGAATCACTTTCTTTGAATTTCTTCAACTTAGATCTCTCTGATTTTACTGCAATTTACACTGTCCAGTTTTGTTTTGATTCCCAACACCCAAATCCCTTTATAATTCATGCAATTGAAGTTTCATTGTCATTTAAGTTTTTGCACTTCTACTCTCCTGCAATTTAAGATTCAGTTATTTACCTTTCTTGTAATTTAAGTTTCAGCTCTTTTAAATTTCTTGTACTTTAAGTTTCAGTCATTTAAGCTTTCTGCCATTTACTTTTCTGTCAATCTACATTCTGCACTCTACCTTTCTTGCAATCTACTTTTTGTTAATCAAATTTCACTCATATCATCAACTGTTAGCTCAACTAAATTTATCACCCAACTAAAATTGCTTGATCCATCAATCCCTGTGGGATCGACCTCACTTTCGTGAGTTTTACTACTTGATGCGACCCGATACACTTGCCGGTTAGTTTGTGTAGAATTGATTTTCCCTCATCAACATGACCACTCTCCTCACAGAGATTCACAAAGAACAAAAGGCATTTCAATCAATCCAAGCCATCCAAGCCCCACCTCAAATCCTCCAACTTGAAGGACCTCCTAGAGTATGTGATTTATGCTCTAATACCGCACATTACACCAACCATTGCCATGAAGTCCAAGGGGATTACACTCTTGTGGTGGCCAATGTGAACTATAACAACCGTCCACCCTATCAATCTCAAGGCCAAAACAATTACTCTCATGGTAATAGTTCCAATCAAGGGTGGAGGGACAATGCTCAAGGAAACAACCACAATCAAAGATGGAACCAAGGCAACTCTTCTTTTCATTACCACAACAACAACCAACCTTCTTCCTAATACCACAACCAAAACCACCATAACCAACCATACCAACACTCACAACAAAACCAAAACAACAACCATGCATACCAAACGCCTCACCAAAGACAACAAACCAATCAACCCTCTTCTTCTTCCACCAACCAAGGTGATGACTTTAACCGTGCATTCTACCAAGAAAGAGAGACTTAGGGCTATGATGGAGAAACATGAAGAGAACAATAGAACTCTCAATGCACAAGTTAGCACTATGAGTGCTCAAATGTCTTCCATAGCCGAGATTCTCTCAAGGTTAACCTTACCTCCTACCAACACCACCAACACCAACCAAGCCGCTAGCTCATCCAACCTTCCTTCCCAACCTATCCCAAGCCCAAGGGGGTAGCATCAATGCAATCACCTTGAGGAGTGGTACAATGCTTGAGGAAGTTGAACTCAAGCCCATCAAGTTAGCAAAGGATGTTCCTAATATAGAAGTTGGTGAAACAATGGAGATAGATGAAGATGAAAAGGAAGAAGAAGTTGCAAAGGAAGAAGAAGAACAATTGAGGGCCAAGGAACCGAAGCAGAAGAGCACCTTAGAGGAATAAATTCCTATACCTTTCCCTACGTTAGCCAAGAAGGCCAAGAAGCATGAGGAGCTTGATCCCAACATTGTGCAAATCTTCAAGAATGTAGAGGTAACTATTCCACTCTTTGATGCCGTACATCAAGTTTTGAAATATGCTAAGTTCCTCAAGGATGTATGCACCGATAAAGATAAGATTGGTAGACTAGGGATGAATCCATTAGCTAATTTTGTTTCTTCTGTGATGGATGATTTTCCTGAAAAATATAGTGATCCCGGTCCTTGCTTGGTATCTTGTATGATTGGTGAGATTCAACTTAAGGATTGCATGTGCGACTTATGGTCGTGTGTGAGCATTATGCCACTCTCGATTTATAAGAAGTTGAACCTTGCAATGTTGAGGCGATCCGGAGCTAGGTTTGTGCTTGCAGACAAGAGCATAATTTCAGTTGTGGGTATTGCTGACAATGTATTGGTGAGAATTTAGGACTTAATCTTTCCAGTGGATTTTCATATCCTAGAGACACCTCCCATTGATTCGGATAGGCCATCCTCCATCTTACTCGGTTTAAATTAGATACATTTTCTGGGGATTACTCATTTGAAGCCAAAGGGAAGGTGGTGAAGTTCAATTTGGAGGAAACCATGAGGCAACCTCTAGAGGTACATTTAATTTTTGGTTGTGACATTGTTGAAGATGATGTAGTTGAAGAACACTTTAGAAGTGATGGTGAGATAAATGTCAATAGAAATTTGGGTATAAGAGGAGTTAGCAAGGAAAATAGGAAGGATCCACAACTTCCATATCCTCATGTAAACAAGGCACCCAATCATGGTTCAATTGACAAGTGGAAGCATCTCCCATTAAAGGACACTCTTACCAAGGCCAACAAGAAGGACAAGATGGATTCCCTTGAGGATGTTCCAAAAAGATGATCTCAAGCTCATGACCGTCCAACTTAAAGACGTTAAAGAAAAGTGCTAGGTGGGAGAGACCCCACCATGGTATGATCCTCCTTGTATACAGTTTGTTGCATGTAGTTTTAGGGTCCTTGTTTGATTTTGTTGAATTTGTTTAATTGTTCTTGATGTTGTTTGATTTTGTTGTGCTTGTTAGAGTCTTCATGAGGATTTCATTGATCTTGGTATTGGTTAAATTGGCAAGTTTGAAGAAAAATGTTTGATTTTGAGTATTTCCTGAAATTCTAAGTGTTTTTGAAGTATCTAGCTTGAATGAATGCCAAGAGTGTGCTATAATTGTCTCCCTCATGTTGTTTAAAAAAAAAGTCGACCCACGCATGGGCGTGGACGACACGTACGCATCAATTGCAATGCTACAACTCCTGGTACAAAAACCAGAGAGTTGTGATTGAACTGTGCTAATTTCGTGCTGGGAGCATAATACTTCCCACGCATACGCGTCGGTGAGGCGTACGCGTCACTGGTCTATCTCGCACACCCACGCATGAGTGTGGGTGACGTGTACGTGTCATTTGCTGAGTTCGCAACTCCTGGTACAAAAACCAGAGAGTTGCACGAGTTTTGTGATGCCTTTGTGCGAGGAGCATAATCTCACTACATGTGTGCGCGTCAGCTGACGCGTATGCGTCCCCTCTCAATTCTGCTTTCCACGCGTAGGCGTGGTCGACGCTTACACGTCCCTTCTATTTCCTGCACGCCATGCGTACGCGTGGGTGAGGCACGCACGTTACATTCCTGACGCAGCTAGCAGGGCACACTGCCCTGTTGTCTCCATTTTTTTCTTTCTTCTTCCCTTTCTTCCTTTTTTCTCCCTTCTCTTTACTACCTCTTCTCCGCCCACCACCACCGTCTACTTCAACCACCGGCGACCACCACCTCCAATGGTCCCACATTTCTCTCTCCTCTTTTATCTCTCCTCTCTTTTCTCTTTCTCTTATCCTTTTCTCACTTATACTCAATATCACTTTCTCCCTCTTTCAAAGTTGCATTTCTCTTCTTTCTCTTTTGTTTCTTTTTAAAATTTTTCTTTGCTATTGTATTTAATTATTTTACTCTCTTTGCTTTGGTTGTGATGAGGGAAAAACGATTCCACACAAACTCACCGGCAAGTGTACCGGGTCGCATCAAGTAGTAATCCACCTTCTCCTCACATTTGGCCGAACCATGCACAGGGGATAGCAGCTTCATTTTCGATTTCTCCCGAACAAAAGTGACGTCAACATGAAGAGGAGGAAAATACGAACACTTTAATCGGATTAGATTTTTTATTGAAGTTGCAGAGCTCAAGAAATCAAACTCGAAAATTTATGGAGGTCATGGTTTCTTTCTTCTCCCACTCATGGTCTCTCTCTTTTCTTTTCCTAATGGTTCATTGAAATAAAGAAGATAAGATGATTAATGATGATACTGATGATGTGTTAAGGAAGGGGGGCATGTGTCACGTCCTGAAACTGTTGAGTCAGCAATTCAAGTTATAAATATCTTAAATAGATAACTATAAAAGTTGGATATATTAAAACACAAGTAATGATATATATATATTACAGGGCAGGAATGGCTTAGAGGATGGAAAGGAAGCATGCAAAAGTGGAAGGAATACAAGAAGTTGGAAAAATTGCTAAACTGTCCAGCCTGACCTCTTCACACTCAAATGGTTATAACTTTAGCTACAAAAGTCCAAACGATGCGATTTTAGTTGCGTTGGAAAGATAACGTCTGGGGCTTCAGTTTGATATATAATATGCCATAGTTTTCCTGACGCTAGGTGATGCGAACGCGTGCTCCATGCAGACGCGTCGCAGTTCCGAAAATCAGCGTGGCACATTTCTTCTCCAGCAATTTCTGTGCTGTTTCTGACCCAGTTCTCGGCCCAAAAAACACAGATTAGAGGCTATAAAGTGGGAGAATGCATCCATTCATAAAAATAAGCTTTCACATTCACAATTTTAGGGGTAGATGTAGTTTTTAGAGAGAGAGGTTCTCTCCTCTCTCTTAGGATTTAGTTTTAGGATTTACGATTATTTCTTCTTCATCACAGGTTCAATGTTCCTTTTATTTATTTTTCTAATTTAATTTATGAACTCTTCCATGTTATATTTGATATCTTTATTAGTGCTAATTGAGGTATTTCAGAATTATGATTGCTTTCTTTTATTTATTATATAAATAATTTGGATTTTTCCCTTTTGGCTTTGGTTGAGTCATTGGAGACTCTTGAGTTATCAAACTCATTGTTAATTGAAAATTGGAATTCTTCAAGAATTAATTCGAGTTCCACTAACTCTAACTTTTCCCAAGGAAAGACTAGGACTTGAGGAATCATAATTAATTCATCCACTTAACTTACCTTCATAATTAGAGGTTAACAAAGTGGGAAAAAAATCCAATTCTCATTACAATTGATAAGGATAACCAGGATAGGACTTCCAATTTTCATACCTTGCCAAGAGTTTTATTATCTATTTAATTTAATACAATTTACTTTCTTGCCATTTACTATTCTCGCTTTTTATCTTATACATTAAAAACCCCCAATTTACAAACTCATAACCAATAATAAGAACACCTCCCTGTAATTCCTTGAGAAGACGACCCGAGGTTGAAATACTTCGGTTATCAATTTTAAAAGCGGTTTGTTACTTGTGACAACCAAAACTTTTGTAAGAAAGGTTGATTGCTTTGTTTAGTAACTATACTTACAACGAGTATTTATTATAACTTCTAAACCATCAATCTTCAGTTCTTTCAAAATGGCGCCGTTGCCGGAAAATTGCAAACGTGTGCCTTATTATTGGTTATTGTAAATATTTACTTTTTACTTGTTTATTTGTTTTTATTTTTGTTTTTATTTTTGCTTTTTCATAAATTAAGAGGTTATTGGTTTTTATCTAGTTATTAAAAATTTTTCAAAAATTTGTTCTTTGTGTTCATCCTGATCTTCAAGTTGTTCTTAGTTGTTTTCTTCGTTTTGATCTAAAAATTTTAAGTTTGGTGTCATTTTATTGTTTTTCTCTTTCCTCACTAAATTCAAAAATTCAAAATTTAAAACTCAAAATTTAAAATTTCAAAATTCAATTTCCCAAAATTCAAATCTTTTTCAAAAAATTATATCTTTTTCAAAATGTTATCTTATCTTATTTCAAAAAAATGAAATTTCAAAATTCAATATTTAAATTTCAAAAATTTAAAATTTTAGATTTAAAATTTTAAAAATCAAACCTTTTCAAAATTTAAATCTTTTTCAAATTTTTATCTCATACTGTTGACTTTTTGAAAATTCAAATTTTAAAATTTAAAAATTCAAATTTAAAAATTTTTCAAATTTCAAATTTCAAACTTCAAATTTTAAAGTTCAAAATTTAAATTTCAATAACCTTTTAACTTCAATTTTTTTATTTTCGTTTTTAATTTTTATTTGCTACTATGAACTCTCACCCCCATCGCTATGAGTCTGGTTACAATTATGTTGCAGGAAGAAGAAATTACAATGAGAACAGGCATCAAGGTTGGAACAATCAAAGATGGGAGGAGCCACAAGGATTTGATCAACCCTCTTGGCGACAACCACCTCCAATGGACTATCAACAACCACCACCATATGCCTATGAACCATTTCCTCAACACAACTTTGAACCACCACACTCACAAGCCAACTACCACCATTCACCTCCATATGATCCTAACCCTCATCCACCATACCAACCACCTTATGAACCATATGAACCATATATAGAACCACCCCAATTCCAACCCAATTACTCCCAAGAACCACCACCTCCCTATGCATCATGTCCATATCCATCACCCCAAGCATCAACGAAGCAACTCAAAGAAACAATTGAAAAATTTAATGCCACACTTCATCAATTGAATCAAGCAATAAATCAATTAGCTTCCCGACGTTCGGACACTCAAGAAACCCCCATGGCTTCATGTGGACAATCTAATGAAGAACGTAGCATGAAGGAGACATTAGAAACTCCGGTGGACAGTAAGGAGCATGAATTTGTACTGGAACAAGTGGAGGAAGCCGGAATTATTGAAGAAGAAGAGGTAGTTGCAGACTTAGGAGATGCTGAACCTCCATGGGAAAGTCAGGTTATAGAACCTCCTTCCAAGGCGATTGAAATTGATGCTGAGGAGGGTGTACAACCTCCAATGCATATTAAGGACTTGGAAGAGGTCGATCAAGAGATGGAGATTAAAGAAGAAGAAGCACAGCCTCCCATGCCCTCGGTAAGCAATGAAGAAGAGATTAAATTGGAAGAAAGCTACCAAGAAGAAGAGGTTGAAATTGAAGAAGCTTGCAAAGAAGTGGAAGTTGTCAAAGAGCACAAGGGAGTGGAGCTTGAAATCACCTTGCCAAAGTTATTAGAGACCCCTCCCCTAAGTTGCCATCATCCTTCACAACATTCAAGTGGGTAAAATTCATATTCCTTAGCTTTCTAATCCCACTTGAATATGGGCTACTGGAGATGGATGGTCAACTTAGAGCTCTTTGTGGCATAAAGAGTAAGAGGAAGATGGTCAGTGGTAAGAATTGTCCTGCAAGGTTCATTATGGTTGGAAGCTTTAAGTTTAAACGCAAAGGTTGGTGTAAAACTCAACTGAATGGGTCTAGGAAGTTGTTTGGCCGCTTTAGTGAGAATTCAGATTGCTTGCTACCCGGATGGAATCATGATGATCAACACAAAGAAGGGTGTAAAAGCAAAGTTTGGGATCCTGGAGTCTGTTCTGACATTCAGCACACTGGAAGCCTGAGAACCTGTTTAAAACTGCTCAAGGGCTTTACGTGCCTTATTTGGGATCCCGGAGGCCATTGGAATCACAAACATTGGTGGAGATTCCTGGATGAGTTCAAGCACAAGCCACCATAACAGGGAGCTCACCAAATGTCCAACTTAAGGACTTTAACTAAAACTGCTAGGTGGGAGACAACCCACCACGGTATGATCGTTCCTTTTCAATTTTACTTTTAATTTTATTTCGTTTTGTTTGAGTTTTATTTTATTTTATTTCATTGAACCTGGAATTTCTCATAACATCCATATCATTTTGCATCCTGCATAAAAAAAAAAAAAAGAGAAGCACGCACGCGATGCGGTAGCGTCGCTGACGCGTCTGCGTTATGTGGGAAAAATGACTCCCACGCGACCGCGTCACCCATGCGGCCGCGTGACCTGGAAATCGACGTAAGAAAGGTTGCACGACCGAAAGTTGTGTGAGAGTGGTGCTGGACTGGTGCTGATCGCATAAGCCTTACCACGCGGACGCATGGCTCACGCATCCGCGTCATATCCCTATGATGGCCACTCACGCGATCGTGTCGACCACGCGACCGCGTCACCCTGGATTTTGGCAAAACTAAGTTTTGAACAGAGAGTTGTGTGAGCGCGAGGCTGCACTCGCCAATCGCACAAATCAGGCCACGCGTCCGCGTTGCCTGACCTTATCGCGCACAACGCGACCGCGTCACCCACGCGACCGCGTCGCCAGCATCACACAATCTATCCAGATTAGTGCCAATTATCTTATCTCTTCTTCTCTAATCCTAATTTCTTCTATCTTTTCTTCTTTCTTCTTTCTTTCCCACTTCCTTTTTCTTAATCATCCTTCTTCACTTCCATTCTATTTCATTTAATTTATTTGCATACTTTCATTCATTGCATTACTTTCATTGGTGTTAGCAATTTATTTGGGTCATTATTTTTTATATATTTTTATGGATTATTCAAGATTTGTTTGACAATTATATATTACTTTTTAAAGGGTTGCTTGCATGTTCAATTTAATACTTTCAATAGCTTATTTACCATGCATGCTATGTGTTTGTGAAAAAGCTCATATGGCATTATGCATTTTTCTAGATTATTCCATTCTACTATTCTGATGTCCGTTTTTCACAAATTCCCTTTTTATATTTTATTAATTTAATATAATTGTTCTTACAAACAGGTTGTTAGTATGAAAGACTTAGTAATTTAAATTGGACATTAAAAGCTTGATCTATGCTACTCATGCCTTTGCCTGCATGCTAATAAACACCTTGCATTTAATTGTCTTCATATGCACTGCTATATTCCCGTTTATGATTTTTCACATGTAGTCATGACCATGTGTTAACATCATTTATCTTTTAATGTGCATTAATTACCACCTCTCCTATTCTCTTCCTTGCTCTATCCCTTTGAATTTAAGTTACTTTCTTCTTCCCTTTTCAGGATGGCCACCAAGAAAGGTAAAGAGAAAGCTACTTCCAAACCACCGGCAAGGAAAGGAACAAAAAGAGCCCCAGCTGAGGATCCACAACCCCCGTCCACTTGCACATCTTAGCATGCACCGAGGACAGTGCAATCTTTAAGTGTGGGGAGGTCGATACCGATCTCCATGGGTTAGTTACCTTCTTTTCAACACCAATACTCTTATTTTCTTTATTTGTTCATTGTTGCATCTGCATATTTGATTGCATGTTTATTTGATTTTGTGCATTTAGTTAAAGTAATAAAATTCTTTTAAGACCCTATCTTTGAAAATTTTCACTAATTTAAATTGAAAAAAAATTTTATGTTAAAACTTGTTTGAAGTTGTATTTGGAACATGGTTTTTGAGCCAAAGAACACACAACCTGTGAGATTTTGAGCTTATTTACATGATTACATTATTTAACCATAAATTTTTATTCTTGTGTGTTTTCTTCACTATGATTGCAACGTTTGCTTTGTTCCATTCTATATGTCCAATATTTAGTGTATTTACATGCTTGCATATGATTGAGGCCATTATTTGATTTTTACTCACTTATCCCAAATAAGCCTACCTTTTCAATCACATTTGTTTGCCACCTTGAGCCTTTTTAATCCCATTTATTCTATATTTTACCACATCACTAGCCTTAAGCAGAAAACAAAGTAAATGCCCCAATTGAATCTTTGGTTAGCTTAAGATAGAGATTGTGCATCAACTAAGTGTGGGGAAATTATGGGAACATGGGTTAATAAGGGAATGTGTTATATTTTTAATTTGATAAAATATTTGGAATTTGGGTACCTACTCATGTGAGACTAGAAAAATTAAAAATCTATGTGCATTGATAAGTTATGTTTATTTTTCTATTTAAAAAAAGAAAAAAAGAAAAAAAAGGAAAAAAAAGCGAAAGAGAAAAAGAAAAGAAAAAGAGCAAATTAAATAAGGGGACAAAATTATCCCAATGTTAAATTAATGAAAAAAATTAATGCGTATGTGATAAAATTAAAGAAAAGTTGATACATGAGTATGTGATACAAAAGTGAGAATTTTGGGTAGCTAGGCATGAATTAGAATTATATAGAGAATATGTATGTTAGGTGAAAGCTTAGGTTAATTAAAGATTCAATTTATAGCTCACTTAACCATATATATATATACCCTCACCCTTACCTTAGCCCCATTACAACCTTGAAAAGACCTCATGATGTTTGCATTGGTACATTAAATATTTGTTGATTGGTTAGATGAAGAACAAAGTTTAGAAAGCATGATTAGAGAAGAGTAGAGTAAATTATCCTGTACACTTGAGTGATTAGAGTGCATATACACTACTAGTAAGGGTTCAATGCTTAATTATATGTTCCCTGCTTTCATAAACTATCTTCCTACAAGTTTACTTGTCTTTTATTGTATGATTTAGATTAGTGGAATTTGATTTATATTTGTCTTGAAAAGCTTATTTACTTTTAACCAAGTAGGTAGAAACATTTTGTATTTAGTTGCATTCATAAGTTGCATTTCATACATTCTACCATTCCTCTTCACCCCTTTATAGTTTCTCTTGAGCTTAGCATGAGGACATGCTATTGTTTAAGTGTGGGGAGGTTGATAGACCACTATTTTATGGTTTATCTTATGCTCAATTGAGTGGATTTTATCAACTCTTTACCCACTTATTCTTACTATTTGCATGGTTTTACATTTGCCTTCCTAATTATGTGCTTTGATTGAAAACATGCTTCTTTGGCCTTAAGTTCCCTATGTTTAATCCTCTCTTATTACCATTAGATACCTTGATATGTGTGTTAAGTGTTTTCAGAGATTACAGGGCAGGAATGGCTTAGAGGATGGAAAGGAAGCATGCAAAAGTGGAAGGAATACAAGAAGTTGGAGAAATTGCTAAGCTGCCCAGCCTGACCTCTTTGCACTCAAACGACTATAACTTTAGCCGCAGAGGTCCAAACGACGCGGTTCCAGTTGAGTTGGAAAGCTAACGTCCGGGGCTTCGATTTGATATATAATATGCCATAGTTGCCCTGACGCTAGGCGACGCAAACGTGTGATCCATGCGGACGCATCGCAGTTCCGAAAATCAGCGTGGCAGATTTCTTCTCCAGCAATTTCTGGGCTGTTTCTGACCCAGTTCTCGGCCCAAAAAATACAGATTAGAGGCTATAAAGTGGGAGAATACATCCATCCATAAAAATAAGCTTGCACATTCACAATTTTAGGTGTAGATATAGTTTTTAGAGAGAGAGGTTCTCTCCTCTCTCTTAGGATTTAGTTTTAGGATTTAAGATTATTTCTTCTTCATCACAGGTTCAATGTTCCTTTTATTTGTTTTTCTAATTTAATTTATGAACTCTTCCATGTTACATTTGATATCTTTATTAGTGCTAGTTGAGGTATTTCAGAATTATGATTGCTTTCTTTTATTTATTATATAAATAATTTGGATTTTTCCCTTTTGGCTTTGGTTGAGTCATTGGAGACTCTTGAGTTATCAAACTCATTGTTAATTGAAAATTGGAATTCTTCAAGAATTAATTCGAGTTCCACTAACTCTAACTTTTCCCAAGGAAAGACTAGGACTTGAGGAATCAGAATTAATTCATCCACTTAACTTACCTTCATAATTAGAGGTTAACAAAGTGGGAGAAAAATCCGATTCTCATTACAATTGATAAGGATAACCAGGATAGGACTTCCAGTTTTTATACCTTGCCAAGAGTTTTATTATCTATTTAATTTAATACAATTTACTTTCTTGCCATTTACTATTCTCGCTTTTTATCTTATACATTAAAAACCCCCAATTTACAAATTCATAACCAATAATAAGAACACCTCCCTGCAATTCCTTGAGAAGACGACCCGAGGTTGAAATACTTCGGTTATCAATTTTAAAAGGGGTTTGTTACTTGTGACAACCAAAACTTTTGTAAGAAAGGTTGATTGCTTGGTTTAGTAACTATACTTACAACGAGTATTTATTATAACTTCTAAACCATCAATCTTCAGTTCTTTCAACGAATTAAAACACTAATTTTAAAGATTTTTTGAATATGAATTATCGCTGGGGGCAAGCTCATCCGGAACTTTCACAGTGTCCGGCCACACTTACGACATATGATCAACAGAGTATCGAGTCTCAACCTGGAATACGTGGTGGCAAGCCACGGTACTTTACCCAAGAAAACTCGTATCTTAGATAATCATTTCACATTCATTCATTAACATTTCATAATCATTTATATGTCTATAACATCACTTATACATCATAATATTGCATTTTTTCACATAACTCATCATAACCCGGAGCAAGTGGGGCGAAACCACAACGCTTGTGTCTACCCGGGGAGCCTCTATACTAACCAACCTAGAGTAAGTGGGCCGAGACCACAACCTTTGCATCTACCTAGAAGGTACGTTCTCATATGCGTAGGAGGAACAAAGGAGGGGATTCTAACCTCCCACCATCTCGTTGGGGGCGATTTTACAATACCAGGAGGAACAAGGAAGGGGATCCTCACCTTCCACCATCTCCTGGGGTCGCACTTTCGAGAAAGAGCACCCATATGTAACATTTATTCCTTTCTTTATCCAGTTTCATAATTCAAGTAATATATATATATATACATATGCACCCTTCCTCCTCATACCTAAATCATCACTTTTCAAACTTCTTCATCTCCAAGTTACCACCTATTCCTAGCTCCATCTTACTACTAGGCATACTACTAAGATCTAGGGTTAGAAGAGTAGAAAATAGAGGTTTAGAGGTTTAAAATCATGTTTAAAGCACTAAAATCCCATTTGCTGAGAACAGGGGTCACGCGTACGCGTGGGAGTGCATTACTGAAATGTCACGTGTACACGTGGGCCAAGCGTACTCATGGGCATGCATTTTTGCCCATTTCTCGTACGCATAGCCTTGTCCGTGTACGCATGTACAATGAAGGGTATGCATACGCATACACTGCAGATTGACCAGAAATGGCTAAGTCTGCAGAATTTCAGTTTCGCCCTCCGAACTTCCGACGCGCATAACTTTTTCGTTTTAAAATATTTTTCATTCGTTTTTTAAACGGCGTAAACTTCACAGACCCAATTTTCAAAAGAAACAAGTTTGAAACAAATTGGGTTCTGGAAGCCAAGTTATGGCTCACCGAAGTTCGGCTAAAAATCAGTTTTTCACAAAAAACCTCAAACCTCAATTTTCATTAAAACCAAACTCAATTCCCACTTCCTATACATGTATCCAGCACAACAACATACCATTTAAAATGCCAAAACCTCCACATCCCAACTCAATCAATTATACTCCTATATACACAATCTCATATACAAATTACTCAACTAACCAACAAGATCATCATCATTCAACACATATACATGTTCATTTCTTAATACCTTGTCAATTATCACTAATCATCGTATAGCATTATACTCCATCACCAACATCAATTACCAAGCTAATAATAAACCAATTTCATCAATTATTATCAAAGTACTAAACATTTAACGCATTCATACATTCACACCTAGCCTATGGTCATCTAGCCTAAGTTTTCACAAAACCTTATATATTAAATACGAGAAACCAAAATCATACCTTGGCCGATTTCCTTGTATAACCCAAGAGCACCACCAAAATGTCCAAAATTCATCCCCAAGAATCCAAACTAATGACACCCAAAGCTCCACCAAGTCTCCAATTTATATACTTACACACCTAATTCACATTACCACACTTATATACTAAATTCAATACCTAAACTCACATAAGCTAAGAATTTGCAAGGTTTTGAGAGTTTTCACCTTATATGTGTCTTGATTGAATAAGGACCCATAAATTTCTCAAGCTAATTTAAGCCTAAACATCAAGGCATCAAGTTTTAACAATTAAACCCTCAAAATTTCAAAGACCAAGGGAATTGAGAGGCTGAGACAAGAGATGAAATTTCTTATCAAAATTGGCTATCGGACTTTATAGAGCTCGACGCGCTGGACGCGTGGCCGCAAACGGTGTGGCGATTGGAGCTCCGAATCAAAAGTTATTGGAATTTGAAACAAGAACAAGGGTTTGAAGCTTGTGTTCTTCCCCTCTCCTTGTTTCCCAGCGTGAATTGGTGAAATGGGGAAGGAGATGAGCTGATGCTCATTCTATTTAATGAGTTGGTTGGGCCCACGGGCCCGGTTTGGGTTCGGTTCAGTCTATTTGGCCCCAATTTTGGGCCAAATTCTTTGAAATTAGTGTCAAAATTCTTGTTTTAATTAGTTCTATCCTATTTTACTATAAAATTCACATTTCTAATCTCTTTTATTAAAAAGTAATTTATTGATTAATTATTTGCTAATTTTACGGGGTTTACATTATTCCCCTCTCTTTTTCTTCTAAATTCCAGTTTCCCAAACGCATGCCATTTATATCCTTTTCTTTTGTTAAAAGCCCCATTGAAGTAAATCGTTTTATGGGACTAGGGTTTTTGAAGTTTTTAATTTGTAATTTCCTTGTTTTCAAGGTGACAGCAGTGGTAGTGGTGGTGCGTCAGAGAAACTAGTGACGACAACAAAGGATTCCAAGGAATTGCGTGCTCCAGAGGAATGGATTATTTGGAACCACATTTGATGTGGAAACTGGGGAATGGATTGAATTTTCATCAGGTATTGGAGCAGGTACGTTGTTTTGAACTGTGATAATTTTTCATCTTTCAGTATGTGTTTTCTAGCTTAGCAATTGCATTATCCGTTGATTTTAATATGAATATGCTGCTGCTGTTTATAGTAATGCTGTTTGATACCCTAAGATACTTTCATCCTAACCCACAAATGCTAATGAACTGTCCTATATATTTCTTGTGTAAATTTTTTTCCTGAATTATTTTTCGGGGGTTGATTCCTTTTACGAGTATCTACTTAAAGTTTATATCCTTTTCAGGAAGGAAGACTTTCTAGAGAATGTTTCATTCCGCTTAAGTTGCTCTGCAGAAATATTTTAGATATGGACCTTTTTTTTTAACTCAATATCCATTGAGAAGCAATGTTGAGGAGATTACATTCTTGTGATTGAAACAGTTTGTTTTTGGGTTTTTTGGGCAAGATGTGTGTCCAGAGATGAGTTCCTTTGATGTGAATAATGGAATAAGTAACAGATAGGATCTTCTATATCTTTCTTTCATATATGTGTACATCATATTTGAGAATTTTGTAACTATGATCATACTTTTGTCTTTCTTTTTTTAGATTGTGCCTACTACAAAGGGCCAAGCACTAGCTGATGAGTATGGAATTAAATTCTTCGATACTGTCAGTGAGACTAATGTATACTTGAGAATGTTGACACTGACTCTAAGGCGGAGGTATTTGAACAGTTGAATTTCCCTTCCCTTGAATACAAGGATAGGTTTGTGTTTGAATAATTCTCTCTATAGAGCTGAATATCTAATGATGTATTTTTGTTACAGGCTTTTGGAAACAAAATCAACCAACAAGATTAGGTAGCTGGGGCAGGGCAAGTAGCACCAAAGTCGGCATGCTGTGGTTGAACAGAGAACACTACGATCCTAGAATTAGAAGAGTGAAAATATTTGTATGATAATGATTCATATCTTGCGCTTCCTATGTTCATTCTTCCATAATTTCCAACTTGTTAAGAAGTTATATTAATCTAAAGCTAGATATGTATTTGTGTAATTGCTCCTTAAGTTATATTAAATTAAAACAAAAAACAAAAAATAGATTTACAGGGTCCGAGGGAGTTAGGAACTCTATGGCACTCCGTGCCGTTCTCCTGCTTCGTCACTCCGGCAAGACACTCACACTCACCTCTTCGTGGTCATGTTCGCGGCGCGCCACACTCTCTTCCGCTTCCTGTTGCTGCCGACAAAGGAAGCAAGCTCCGGCGCCGCCGCCGCCGTCCCCGAAGAAGGTGCCGTTCAGAGTTTTGGTTCACGGGAAGACGCTAGAAGATCCATATCATTGGATGTCCAACACCGACGATCCCAATCTGTTGGACCATCTCCACCGCGAAAATTCCTACGCCGAAGCCTTCATGGCTGACGCCCTCCCTCTGCAGTCTGCCTTGGCTTCCGAGATGAAACGACGAATCCCCGCCGCCGTTTCCACTCCCCCGGAGCGTTGGGGACCCTGGTCTGTGCTATTACCATTTTACCCTCATTTTACTGTGTACTTAAGAAGAGCCTTAGAAACTATCAAACTAGAAAGCATGTTGAAAACAAATTGACTTTTTCATAGGAACAACAGTTGCTTGTTTCTTCATGCCGTTACCACTAACAGATCTTTTATGGGCATAATGGGTGGGAATCACGGATTACAGTTGCTACTGTTGGTATTCTTACTTCACCAACGGCTTTGTAGTTGATAGCCAGTTCTAAGTTCAATTCTATGCTGCTACACATAATATACCGTTTCATTAGAGTTTAGTTACTTTATATATAAACTTAGTCGATTGCATTTTCTCTTTGTTTGCATTTTTTCTTTGTCTTGATCAGGATGTATTACCAATACATTCCAGAGGGAAGGGAATATCCTGTACTGTGTAGGAAGCTGGAAAATGAGAGCAGTGGTTGGCTGGCGGCTTTTCGTCGTTATGGATTGGCAAGACCTAAAAGGGAGGAAATTTTGCTTGACTGGAATGAACTTGCAGAGAAATATGGCAAGTTTCTTCTAGCATTTGCAGTGCAATATTTTTTTTTTAATTTTTAATTTCACACTTTTGTGCTGTTTGTATTTTCATTCCTTTCCTTTCTGCGGTACAAGTAATGAGTGTTGGCACTTCACATTCTAACGTTTGATCCTTTGGCCAAGTTCCTTGGGATACTTTCACTTTCACATTGTTTACATTGTTATGGTTGAGAGGCCGAGTTTAACCATTTTTCTTCCTTTCCAGTTAATGATGATTGATGTTCCTAGTCAATATTGTAGGGTATGTCCATGTTGGTACATGTAGGGTTTCACCAGACCACAACTATCTTGCATTCACAGTTGATATTTCTGGGGCTGAGCAGTTCATGCTTAAAGTTAAAGACCTCAGAACTGGATTGATAGACCCAAAGTTGGCAGCTGATGGTGTTGTTAGCCTGGCATGGGCTCGAGATGCAACTTCTTTGTTTTATACTCTGTCAGATGAAAACCAGAGACCTTACAGGCAAAATCTCATTATAGACTTTCATTTCCACCTGGATATCCCCATTTTTATGCTTTTGTTTTTTAAAAAAAAAAAGATTATGGGAGGAAATCAGGAAATTGATTTTGATCTAAGACAATATACTAACATTCATAAGTATGATATTATTTCAGAGTTCTATGTAGAAGACTTGGATGCGGTCCTTCGAATGACCTCCCAGTATTTACAGAAAGTGATCCCAGTTTTTGTGTTGACATAACAAGCACAAAAGATGGCAAGTTCATAACGGTGAATTCAAACTCAAGGACATCATCCGAGGAAGGAACTTATATATCTCCTTTTTGTGAATGAATAATAAGAATATTTCTTTCTACTGATGTGTTGATCTTAATGTTCATTACAGGTTTATGTTATAAATGCAGCCAATCCAATGGAAGGGATACAAAGGATATGTAAACGTACTTCTGGTGTACAGTACTTTGTGGAACATCACACTGGTTTATTTTATATCCTTACCAACTCTCCAATGCCCGATTCTAGGTGGTCTGGTGATGGTTACTACCTGGTCCGATGCCAAGTTGAAGATATAGAGTCAACTAAATGGCTGGTCATGTTTGTTCAACTTCATTCATCTTGCTTTCATGTTCTTTGTTCTCTCTGTTTAGTGTTAAAGTTATAGTGGATCTTGAATCCCTCTTTAATATGCTTATGTTTTTCTTCAGAACATCATCCTCCCTGATGATGATACGAGCATACGTGACATGGACATTTTTAGTGGACATTTGGTTCTTTCCCTCAATAAAAGAGGTTTTCCTTTGTTATGTTCCTTGAATCTTCCCATGCAAAGTGATTTGAAGGTATATGAACTGCTGCTTCACTAACATAATTGTTTAGTGATAAGGAAGAATATGCTCTATGAACATAGGATAACTAAAGAGAACCATCCAGAAATCTATGTTGTCTCTGCCTAAATTCTCACAAGGCATCTTTAAAAATATTAAATTTTATTCCATGGGTCCGCCCCAATGACATATCACTGCACCATGTACACAAAGTCACAAATAGATTTGGCAGGTTTCTGCTTTCTTTTTTCCCTCTTAAATTTTTTCCAATGGGACCAGAACATTCCATAAAAGTTAATGTTCAAGTTCAAATTGATGGGGGGTGCAATTTGCTGGTCGCAACATTTTTGCTGGAGTTGCAATTTGCAACTTGTTTTGACATTTGTACCTTGAGTTTCTTTTCTTGAATTTATCTATGGTAAATTTAGCATAAAGCACCATTAAGGTGAAATATGAATATAATACCATATGCCAGTTTAAACTGGCAGTAACATTGATATTTTACCTTAAATTTTGCAGTATCAGGTATATATTCAAGACCTGAAACCATGGTACTTTCCTCAGCCATCTAGCTCATGCAGTGCGATTCCTGGTTCGAATCATGACTTTCTGAATTCAGAGTATCGTGTGGTGCTCTCATCACCTGTGGTATGACCAGCTACACAACTACACACAACATTTGCTGAAAAATGGACAGGCTCTGATTTTTCTTTTTAAATTATGGTTCATGTTATTCATGTTGGTTATAATTTTCTTTTTTTCCCTTTGCCTTATGAAGATATTCACCCTATATGGATTACGGTAAGTGGTAATTCACTCTGATGCTGTCAGAAATTTAAAAAATGAAGTTTGCAAAACATCAATATGTGTATGGTTAATAAACAAACCATGGTTGTCTAGGGCCAAAGCAACCTTTTCTCACTTCTGCTCAAACTATGGTTTAAGGCTAAGAATCATGTCAAAATGCTCAACTTGATTTTGCCAAACAAAATTTGAAACACGGTATACATATCCCAAACCATGGTTTGAACGCACCCATTGCCAAAACATAAACACATGCTACATTAATAAAAAGAACATTGATTCTAAGCTTCCTTTGAAGTTGTATGTTGTTTATATGATGACATCTTAGTGCTATATAACATTGATTCTAGGAGTTGAGCCTCCAGCGTATTTGGTCGTGGATTAGTTGAGCTTCGGACTTTGTACTTTATAGTTGCATCATGAAATCTTTGGATTGACGCATGGAAGTGATTGTTTAATTCCTCTGCTTGCATTAAAAGTATCATATTTTAAATTTCATTCTTTTCCTCTTTTGGGTTGGAATTGTCAGATGCCTGATGTAATTGTTGATTATGACATGTCAAGACATACATATTCAGTTGTGCAGCAAGAGGAAGTAAATTGTGTTTCTACTGGCCAGTTTTGCATTCAATCTTTGGAGCTACATGAGAATAAAATTCATGAGGCATATAATAAGAAAGAATGTATCATGAATTCTGAATCACAGATTTGGAAGGACCTTTCTCGAATATACTGTTTGCAGAGGGAGGAAGTTATTTCTCATGATGGTGTAAAGGTTCCACTTACCATTGTGTACTCGAGAGAATTGTGGCAGCAGGATAAATCCCCAGGTCTTTTAGTAGGTTATGGAGCTTATGGAGAAGATTTGGATAAGGGCTGGTGTTCAGATCGGCTTAGTTTACTGGATCGAGGTTGGGTAGTGGCATTTGCTGATGTCAGGTTGGTTTCTTGATATTGGTTCCGTATCTGTCCTAGGGTTCCTTATGGTCTAATGTATAAAGTACTGCCTTTTTCCTTTATGATATGCACACAACTGACACAAGTTAGGATCATGAATCTTTTTACAGATATAACAATTCATGTGTCTCTTCCTATAAGTTTAAGCTTTTGGAAGAAGTAATTTCATGACATGGTATGGTATCAGAGTTTTTAAGACCAAAAGGTTTAGAGTTTGATCTTTGTTGACTCAAAAGAAAATTTCAGCATAAGGCAAATGGAAACAAAAAAAAAATGTATGCAAATTTCACACAAACCCAAAAGTGGCTCGTGTGAGGAGGTGTGTTAGAAATATAACTATTCATGTGCCTCTTCCTATGCTTAGTTTTTTTGAGGAGTGATTTCATGACAAAACTGAATATTTTTCCCTCTAGCTGTTCTTATGTAGACCTCTCTATCTTAGATAAATATGCAGTCTTTCTTAAGATATTTCGAGCTTTTTTGTTTGTTAATTATCTGACAGTGTGTGTTGTGCCAGAGGAGGTGGTGGTGGTAATTCGTCATGGCACAGGTCTGGGAGTGGGTTAAACAAGCACAATTCAATACTTGACTTTGTATCTTGTGGTAACTATCTAGTTAGTGAGGGTTATGTTCAGAGTGATCAGCTTGGTGCCATTGCATGGAGTGCAGGCTGTGTTGTTGTTGGTGCAGCTATGAACATGTATCCACAACTCTTCCGTTCTGCCATATTAAAGGTTAGTAATGCATTAGCAATTGTGATTCTTAAACTTATTTTGAAGTTTAGATTTTCAGACCTGGTGCTAACAGATATTTGGACCTTTCAAATTTGAGTTCTTGATTATATTTTTCCCTCTTCTCTTATTTGTTGCAATTTTATTTTATTTTATTTTTTACTTTGTGGCAAAAATACTGAAGGTAGGAAGTGGAATTATTAAAGCCATTATAAATTTAATAAATAAATAACACCAAAGCCTTTTTACTCTAAAGATTTGGTCATGTCAGAAAAACCGCAGCACTTTGGTATTGAAGTTTTTGATTGGAACTACCAAAACATGTCAGGTTTTGACAAAAAGATAACCTTGTAAGTTGATCATTGGATAGTGGACACCCAAGATTAAAAGGTTCAACCAATTAAGTCTGCAAATATGTTGTACAAGTCCTTTTTGTTTTGGACCAATGGTGGCTCAAAGATTTGAACCTATTATCAAATACTGTAAGTTATCCAAATGCCTTACGAGTAGCCTGTTCCTTGCAACTTTGTTGTATAACTTGTTGATTCTCCACATGTTTGTGTTTTCCATAAAGTAAAACATGATTTTCCTTTTGAAACATGATCTTGATTCTTGCATACATGTTTATGTACTGCACATTTTTCATACACTGTTGTGCCAAATGATATATCCCTTGCTTTCTTTGATCTAATTTAAGATTAACAAATTGTGGTGATAACTAATATATTAATTACATGAAGTTCCTTATTCTGACTAGCGCTGAGTTCTATGTTTGAATTCATCCATAAATTCATATTCATATTTGAAAAATTTTATCCTGATGATGAATTGGGTTATATATCAGGTACCATTTCTTGATGTATGCAACACATTGTTGGATCCTAGTTTGCCCCTCACAGTCTTAGACTATGAAGAATTTGGAAATCCGAAAATACAGTCAAACTTTGATTCTATTTTTAGTTATTCTCCTTATGACAACATTCCTCAACGCAGTTGCTTTCCTTCTGTTTTGGTTACAGTGGCAGTCAATGATTCAAGGCAATTTTCACCTATCACCCATCATCGAGTGTTGCCATATATGTTTTCATGGCATGAATTCTTTGGCTTCTAATTTAATGGCTATTTGTTCTGAAATTTGATTTTTAGCATTTGACATTCTTTCTCAGGGTTGGAGTTTGGGAAGGTGCAAAGTGGGTGGCTAAAGTACGAGACAGTACATGCCCTAATTGTTCTCGTTCAGTTATCATGAAAACAAGTATGATAGGAGGTCATTTTGGCGAAGGTGGTCACCATAGTCAATGTGACGAAACAGCTTATGAGTATGCTTTCCTCATGAAAACTTTTGGGATCTTAAAGGATTAAGTAAATTTTACGAGTACGGCTGTTGGAAGGTTATTTTTTAATTAGTTTGAAGAGTTCCATTTCTAGGCCAAGGAAGAGTTATATACTTAGCGCAAAGCAAGAATTAGGCCTTGGAGATTCAGGTAACTTTTAGTCCAAGCTTACTTTGTATCTTTGTAGTTAAATAAAATTGCTCACTAGCATCATTCTTTTGAAGCAAAAAAATTGGATTTATATAAACTTCATTTTTCATTGATCTTAAAATTTCCACTGGTTTCTCCTTGATAAGGTTTGATTTGTTGCACTCTTCCAAGATATGCAATTGTATGTTTGCTGGAGTTAGCAACATAATGTTAAATGCTTTCTATTCTTTTGATATGAAGAGACCTCATAAACTAACTTGGAAAGTTAAATATTTTACTGTGGAGAAACTTCCTTTCTGTGTTCACTCTGCAAAATCCTCCAACCCTGTGAGGTGGCGATGGAACCGGAGATTGTGATAGACCCGGATTACGGATTGTGTTTCCCATTTGCTAATTTAGATATGTATTTTTAGAATTTGCCATTGGACTTTGGAGTATGGACTTTTGATACTTGAAAAAGACGCGTGTTTGTCTATTAGATAATTCTAAGTCTAGGTCTAGTTTTCTTGATTAAATTGTTGAGTTAATCACCCATTCACCATGCACAACCAGAAATAGTCACTTTTCAAGGACTAAGTTAATGTAAAAAATGTGACTATATTATTATCACATGAATCTTTCATTGACTAAATTGCATATACACTCTATTGTCAAATATTTACAAAAATAATTTTCTTGATTCATTCGAGGCGTATTATTTGTAGGAAAAATTTATATAACATGTTAGAAGTCTTTTTTATTACATACCTTATTGTAAAGATGTCTGATTGGGAATAAAAATAGGGTGAAGATTTTTATTCACGAGTATGACATGTGAAATTACTTAGACATCCATGAATCCCAACCAATCATAATACCTGAAAAAGATGTCAGATTGGGAATAAAAATATGGTGAAGATTTTTATTCACGAGTATGACATGTGAAATTACTTAGACATCCATGAATCCCAACCAATCATAATACTTGAATGAAAGGGTTAAGTATGATTTTGGTTCTTAAGGTAGGATTTGAAAATTTTTTTTTGTCCCAAACTTTTTTTGCTTACAAAATTGTCTTTAAAATTTAACTTAGTTTTAAAATTGTCATTCGGACTAAAATACCCTTTCCCTTCTTTTTCAAAATCAACCAGAAGTAGAGGCAGAAGCAGAATCAATAACAACAAGAAACAGAAGAACAACAATGGATAATGGAATCAAAGTAACAACAAAAATAGAACAAGAAGCAGAAGCAGAAGCAACAACAATGAAACAACAATCAAAATCAGAAGAACAACAACAATGGATAATGGAATCAGAACAACTGGCAAGGAGGACGAAGAGCAGCGGCGACCGGCGAGGAGCATCGACGATCGTCCAACCTTGCGAATTTGCTGGCGTCAAAGTGACCCCACTCCAGCGGCGGCGACGGAACATGGCTCGATGGCAACTGACGACGGCGATTCGCGATGAGGACGACAGCATGGCGTGGTGAGCTGGAAGCGGTCTCCCTCAGCGCCTCCGTTCCTTTCTTCTCTTCCTCTCTGCTTCTCTTTCTCTCTCCTTCTGCTCTCTCCTCTCGTGCCGTTAGTGTGAGTGCGCTGAGGAAGAAAGGAAACGGCGAGATCTGGCGGTGAGATCCAGTGGCGAGGATCGAACGACGAGGAGTAGCGGCGGCGGCGAGGACCGAATGACGAGAAGCAGCGGCAGTGGATTCCCTTCCCCCTCTTCTTCCCTGGAAACCCCCTCGAAGCGTGATTCCCTTTCCCAGTTCCCCCTTTCCCCGTTTTCTTTTTTTTTTCTTTTATTTTTTTTAGTTAGGGGTAATTTGGTAATAAAAATAAAAAATTTGGTAAAAAGAACGATTTTAAAATTAAGTTAAACCTTAGGGACGATTTTGTAAATAAAAAAAGGTTGGGGACGAAAAAAATTTCCCGCCACAACCTTAGAGACCAAAATCGTACTTAACTCTGAATGAAATATGTTGCACCCAACAATAACGAGATTCACATGAATTGTAAAAGAGCAATGACTAGTGATTTAGTGCGGAGAAAAAAACTAAATGAGAAAATCTAGGAACCAACTAGGGTACCAGTCAACTCTAACCAACTACAATGTGAGCAGTACAAAAAGGTCTAATAACACAAAAAACTCCTAAACTTGACCCTAAAATTAATCAAAACACGTAAATTCCTTCCTTCTGATGAGTGGATAATTTATATCCTTTTTGACATTGTTTTTACATAGTTTTTAGTATGTTTTAGTTACTTTTTATTATATTTTTGTTAGTTTTTATTCAAAAATCACATTTCTGGACTTTACTATGAGTTTGTATGTTTTTCTGTAATTTCAGGTATTTTTTGGCTGAAATTGAGGGACCTGAGCAAAAATCTTATTCAGAGGCTGAAAAAGGACTGCAGATGCTGTTGGATTTTGACCCTCCTGCACTCGAAGAGGATTTTCTGGAGCTACAGAAGCCCAATTGGCGCGATCTCAATTGCGTTGGAAAGTAGACATCCTGGACTTTTCAGCAATATATAATAGTCTATACTTTGCCCGAGATTTGATGATCCAAACTGGCACTAAAAGCCAGCCTAAAACTTTTTGGCGTAAAACGCCAAAACTGGCACCAGAATTGGAGTTAAATGCCCAAACTGGCACCCAAGCTGGCGCTTAACTCCAAGAACAGCCTATGCACGTGAAAGCTTCAATACTCAACACAAGCATACACCAAGTGGGCCCCAGAAGTGGATTTCTGCACTATCTGCACTTAGTTACTCATTTTCTGTAAACCTAAGTTACTAGTTTAGTATAAATAGCACTTTTTACTATTGTATTCGTATCTTTTGATGAACTTTATCATCTTAGTACTTGGAGGCTGGCCACACGGCCATGCCTAGACCTTTTTCTCTTGTGTATTTTCTACGGTGGAGTTTCTACACCTTATAGATTAAAGTGTGGAGCTCTGCTGTTCTTCATGAATTAATGCAAGTACTATTGTTTCTCTTTCAATTCACGCCTACTTCTTCTCCAAGATATACTCTCGTACTTAATTCAGTTAAGTCAGAATGAAGGGGTGACCCATGAAAATCACCCACTATCTTCGTTACTCGCTTAGCCAAGATCCGCGTGCCTGACAACCACAAAGCGGTCTACATGATGTTCAACGTAGTCATTGGACAACAACCGGAGTATATTCTCTTGGGTCTCTAATACACAGACTGAGTCCGTGAGATTAGGATCTTCGTGGTATAGGCTAGAACCATTAGCAGCCATTCCTGAGATCTGGAAAGTCTAAACCTTGTCTGTGGTATTCCGAGTAGGATCTGGGAAGGGATGACTGTGACGAGCTTCAAACTTGCGAATGTTGGGCGCAGTGACAGTGTGCAAAAGGATAAGGTTCCTATTCCGACACTAGTGAGAACTGACAGATGATTAGCCGTGCGGTAGCTGTACCTGGTATTTTTCATCAAAGACGAGAAATCCGACAGTGGATTAGCCGTGCAGATATCGTACCTGGTATTTTTCATCCGAGAGGATCATACAGCTTCCCAAGGAAGGGAGCACGCATGATTGGAAGAAGACAATAGGAAAGTAGAGGTTCAGAAGCAACAAAGCATCTCCAAACGCTTATCTAAAATTTCCACCAATGAATTACATAAGTACCTTTATTTTATTTTATGTTTTATTTATCTTTTAATTATCTAAACCTCATAACCAACTGAATCCGCTTGACTGAGATTTACAAGATGACCATAGCTTGCTTCAAGCCGACAATCTCCGTGGGATCGACCCTTACTCACGTAAGGTATTACTTGGACGACCCAGTGCACTTGCTGGTTAGTTGTGCGGAGTTGTGAAAAGTGTAAATCACAATTTCGTGCACCAAGTTTTTGGCGCCGTTGCCGGGGATTGTTCAAGTTTGGACAACTGACGGTTCATCTTGTTGCTTAGATTAGGTAATTTTATTTTATATTTAAGCTTTTTATTTTTATTTTCGAAAAAAAATAAATACAAAAAAAAAAGATTTTCGAAAAAAATTGTGTTCTTCAGAATTTTTAAGAATGAATTCTAGAGCTTCATGAGATATGTTGAAACCTGGCTGGCTGTTATGCCATATCTAATCTTTTGGACTGAGGTTTCCACTTTCCATGGTAAAGAGGACATGCTTGTATGTGTTATGTTAAAGCTTGGCTGGCCATTTGACCATGTCTAATTCTTTTGGACCGGAGCTTTAGAATAACATTGCATGAGCCTTTGGATTCTCAATTAAAATTCTGTGCTGAAGCTTGGCTGGCCATTGGCCATGTCTATTTTTTTGGACCGAAGCTTTAGACTAACATTACTGGAATCCTGGAATTCTTATTAAAAATTTTGAATTTCTTTATTTTCTTTTTCCAAAAAATTTTTTGAAAAATACAAAAAAATTTAATAAAATCATAAAACCGAAAAAATTGTGTGTTTCTTGTTTGAGTCTTGTGTCAAATTTTAAGTTTGGTGTCAATTGCATATTTTAATTTTTCTTAAATTTTCGAAAATTCATCATGTGTTCTTCTTTGATCTTCAAGTTGTTCTTGATGATTTTCCTTGTTTAATCTTTAAATTTTCTTGTTTTGTGTCTTTTCTTGTTTTTCTTGTGCATTTTCGAATTGTTAGTGTCTCTAGTACAAAAATTTCTAAGTTTGGTGTCTTGCATGTGTCTCTTTTCTTAAAAATTTTCAAAAATATGTTCTTGATGTTCATCATGATCTTCAAAGTGTTCTTGGTGTTCATCTTGACATTCAAAGTGTTCTTGCATGCATTATTTGTTTTGATCTTAATTTTTTATATTTTGTTTCATTTTTGTTGTTTAATGAGGAAAGAGAAAAACAACAAAAATAATATTTCCTCATTAATTCAAAAAAATCAAAAATAATATCTTTCCCTTGTTTCACTCATAAATTTCGAAATTTTGGGTTGACTTGGTCAAAAAATTTTAAAATTTAATTGTTTCTTGTTAGTCAAGTCAAAATTTCAATTTAAAAATTCTATCTTTTCAAATCTTTTTCAAAAATCAAATCTTTTTCATTTTTCTTTCATGTTTTCGAAAATCTCAAAATTAATTTTCAAAATCTTTTTCTTATTTTTATTTCATATTTTCGAAATCTTTGCTAACAATTAATGTTTTGAGTCAAAAATTTCAAGTTGTTGCTTGCCTATTAAGAAATGTTCAATCTTTAAATTCTAGAATCATATCTTTTAATTTCTTGTTAGTCAAGTCATCAACTTTAATTTCAAAAATCAAATCTTTTTAATTTCCTTTTCAATTCTTTTTGAAAATAAATTTCAATCATATCTTTTTCAAAACTTAATTTCAAAATCTTTTCTAACTTCTTATCTTTTCAAAATTGATTTTCAAATCTTTTTCAATTAACTATTTGACCTTTTGTTGTTTTACTATTTCTTATCTTTTTCAAAACCACCTAACTATTTTTCTCTCTCTAATTTTCGAAAACCCCTCACCACTTTTTCAAAATTCTTTTTCATTAACTAATTATTTTAATTTCTAATTTTATTTTATTTTCCTTCTTAAATTTCGAATTCTAACTCATAATTAAAATAAAAATAAAAATATTTTTCTTTTCTTTTAATTAAAAATTCAAATAACTCTCTCTCTCATCTCTTTCTATTTATTTTATTTCTCTTCTTCTTAAAATTCGAACCCTCTCCCTCTCTCTGTGTTCGAATTCTTCTTCCCCCTTCTTCATTCTATTTCTTCTATTCTTCTACTCACATAAAGGAATCTCTATACTGTGACATAGAGGATTCCTCTTCTTTTCTGTTCTCTTCTTTTTCATATGATCAGGAACAAGAATAAGAATATTTTTGTTGAAGCTGATCCTGAACTTGAAAGGACTCTGAAGAGGAAGCTAAGAGAAGCTAAAGCACAACACTCTGGAGAGGACCTAACAGAAATTTTCGAAAAAGAAGAAGACATGGCAGCCAAAAATAACAACAATGGTGGAGATGCAAGGAAGGTGCTTGGTGACTTTACTACACCAACTTCTGACTTCTATGGAAGAAGCATCTCAATTTCTGCAATTGGAGCAAACAACTTTGAGCTTAAGCCTCAATTAGTTTCTCTAATGCAGTAGAATTGCAAGTTTCATGGACTTCTATTAGAAGATCCTCATCAGTTCTTAGCTGAATTCTTGCAAATCTGTGACACTGTTAAGACCAATGGGGTTAATCCTGAGGTCTACAGACTTATGCTTTTCCCTTTTGCTGTAAGAGACAGAGCTAAGATATGGTTGGACTCACAACCTAAAGAAAGCCTGAACTCTTGGGAAAAGTTGGTCAATGCTTTCTTTGCCAAATTCTTTCCACCTCAAAAGTTGAGCAAGCTTAGAGTGGAAGTCCAAACCTTCAGACAGAAGGAATGTGAATCCCTCTATGAAGCTTGGGAAAGATACAAGCAACTGATTAGAAGGTGTCCTTCTGACATGCTTTCAGAATGGAGCATCTTATGTATATTCTATGATGGTCTATCTGAATTGTCCAAGATGTCATTGGACCACTCTGCTGGTGGATCTCTTCATCTGAAGAAGACGCCTGCAGAAGCCCAGGAACTCATTGAGATGGTTGCAAATAACCAGTTCATGTACACTTCGGAAAGAAATCCTGTGAATAATGGGATGACTCAGAAGAAAGGAGTTCTTGAGATTGATACTCTGAATGCAATATTGGCTCAGAATAAAATATTAACTCAACAAGTCAATATGATTTCTCAGAGTCTGACTGGAATGCAAGCTGCATCCGGTAGTACTAAAGAAGCTTCCTCTGAAGAAGAAGCTTATGACCTGAGAATCCTGCAATGGAAGAGGTGAATTACATGGGAGAATCCTATGAAAACAACAATAATCCTTCATGGAGGAATCATCCTAATTTCTCATGGAAGGATCAGCAGAAGCCTAATCAAGGCTTCAATAATAATAATAATGGTGGGAGAAATAGGTTTGGCAATAGCAAGCCTTTTCCATCATCTTCTGAGCAACAGACAGAGAATTCTAAGCAGAGCCTCTCTGACTTAGCAACCATAGTCTCTGATCTATCTAAGACCACTCTCAGTTTCATGAATGAAACAAGGTCTTCCATCAGAAATTTGGAGGCACAAGTGGGTCAACTGAGTAAAAGAGTTACTGAAATCCCTCCTAGTACTCTCCCAAGCAATACAGAAGAGAATCCAAAGAGAGAGTGCAAGGTCATCAATATGTCCAACATGGCCGAACCTGTAGAGGAGGAAAAGGCAGTGATTTCCAGTGAGGAAGACCTTGTTGGATGTTCACTGGCCAATAAGGAGTTCCCTAATGAGGAACCAAAGGAATCTAAGGCTCATACAGAGACCATAGAGATTCCACTGAACTTACTGTTGCCATTCAAGAGCTCTGATGAGTATTCTTTCTTTGAAGAGGATGAAGATATTATTGTAGAGCAAGTTGCTCAATATCTAGGAGCAATCATGAAGCTGAATGCCAAGTTATTTGGTAATGAGACTTGGGAGGATGAACCTCCATTGCTCATCAATGAACTGAATGCTTTAGTTCAACCGAAATTACCTCAGAAGAAACCGGATCCCGGAAAGTTCTTAATACCCTGTATCATAGGCACCATAACCTTTAAGAAGGCTCTGTGTGACCTGGGGTCAGGAATAAACCTCATGCCACTCTCTATAATGGAGAAACTAGGAATCTTTGAGGTACAAGCTGTTAGATTCTCACTAGAATTAGCAGACAAATCAAGGAAACAGGTGATGATTTGACTTTTGTATGGTTTAGAATTCACAAATGAATCCTCGTTGTAAGTATAGTTTTTAAACTAACAATAGTCCTTTCATACAAAAATTTGTTTGTCACTAGTACAAATCCCTAAAATCTATAAACCGAAGTATTTAAACCTCGGGTCGTTCTCCCTAGGAATTGCAACAAAGTGTCTTGTTATTGGTTATGGAGCTATGTTTGGGGTTTTTGAGATATTAGACATGAAAAGTAAATGGCAATAAAAATAAACTAACAACTAGAAGGCTCTTGGCAAGGTTGTGAGAATTAGAAGTCCTATCCCAATTATCCTCCTCAATTTTGACCACAATTATCCATTGCTACCACCTAGTTAACCTCTAACCATGGAGGAAAGTCAAGTGGATGAATCAACTTGATTCCACAAGTCCTTGCCAACTCCCAAGGGAAAGACTAGCTTTAGTGGTATCCAAATCAATTAGCAACTTCTAATTATCAATCAACAAGGGAATTATATAACTCAAGCGTCACTAATTACTCTACCATAGCCAAGAGGAACAAAATCTACACTAAAATCTAACCAAGCATTTCATCAAACACTTGGAAGGCATAAAAGGAAAGCAAAGTAAATTGATAACAACAATGAAATCTAACAACTACTTATTGCAAGGAATTAATAACAACAATCAAATGAACAATAAAGGAACATGAATAATAAATTGCATTAAAGGAAAATGGAAGAACAAAAATGCATCAACATAAAAGTAAGGGATTACAAGAATTAAAAGTAAAACTAGAGAGAGGAAAGGTAGAAGGAGAAGAATTACAAAGAGAAAAGTAAATCAAAGCATGAATTAAACCTAGATCTAAGAAATTCTAATCTAGATCTAAAACCTAATCCTAATCCTAGAGAGAAGTGAGAGCTTCTCTCTCTAAAACTAACCTAAACTAAACTAATGATCAAAAGTACGTAAAATATGTTAATTTCCCTTCAATCCTTGGCTTAAATAGCATCATAAATGAGTTGGATTGGGCCCACAAGGCTTTAGAATTCGCTGGCCACGTATTGCTTTAAGTGGATCATATGGCAGCAATGATGCGTGCGCGTACAGTGCGCGTACGCATAACCATACATATAGAAACTATGGCAAATCTTATATCGTTCCGAAGTTCCAGATGTTAGCTTTCCAACGCAACTAAACCGCATCATTTGGATCTCTGTAGCTCAAGTTATGGCCGTGCGAAGAGGTCGGCTTGACAACTTTTGCGATTCCTTCATTTCTTCATGAGTTCTCCATTTATACATGCTTTTTTTCTTCATTCCCTTGATCCGATCTTTGCCCTCTAAATCTGAAATCACTTAACAAACATATCAAGGCATCTAATGGAATCAAGGTGAATTGAATTTAGCTATTTTAAGACCTAAAAGCAAGTTTTCACACTTAAGCACAATTAAAGGAGAAGTTATAAAACCATGCTATTTCATTGGATAAATGTGAGGAAAGGTTATCAAAATGCTCTAAATTCATCACAAGATAAACCTTACAAATGGGGTTTATCAACCTCTCCACACTGAAACCAAGCATGTCCTCATGCATTAAACCAAGAGAAAGCAAAGGGTATCAACATTTATTTAATGTGAATTAATCTAAATGCAACCTAAACTATATACATCTATCTATATGAATGCAACTAAATGCAAAATGATTCTACCCACTTGGTTAAAAATAAATCAATCTCCAAGACATACATGCACAAATAGGGCTAAGGTCCTATGATGACTCATGAATCCTACCAATTCAAGTATAAAAATGAAGTTCAAGTTGACTTGCAAGAAGAATCCTCATGAAAGCCGGGAATCAAGGAATTGAGCATCGAACCCTCACCGGAAGTGTTTGCACTCTAGCTGCTCAAGTATGTAGGGTCGATTCTCTCAATTCTCCCCTAATCATGCTTTCTAAGAATTGTTTTTCTTCTAACAATCAACATTTATTTCATGCATGCATACACATATCATGAGGTCTTTTCATTGGTTGTAATGGGGCTAGGGTCAAGGTAGGATGCTTATTTGGTCACGTGAGCTTGAAATTTGAATCTTTGATAAGCTTAAACTTCTCACCTAACCTATGACATCCTATACAATTAAGTTCTAACCTAGCTACCCATCTTTTCACTTTTTCTTCTCATACTCATGCATTTTTTTTTCTTTGATCACAACACATATGCATTGATTTTATTGAGCTTCACTTGGGGCATTTTGTCCCCTTTTTATTACTTTTCTTTTCTTTTTCTTTTCTTTCTATTTTTTTCTTTTTATTACCAACAACAATACAATACACTCTTTTATCCCAACCAATGTTCCCAAATTTCCCCAAACTTGAATAATAAGCACTCTCACTAGCCTAAGCTAATCAAAGATCCAAACAAGGGACTTTTATTGTTTTTCGCTTTAGGCTTGTAATCTGCTAAAATAAAGAACAATTGGGTTAAGCATAGGCTCAAATTGGCTAACAATGGAAGATAAAAGGTAAGGCCATTTGGGTAAGTGAGCTAAATGAAATGATGGCCTCAATCATATAAATGCATGAATACACAAAATAATGGACATAAAGATTCAAACAAATCAAAGATCACAATCATAGAAAGAGAACAATGCACACAAGAAGGGAAAATAAGTGGTTATAAGATGTAACCACACCATTAGGCTTAAATCTCACAAGCTTGTGTTCTTAGCTCAAAACCATGTTCCGAAATAAAATCTTTCAAGCAAGTTCAATAAAAAGTTTTCAAATTGGTAGGTTGCCCTAAAAATAATTTCTTGGAAAAGAAATCATCACTCTAACCAAGTAGTCCTAATAGGAAAGAAGTGGTAAAAATATGTATAAATTCTAACTAACATGCAACCTATCATGTAATGCAACAACTAACTAACGAAGAAAATAAAAAATAAAAAAAATTGGTGTTGTAAAAGGAAATTGTTACCCATGGAGATCGGTCGGACAACCTCCCCACACTTGAAGATTGCACCGTCCTCGGTGCATGCAAAGGAGAGCAATGTGGACGGGTTGCTACAATTGATGAGCTTCTTCAAAGAGTTGTGCGGATGACTTGTTTGTTGCCCCATTTAAAAGCTTTTCCTTTTCCTCCTTCTTGGTGGCCAACCTAAAGGGAAAGAAAAAGAAAGAAAATTAAGCCTACAACAAAGATATGAAAGCAAATAGAATATAGGCGGGGGCTAATGCCAAATAAGGGTATGGTTCTCTACTACATGGTAGCTACAACATGTGAGGGAGAAGACATTGTAAGCTAATGGCATATCAACTAATACTTGATGCAAGAGTAAAGTTAAAGCATGAAGAGCATAGTGAGCATCAAGTTCAAATAAGAAAAAGTGGGTAATGAAAGACATGTAAGCTCACATCAATGCACAAAGGATACAAGGATCATCAAAGGTTAAGCATTGAATTAGAAATTTCATTACCCATCAATATCAAACAAGACTAGAGGCACCAAGATTAACCAAGAAATTCTCAACAATTGAGTAAGAAAATGCAACACCATTATTGAAAGAAGAGACTTAGAAAAAAATTGAAAACAGGCTATAGAAACAAAATTGAAATGTAAAGAATAGAAGTATACAAATGCGATGAACTAAAGAAAATGGAAGAGGAGAAAAAAACTCTTTTTTTTTTACCGGCGCGGACGCGTCATGCACGCTTACGTGCCGATGTGCATTTTGGCCGAAGGGCGCATACGCGCCAGGTGCGCGCACGCGTGGGTGAGGTTGGGCCAAACGCTTAATGCTGGCCCAGAGCTGGCACAACTCTTGGGTCATTGGCCTGGGAACCACTTTAGCGAATCGGCGCGCACGCGGCATGTGCGCGGGCGCGCGCATATGCAAAATAAGGACATCGATGCGTAAGCGCGTAGTGCACGCACGCGTACACGCAGTTGTGCAATTGGCCCAGCTATTGCGCGAGATTGGCCCAACTCTCTGGAAAAAGTTTGGGCCTGAATATGCGTATGGATGCGCACGCGCACAGCGTGCATACGCGTCCTTTACTTTTTTTTGTTCAAAAATACTATAAACAGCTAAAAATCTCCCTAACACTACCTACAACTCAAGATCAGCTAAAACGCAAAATTAACAAAAAATTTCAAGTGCAAACAAACATAACTTGCACTTTAAGCAACTAACAACCAAGATATTAAGACAAAACTACATTGAGAGAAAAAACTACCTACAATGGCAACTCAAATCACTTATTAGTCAAATCTACAAGAGAGTGGAAAGAGTTTACCTTGGTGGGGTGTCTCCCACCTAACACTTTTATTTAAAGTCCTTAAGTTGGACATTTGGTGGAGTCCTTGCTAGGGTGGCTTATGCTTGAAGCTATCCTTGAACTCCCACCAATGCTTGGTTCTCCATTGTGCCCCAAGATTTCTTATTTGTTGCACCAAGTGTTGATGGAGTTCTTCACAAGCTTGGGGCTCCCAAAGTTGATCCTCTTTTTGTGATCCGGGATCCCACACTTTATTTTCACACCCGTCTTGAAGTTGATCATCATTATTAGTCCAACCGGATGGTGAGTAGGGTGAATTCTCAATAAAATGTCCAACAATCCTCCTAGACCCATCTAGGTGAGCACTACTCCAACCTTTATATCTCATGTTTGATGCATCAACCATAATGAACCTTGATTTGCAACGCTAACCACGAAACATCTTTCTTTTACGCTTCATCCCACAAAGCATCCTAAGTTGGCCATCCGTTTCAAGCAAACCATATTCAAGTGGGATAATAAAGCTAATAGAAATGAGTTTCACCCACTCAAATGAAGGTGTAGATGGCAACCTAGGCAAAGGTGATTCCAAGGGTCTTGACAAAGTGTATTCAATTCCCCTCCTCCTTTTTCTAAGGACTTCCGCCTCTTTACAAGATTTCTCAAATGTAATCCTTTGTTCAACAATACTACCTAAGCCTTTTCCCTTACTCAAATCATAAATGAGAGGATGAGAGAGATTTACCTCCACAACGCTTTCAAATCCAACGGGGGAAGGTTCTTCATGCTCAAAGGATTCTTCACCACTAAGACTTGATGCTTGATCTTCCTCACCCAGGGAACTCAATTCTTGCTCTATCCCATCCAAGTCTTCATATGGAATATGCCTTGGAAGGTGTGCACTTTCCTCCCTAGCATCAATTTCAATCATCTTGGAGGGGTTTTCTTCAACTCTATGTTCCCATGGAGGCTCCGCATCTCCTAAGTCTTCAACCAATTCTTCCTCTTCTTCAACAATTATAGCTTCCTCCAATTGTTCCAATACAAAGAAACTTCCCTCATTCTCCAACAATCTCTCCTTCATGTTATGCTCTTCATTTGATTCTCCACATGTAGCCATGGGAGTTCCTTAAGTGTTCAAGCATTGGGATGCTAACCAATTTACCACCTCATCCAAGGCGGCCGTGAATTGTTCTACATCCCTTTTCATCTCCTCTTGTCCTTGAATAAGAACATCAATGATATTATCCATTGGAGGTTGGGGTGGATGGAAGGGTTCATCAATTTGGGGAAAGGATTCATAGTAGGAAGGTGGTTCTTCTTGGTAGAGTTGTGGTGGTTCAATGTTTTCCATCCTTTCCACTTGTTGCACAACACACTCCATGGTTGCTTGAAATTGATCCAATGCTTCCTTGAGATGATTCCTTGACTCTTGTTCCTCTTGGATATCATAAGTAAGATCATATGGCTCTTGGATTGATGGACATGAATATTCTTCCATGGGAGGTTGTGGTGGGAAGTGGTATTCATCTTGTGGTTGCAAATTTGTACACATTGGAGGTGGTTCATCTTGGTAATAGCATGGAGGGGGTGTCTCTTGAAAGTATTGATGTTGGGATGGTGGTGGCTCTATATGTGGTTCATATGGCTCATATGGTTGTTGGTAGGATGGATATGGATTAGGGTCATATGAAGATGGTTGGTGAAAAGTGGCTTGTAAGTATGGTTGAGGGTTATGTTGAGGGTATGGCACATAGGCATATGGTGGTGGTTCTTGAAAGTCACAAGGAGATTCACCATAGCCATTGGATTGGTATGCATCATAGGATGGCTCTTCTTCATAGTGCATTTTGATGATTTGACTTTTGTATGGTTTAGAATTCACAAATGAATCCTCGTTGTAAGTATAGTTTCTAAACCAACAATAGTCCTTTCATACAAAAATTTGTTTGTCACTAGTACAAACCCCTAAAATCTATAAATCAAAGTATTTAAACCTCGGGTTGTTCTCCCTAGGAATTGCAACAAAGTGTCTTGTTATTGGTTATGGAGCTATGTTTGGGGTTTTTGAGATATTAGACATGAAAAGTAAATGGCAATAAAAATAAACTAACAACTAAAAGGCTCTTGGCAAGGTTGTGAGAATTAGAAGTCCTATCCTAATTATCCTTCTCAATTGTGACCACAATTATCCATTGCTACCACCTAGTTAACCTCTAACCATGGAGGAAAGTCAAGTGGATGAATCAACTTGATTCCACAAGTCCTAGCCAACTCCTAAGGGAAAGACTAGCTTTAGTGGTATCCAAATCAATTAGCAACTTCTAATTATCAATCAACAAGGGAATTAGATAACTCAAGCGTCACTAATTACTCTACCATAGCCAAGAGGAACAAAATCTACACTACAATTCAACCAAGCATTTCATCAAACACTTGGAAGGCATAAAAGAAAAGCAAAGTAAATTGATAACAACAATGAAATCTAACAACTACTTATTGCAAGGAATTAATAACAACAATCAAATGAACAATAAAGGAACATGAATCATAAATTGCATTAAAGGAAAATGGAAGAACAAAAATGTATCAACATAAAAGTAAGGGATTACAAGAATTAAAAGCAAAACTATAGAGAGGAAAGGTAGAAAAAAAATAATTACAAAGAGAAAAGTAAATCAAAGCATGAATTAAACCTAGATCTAAGAAATTCTAATCTAGATCTAAAACCTAATCCTAATCCTAGAGAGAAGTGAGAGCTTCTCTCTCTAAAACTAACCTAAACTAAACTAATGATCAAAAGTATAGAAAACATGTTAATTCCCCTTCAATCCTTGGCTTAAATAGCATTAGAAATGAGTTGGATTGGGCCCACAAGGCTTTAGAATTCGCTGGCCACGTATTGCTTTAAGTGGATCATATGGCAGCAACGACACGTGTGCGTACAGTGAGTGTAAGCGTCACCATACGTGTAGCAACTATAGCAAATCTTATATCATTTCAAAGCCCCGGATGTTAGCTTTCCAACGCAACTAAAACCGCATCATTTGGACCTCTGTAGCTTAAGTTATGGCCGATTAATTGCGAAGAGGTCGGCTTGACAGCTTTTGCGATTCCATCATTTCTTCATGAGTTCTCCATTTATACATGCTTTTTTTCTTCATTCCCTTGATCCGATATTTGCCCTCTAAATCTGAAATCACTTAACAAACATATCAAGGCATCTAATGGAATCAAGGTGAATTGAATTTAGCTATTTTAAGACCTAAAAGCAAGTTTTCACACTTAAGCACAATTAAAGGAGAAGTATAAAACCATGCTATTTCATTGGATAAATGTGAGGAAAGGTTATCAAAATGCTCTAAATTTATCACAAGATAAACCCTACAAATGGGGTTTATCAACAGGCTTATGGAGTTGTAGAGGATGTCTTAGTGAAGGTTGAAGGCTTTTACATCCCTGCTGATTTCATAATCCTAGACACTGGGAAGGATGAAGATGAATCTATCATCCTTGGAAGACCCTTCCTAGCCACATCAAGAGCTGTGATTAATGTGGACAGAGGAGAGTTAGTCCTTTAATTGAATGAGGACTACCATGTGTTCAAAGCTCAAGGATCTTCCTTTGTAACCTTGGAGAGGAAGCATGAAAAGCTTCTCTCAATACAGAGTCAAACAGAGCCCCCACACTCAACTTCTAAGTTTGGTGTTGGGAGGCCTCCATTAAGCTCTGAGTCTCTGTGAAGCTCTCTAAGAGCTCACTGTCAAGCTATTGACATTAAAGAAGTGCTTATTGGGAGGCCACCCAATGTTATTTAATTATATTTATTCCATTGTTATTCTATGTTTTCTTTAGGTTGATGATCATGTGAAGTCATAATAACAGCCGCAGAATTAAAGCAAGATGAAAAACAGCATAAAAAATAGCACACCCTGGAGGACAGGCTTACTGGCGTTTAAACACCACTAAGGATAGTAGAATGGGCGTTTAATGCCCAGTCTGACAATATTCTGGGTGTTAAACGCCAGAATTGGCAGCATTCTGGGTGTTTAACGCCAGAAAAGGGTGTCTGACTGGCGTTAAACGCCAGAAAGAGGCAGCAGACTAGCGATTAACACTAGGAAAGGTAGCAGAGCTGGCGTTAAACGCCAGAATTGGCACACAGAGGGTGTTTACATGCTAGAATGGTGTAGGGAGCAGAATTCCTTGACAACTCAGGATCTGTGGACCCCAGAGGATCCCCACCTACCCCACCTCTTCTTCTCTCCTCTTCACACCTTTCCATAACACTCTTCCCCAAATTCTCTTGACCAATCACATCAATACCTCTTCCCCAAACACCATTCACCTATCAAATCCTACCCTCTTCCCCATATTCTCTTCACCACTCACATCCATCCATCATAAACCCCACCTACCTCACCATTCAAATTCAAACCATTTCCCTCCCAAACCCACCCCTTCATGACCGAATTCCCTCTCTCTCTTACCCTATAAATACCCCTCCTTACAACCTTCAGTTTCACACTTCATACACACTTAACCCCCCTTGGCCGAATTCACTACTCCCCTCTATCTCCTCCATTTCTTCTTCTTTTACTCCTCTCTTTCTTCTTTTGCTCGAGGACGAGCAAACCTTTTAAGTTTGGTATGGGAAAAGTTATGCTTTTTTTATTTTTCCCTAACCATCAATGGCACCTAAGGCCGGAAAAACCTCTAGAAAGAGGAAAGGAAAGGCAATTGCTTCCACCTCCGAGTCATGAGAGATGGAGAGATTCATCTCAAAGGTCCATCAAGACCGCTTCTATGAAGTTGTGGCCAAGAAAAAGGTGATCCCCGAGGTCCCCTTCATGCTAAAAAAGAGTGAATATCGGAGATCCGACGTGAGACTCGAAGAAGAGGTTGGAAAGCTCTCACCACTAAACTTATTATACCATTCATGAGGTCTGATGAGTATTCTTCCTGTGAAGAGGATGAAGATATTGTTGAAGAGCAAGTTGCTCAGTATCTAGGAGCAATCATGAAGCTGAATGTCAAGTTATTCGGTAATGAGACTTAGGAGGATGAACCTCCATTGCTCATCAATGAACTGAATGCCTTGGCTCAACAGAAATTATCTCAAAAGGAACCGGATCCCGGAAAGTTCTTAATACCCTGTGCCATAGGCACATGACCTTTAAGAAGGCTCTGTGTGACCTGGGGTCTAGAATAAACCTCATGCCACTCTCTGTAATAGAGAAATTAGGGATCTTTGAGGTACAAACTGCTAGATTCTCACTAGAATTGGCAGACAAATTAAGGAAACAGGCTTATGGAGTTGTAGCAGATGTCTTAGTGAAGGTTGAAGGCTTTTATATCCCTGCTGATTTCATAATCCTAGACACTGGGAAGGATGAAGATGAATCCATCATCCTTGGAAGACCCTTCCTAGCCACAGCAAGAGCTGTGATTGATATGGACAGAGGAGAGTTAGTCCTTCAATTGAATGAGGACTACCTTGTGTTTAAGGCTCAAAGATCTTCTTCTGTAACCATGGAGAGGAAGCATGAAAAGCTTCTCTCAATACAGAGTTAAACAGAGACCCCACACTCAACTTCTAAGTTTGGTGTTGGGAGGCCACCATTAAGCTCTGAGTCTCTGTGAAGCTCTCTAAGAGCTCACTGTCAAGCTATTGACATTAAAGAAGCGCTTATTGGGAGGCAACCCAATGTTATTTAATTATATTTATTCCATTGTCATTTTATGTTTTCTTTAGGTTGATGATCATGTGAAGTCATAAAAATAGCTACAGAATAAAGCAAAACAAAAAATAGCATAAAAAATAGTACACCCTGGAGGACAGGCTTACTGGCATTTAAACGTCAGTAAGGATAGCAGAAGGGGCGTTTAACGCCCAGTCTGGCAACATTCTCGGCGTTAAACGCCAGAAATGGCAGGCAGACTGGCGTTTAACGCCAGAAAAGGGTGTCTAGCTGGCGTTAAACGCTAGAAAGGGATAGCAGACTGGCGTTTAACGCCAGGAAAGGTAGCAGAACTGGCGTTAAATGCCAGAATTGGCACACAGAGGGCGTTTACATGCCAGAATGGTGCAGGGAGCAGAATTCCTTGACACCTTAGGATCTGTGGACCCCACAGGATCCCCACCTACCTCACATCTTCTTCTCTCCTCTTCACACCTTTCCATAACACTTTTCCCTAAATACCCTTGACCAATTACATCAATACCTCTTCCCCAAACACGATTCACCTATCAAATCCTACCCTCTTCCCCATATTCTCTTCACCACTCACATCCATCCATCTTAAACCCCACCTACCTCACTATTCAAACCATTTCCCTCCCAAACCCACCCCATCATGACCGAATTCCCTCTCTCTCTTACCCCATAAATATCCCTCCTTACGACCTTCAGTTTCACACTTCATACACACTTAACCCCCCTTGGCCGAATTCACTACTCCCCTCCATCTCCTCGATTTCTTCTTCTTCTACTCCTTTCTTTCTTCTTTTGCTCGAGGACGAGCAAACCTTTTAAGTTTGGTGTGGGAAAAGCTCTGCTTTTTTTTTGTTTTTCCATAACCATCAATGGCACCTAAGGCAGGAGAAACCTCTAGAAAGAGGAAAGGGAAGGCAATTGCTTCCACCTCCGAGTCATGGGAGATGGAGAGATTCATCTCAAAGGTCCATCAAGACCACTTCTATGAAGTTGTGGCCAAGAAAAAGGTGATCCCCGAGGTCCCCTTCATGCTCAAAAAGAGTGAATATCCGGAGATCCGACGTGAGATTCGAAGAAGAGGTTAGGAAGCTCTCACCAACCCAATCCAACAAGTCAGAATCTTAATGGTTCAAGAGTTCTATGCCAATGCATGGTTCACTAAGAACCATGATCAAAGTATGAACCCGAACCCAAAGAATTGGCTCACAATGGTTCGGGGGAATTACTTGGATTTCAGTCCGAAAAATGTGAGGTTGGCATTTAACTTGCCAATGATGAGAGGAGATCCTCATCCTTTTACTAGAAGGGTTAACTTTTATCAAAGGTTGGACCAAGTCCTCATGGACATCTGTATGGAAGGAGCTCAATGGAAGAGAGACTCAAGAGGCAAGCCAGTTCAATTAAGAAGGCTTGACCTCAAACCCGTGGCTAGGGGATGGTTGGAGTTCATCCAACGCTCTATCATTCCTACTAAAAACTAGTCTGAAGTTAAAATAGACCGGGCTATCATGATTGGTGCACGAATTGTGAATCACACTTTTCACAACGCGTACCACTAACCAGCAAGTGCACTGGGTCGTCCAAGTAATACCTTACGTGAGTAAGGGTCGAATCCCACGGAGATTGTTGGTTTGAAGCAATATTGCCTCTTATTCAAGAGATCTACTACTTTATTCATGTTTGCTGATGATGAGAAAAATAAACTATAGCTTAACTGGAGATAAAATCAAAAATAAATACTAATTACTACTAATGATCTTGTAATGAAGACACAAACATAGATAAGCACTTAACATAGAGAAAACAAAAAAAAACAGAGAAGGTAAGAACAAGGAACGAGTCCACCTTAGTGATGATGGCATTTCCTTCTTGAGGCACCAATGATG